>NW_028270139.1:109097158-109409970 GCF_037043375.1 Chiloscyllium plagiosum
GCTCTCTCTCTCGCGCGCTCTCTCTCTCGCGCGCTCTCTCTCTCGCGCGCTCTCTCTCTCGCGCGCTCTCTCTCTCGCGCGCGCTCTCTCTCTCTCGCGCGCTCTCTCTCTCTCTCCGCTCTCTCTCTCTCGCGCGCTCTCTGTCTCTCGCGCGCTCTCTCTCTCTCGACGGCGCTCCTCTCTCTCTCTCCGCGCCGCTCTCTCTCTCGCGCGCTCTCTCTCGCCGCGCGCTCTCTCTCTCCTCGCGCGCGCGCTCTCTCTCGCGCGCGCGCGCTCTCTCTCTCTCGCGCGCTCTCTCCTCTCCGCGCTCTCTCTCTCTCTCGCCGCTCTCTCTCTCTCGCGCGCTCTCTCTCTCTCGCGCGCTCCTCTCTCTCTCTCTCCGCGCGCTCTCTCTCTCTCTCGCGCGCTCTCTCTCTCTCTCGCGCGCTCTCTCTCTCTCTCTCGCGCGCTCTCTCTCTCTCTCGCGCCGCTCTCTCTCTCTCTCTCGCCCGCGCTCTCTCTCTCCGCGCGCTCTCTCTCTCTCGCGCGCTCTCTCTCTCTCTCGCTCTCTCTCTCGTCTCGCGCCGCTCTCTCTCTCGCGCGCTCTCTCTCTTCGCGCGCTCTCCTCTCTCGGCGCGCTCTCTCTCTCTCGCGCGCTCTCTCTCTCTCTCGCGCTCTCTCTCTCTCTCGCGCTCTCTCTCTCGGCGCTCTCGCTCGCGCGCTCTCTCTCTCTCGCGCGCTCTCTCTCTCTCTCGCGCGCTCTCTCTCTCTCTCGCGCGCTCTCTCTCTCTCTCTCGGCGCTCTCTCTCTCTCTCGCGCGCGCTCTCTCTCGCGCTCTCTCGCTCTCTCCTCGCTCTCTCTCGCGCGCTCTCTCTCTCTCGCGCGCGCTCTCTCTCGCGCGCGCTCTCTCTCTCGCGCGCGCTCTCTCTCTCTCGCGCGCTCTCTCTCTCTCGCGCGCGCTCTCTCTCTCTCTCCGCGCGCGCGCTCTCTCTCCTCTCTCTCTCTCGCGCGCTCTCTCTCTCTCTCTCTCTCTCGCCGCTTCGCGCGCTCTCTCTCTCTCGCGCGCTCTCTCTCTCTTGCGCGCGCTCTCTCTCTCTCGCGCTTCTCTCTCTCTCGCGCGCTCCTCTCTCGCGCGCTCTCTCTCTCGCGCGCTCTCTCTCTCTCTCGCCGCTCTCTCTCTCTCTCTCGCGCGCTCTCTCTCTCGCGCGCTCTCTCTCTCGCGCGCTCTTCTCTCTCGCGCGCTCTCTCTCTCTCGCAGCGCTCTCTCTCTCTCCGCGCTCTCTCTCTCTCCGCGCTCTCTCTCTCTCGCGCGCTCTCTCTCGCGCGCTCTCTCTCTCTCGCGCGCTCTCTCTCTCTCTCGCGCGCTCTCTCTCTCTCGCGCGCTCTCTCTCTCTCGCGCGCTCTCTCTCTCTCGCGCGCGCTCTCTCTCTCTCGCGCGCTCTCTCTCTCTCGCCGCGCTCTCTCCTCTCTCTCGCCGCGCTCTCTCTCTCTCTCGCGCTCTCTCTCTCTCGCGCGCGCTCTCTCTCTCTCTCGCGCGCTCTCTCTCGCGCGCTCTCTCTCTCGCGCGCTCTCTCTCGCGCGCTCTCTCTCTCTCGCGCGCTCTCTCTCGCGCGCTCTCTCTCTCTCGCGCGCTCTCTCTCTCGCGCGCTCTCTCTCTCGCGCGCGCTCTCTCCTCGCGCGCGCGCTCTCCTCTCTCCGCGCGCGCTCTCTCTCTCTCCGCTCTCTCTCTCTCGCGCGCTCTCTCTCTCTGCGCGCGCTCTCTCCCTCGCGCTGCAGCGCTCTCTCTCGCGCGCTCTCTCTCTCTCTCTCTCGCGGCGCTCGCCTCTCTCTCGCGCGCGCTCTCTCTCTCTCGCGCGCGCTCTCTCTCTCTCTCGCGCGCTCTCTCTCTCTCTCTCGCGCGCGGCTCTCTCTCTCTCTCGCGCGCTCGCTCTCTCTCTCGCGGCGCGCTCTCTCTCGCGCGCGCTCTCTCTCTCTCGCGCGCGCGCTCTCTCTCTCTCGCGCGCGCTCTCTCTCTCTCGCGCGGCGCGCTCTCTCGCTGCGCGCGCGCTCTCTCTCTCTCGCGCGCGCAGCGCGCTCTCTCTCGCGCGCCTCGCGCGCGCTCTCTCTCTCGCGCGCGCGCGCTCTCTCTCGCGCGCGCTCTCTCTCTCTCGCGCGCGCGCTCTCTCTCGCGCGCGCGCTCTCTCTCTCGGCGCGCGCTCTCTCTCGCGCGCGCTCTCTCTCTCGCGCGCTCTCTCAGCGCGCGCTCTCTCTCTCGCGCGCATCTCTCTCTCTCGCGCGCGCGCTCTCTCTCTCTCGCGCGCGCTCTCTCTCTCTCGCGCGCGCTCTCTCTCGCGCGCTCTCTCTCTCTCGCGCGCTCTCTCTCGCGGCTCTCTCTCTCTCGCGCGCTCTCTCTCGCGCGCTCTCTCTCTCGCGCGCTCTCTCGCTCGCGCGCTCTCTCTCTCGCGCGCGCTCTCCCTCGCGCGCAGCGCTCTCTCTCTCGCGCGCTCTCTCTCTCTTCTCGCTCTCTCTCTCTCGCGCTCTCTCTCTCGCGCGCGCTCTCCCTCGCGCGCGCGCTCTCTCTCTCGCGCGCTCTCTCTCTCTCTCTCGCGCGCTCTCTCTCTCTCGCAGCGCTCTCTCTCGCTCGCGCGCTCTCTCTCCTCTCTCGCGCGCTCTCTCTCTCTCTCTCGCGCTGCTGCTCTCTCTCTCTCTCGCGCGCTCGCTCTCTCTCTCGCGCGCGCTCTCTCTCGCGCGCGCTCTCTCTCTCTCCCTCGCTCGCGCGCTCTCTCTCTCTCGCGCGCAGCTCTCTCTCTCGCGCGCGCGCGCTCTCTCGCGCGCGCGCGCTCTCTCTCTCTCGCGCGCGCACGCGCAGCGCTCTCTCTCTCGCCGCGCGCGCGCGCTCTCCTCTCGCGCGCGCTCTCTCTCTCTCGCGCGCGCGCTCTCTCTCGCGCGCGCGCTCTCTCTCTCTCTCGCGCGCGCTCTCTCGCGCGCGCTCTCTCTCGCGCGCGCTCTCTCTCGCGCGCGCTCTCTCTCGCGCGCGCTCTCTCTCGGCGCTCTCTCTCGCGCGCGCTCTCTCTCGCGCGCGCTCTCTCTCTCTCGCGCGCTGCGCGCGCTCTCTCTCGCGCGCAGCTCTCTCTCTCTCGCGCGCTGCTCTCTCTCGCTCGCGCGCGCTCTCTCTCGCGCGCGGCTCTCTCTCTCTCTCGCGCGCGCTCTCTCTCGCGCGGCGCTCTCTCTCTCGCGCGCTCTCTCGGTCTCTCCGCGCTCTATCTCTCTCTCGCGCTCTCTCTCTCTCGCGCGCTCTCTCTCTCGCGCTCTGATGTCTCTCTCTCGCGCTCTAGTGTCTCTCTCTCTCGCGCTCTAGTGTCTCTCTCGCGCTAGGCTCTAAGTGTCTCTCGCGCTCTAAGTGTCTCTCGCGCTCTAAGTGTCTCTCGCGCTCTAAGTGTCTCTCGCGCTCTAAGTGTCTCTCGCGCTCTAAGTGTCTCTCGCGCTCTAAGTGTCTCTCGCGCTCTAAGTGTCTCTCGCGCTCTAAGTGTCTCTCGCGCTCTAAGTGTCTCTCGCGCTCTAAGTGTCTCTCGCGCTCTAAGTGTCTCTCGCGCTCTAAGTGTCTCTCGCGCTCTAAGTGTCTCTCGCGCTCTAAGTGTCTCTCGCGCTCTAAGTGTCTCTCGCGCTCTAAGTGTCTCTCGCGCTCTAAGTGTCTCTCGCGCTCTAAGTGTCTCTCGCGCTCTAAGTGTCTCTCGCGCTCTAAGTGTCTCTCGCGCTCTAAGTGTCTCTCGCGCTCTAAGTGTCTCTCGCGCTCTAAGTGTCTCTCGCGCTCTAAGTGTCTCTCGCGCTCTAAGTGTCTCTCGCGCTCTAAGTGTCTCTCGCGCTCTAAGTGTCTCTCGCGCTCTAAGTGTCTCTCGCGCTCTAAGTGTCTCTCGCGCTCTAAGTGTCTCTCGCGCTCTAAGTGTCTCTCTCGCGCTCTAAGTGTCTCTCTCGCGCTCTAAGTCTCTCTCTCGCGCTCTCTGTCTCTCTCTCGCGCTCTCTGTCTCTCTCTCGCGCTCTCTGTCTCTCTCTCGCGCTCTCTGTCTCTCTCTCGCGCTCTCTGTCTCTCTCTCGCGCTCTCTGTCTCTCTCTCGCGCTCTCTGTCTCTCTCTCGCGCTCTCTGTCTCTCTCTCGCGCTCTCTGTCTCTCTCTCGCGCTCTCTGTCTCTCTCTCGCGCTCTCTGTCTCTCTCTCGCGCTCTCTGTCTCTCTCTCGCGCTCTCTGTCTCTCTCTCGCGCTCTCTGTCTCTCTCTCGCGCTCTCTGTCTCTCTCTCGCGCTCTCTGTCTCTCTCTCGCGCTCTCTGTCTCTCTCTCGCGCTCTCTGTCTCTCTCTCGCGCTCTCTGTCTCTCTCTCGCGCTCTCTGTCTCTCTCTCGCGCTCTCTGTCTCTCTCTCGCGCTCTCTGTCTCTCTCTCGCGCTCTCTGTCTCTCTCTCGCGCTCTCTGTCTCTCTCTCGCGCTCTCTGTCTCTCTCTCGCGCTCTCTGTCTCTCTCTCGCGCTCTCTGTCTCTCTCTCGCGCTCTCTGTCTCTCTCTCGCGCTCTCTGTCTCTCTCTCGCGCTCTCTGTCTCTCTCTCGCGCTCTCTGTCTCTCTCTCGCGCTCTCTGTCTCTCTCTCGCGCTCTCTGTCTCTCTCTCGCGCTCTCTGTCTCTCTCTCGCGCTCTCTGTCTCTCTCTCGCGCTCTCTGTCTCTCTCTCGCGCTCTCTGTCTCTCTCTCGCGCTCTCTGTCTCTCTCTCGCGCTCTCTGTCTCTCTCTCGCGCTCTCTGTCTCTCTCTCGCGCTCTCTGTCTCTCTCTCGCGCTCTCTGTCTCTCTCTCGCGCTCTCTGTCTCTCTCTCGCGCTCTCTGTCTCTCCCTCGCGCTCTCTGTCTCTCCCTCGCGCTCTCTGTCTCTCCCTCGCGCTCTCTGTCTCCTCTCTCTCCTCCTCCTCTCTCTCTCCTCCTCCGCTCTCTCTTCTCCTCCGCGCTCTCTTCTCCTCCGCGCTCTCTTCTCCTCCGCTCTCTCTTCTCCTCCGCTCTCTCTTCTCCTCCGCTCTCTCTTCTCCTCCGCTCTCTCTTCTCCTCCGCTCTCTCTTCTCCTCCGCTCTCTCTTCACCTCCGCTCTCTCTTCTCCTCCGCTCTCTCTTCTCCTCCTCCGCTCTCTCTTCTCCTCCGCGCTCTCTCTTCTCCTCCGCGCTCTCTCTTCTCCTCCGCGCTCTCTCTTCTCCTCCGCTCTCTCTTCTCCTCCGCTCTCTCTTCTCCTCCGCTCTCTCCCGCTCTCTCTTCTCCTCCGCTCTCTCTTCTCCTCCGCTCTCTCTTCTCCTCCGCGCTCTCTTCTCCTCCGCGCTCTCTTCTCCTCCGCGCTCTCTTCTCCTCCGCGCTCTCTTCTCCTCCGCTCTCTCTTCTCCTCCGCTCTCTCTTCTCCTCCGCTCTCTCTTCTCCTCCGCTCTCTCTTCTCCTCCGCTCTCTCTTCTCCTCCGCTCTCTCTTCTCCTCCGCTCTCTCTTCTCCTCCGCTCTCTCTTCTCCTCCGCGCTCTCTCTTCTCCTCCGCGCTCTCTCTTCTCCTCCGCGCTCTCTCTTCTCCTCCGCTCTCTCTTCTCCTCCGCTCTCTCTTCTCCTCCGCTCTCTCTTCTCCTCCGCTCTCTCCCGCTCTCTCTTCTCCTCCGCTCTCTCTTCTCCTCCGCTCTCTCTTCTCCTCCGCTCTCTCTTCTCCTCCGCTCTCTCTTCTCCTCCGCGCTCTCTCTTCTCCTCCGCGCTCTCTCTTCTCCTCCGCGCTCTCTCTTCTCCTCCGCTCTCTCTTCTCCTCCGCTCTCTCTTCTCCTCCGCTCTCTCTTCTCCTCCGCTCTCTCTTCTCCTCCGCTCTCTCCCGCTCTCTCTTCTCCTCCGCTCTCTCTTCTCCTCCGCGCTCTCTTCTCCTCCGCGCACTCTTCTCCTCCGCGCACTCTTCTCCTCCGCGCACTCTTCTCCTCCGCGCTCTCTTCTCCTCCGCGCTCTCTTCTCCTCCGCGCTCTCTTCTCCTCCGCGCTCTCTTCTCCTCCGCGCTCCAGAGAACCTCCCTTCATAAGGCAAGCCCTCCAGTCCAGGCAGCATCCTGGTTAACTTTATTTGCACCCTCTCCAAAGCCTCCATATCTTCCCTATAGTAGGGAGACCAGGACTGGACACAATATTCCTAATGTGGTCTCGCCAGGGACTTGTAGAGCTGTAGCAAAACCTTGCAGCTCTTAAACTTGATCCCCCGTTAATGAAAGCCAAAACACCATATGCTTTCTAAACTCTTCCTATTCATGCACTCATCCAAATGCCTTTTAAATGTTGTCATTATACCTGGCCCCACCACTTTCTTTGGCAGTTCATTTCATACAAGCACCACCCTCTGTGTGGAAAAAGTTGCCCCTCAGGTCCTTTATAAATCTTACCCCTCTTACCATTAACCTATGCCTTCTAGTTTTGGACTCCCCCCATCCTGGGGAAGAGTCCTTGCCTATTCACCCTAGCCACGTTCCTCATGATTAAGGAGCAGAATTAGGCCATTCAACCCATCGAGTGTGCTCCTCCTTTTCAATCATGGTTGATGTTTCTGCACCCCATTTGCCTGCATTCTGTAACCTTTGATTTCCTTCTATCATGAACCTCTATCTTAAAAATGCTAAATGATTTGGTCTCCACAGACTTCTGCTGCATGAGTTCCACAGAATTCCCTCCCTATCTCTCAGATTAGGATTAAACTGCCCATAATAAGGCAGAAAGAGCCAATATGGATGGTGGGGTGCCTGATGTTCAACTCCCAACCACTCACCTTCTGGATACCACTGCAATCGAGTGTTTTGACTGTTAAAGTTAATGGATAGCAAATTCACACATGAATTCAAAATATGTTATCCAGCATACAAAGCTGCAAGGCAAGATCACAGATTCATAAATGTATCCTTTTATAGGAAACATTTAGTGGTTATTTAGCAACTTCCATATTCTCAGCATATCAAAGTACTGCACAACCAATTTATCACATTTGTGGTTAGTATTTAAACAACTAGAACTGCTCTCTGCCCTGAGTTTCCACATTGTATACTTAATTTGATAGTTACCAGTTCTTTTTTTGATGATTTTAAGTTGATCAAATGTTTGAGAGGAATGCAACAAGAACTCTTATGCTGTTATTTGAGGAAAAGTCTGATTGATATTTCCAACATTGCAGCATTTCCATTATATTATTACGAATTATGTATTTACATGTAATGTATTGAATTAAGGCCTGCTAAGTATAGTCTTTTGACTCTAGCTGACAGTCTATTTCTAGAATAAACATTAATGACAATATGTAGATTAGAAATTAATAAACATGATGTCAGAAAGAGTTCCACAAAATACTTGTTCTAATAATATGTCTCCAGCAGTTTGACAACAAATTATTGGAACAGGAACAGTTGTGGCATTCGTATCAATTAATTTGATCATTTTGGAGATTCTGTTACAATTCAGTAAAATGGATTTGATTTAAGCTGTAATTATATTTTTTTTAAAACGAATGGCAGGAGAAAATAGTCACAAACTATTTTTCATGTGCAACAAATACATTTTGAATTTTCTCAAAACCTGTTAAAAATGTTATCCAGTTCTTATCAATCTCATGAACATATTTCTTCCCTCCCTCCACATCTCCTCAGCAAAACCAAAGGATTAGCGCCTGATTTAATCAACAAGCATGAAAATACGCCTGAAGGTACGTAGATTTTGCAACAGAACAAAGCCATGTTTCCACTATAGCTCTGTCTCTGTAGCTCTAATTTACAGCATCTAAATTAAGGCTATAACAACTGTAAATCATTCTTTTATTCTTAATAGTGAGTTTTCTGAACACAGTTACTGATTTTAATATATTTCTCTACTGAACCATATTTTTGGCTAAATGTCAAACCTACAATAAAAGCACTATGATAGTGTAGCTTGGAGCTGAGCATGCAGGTGAGAGATTCCCATGTATTTGTTGCCCTTGTCCTTGTTAAGTGATAGCATTTGTGGGTTTGGAAGCATAGAAATATAGAGAATTTAAGCAGGAGTATGCTGTTTAGCCCATCAAGCCTGCTCTGCCATTCATCATGATCATGGCTGATCTTCCATCTCAATACCCTACTTCTGCTCCAACCCCATACACCCTGACACCTTTAGCTATCCTGAACATATACAGTGACGTGGAATCCAAAGCATTACGGGGGAGAGAATTTCATAGGTTCATCACTTGGTGAGTAATATCTCCTCATCAAACTAACATAACCCATGTCCTGACACCTTGATTTCCTGTTCTAGATCCCAAGACCAGGAAAATGTCAACTCTCATTTGGGCAACTCGGTGGCTCAGTGGCGCGGGCGGCACAGTGGCTCGGGTTAGCGCTGCTGCTTCATACACGAGGGACCTGGGTTAGATTCCCGCCTTGGGTGACTGTCTATGTAGAGTTTGCACATTCTCCCCCTGTCTGCTTTGGTTTCCTTCAGGTGCTCCAGTTTCCTCCCATAATCCAAGGATATGCAGGTTAGGTGAATTGACCATGCTAAATTGCCCATAGTGTTAGGTGCATTAGTCAGGTAAATGGAGGGGAGTGGGCCTGGGTGGTTTACTCTTCAGACGGTCGGTGTGGACTTGTTGGGCCGAAGGGCCTGTTTCCATACTGTAGGGAATCTAATCTAATCTAATTTAATCTCATCTAATTTGTCAAGCTCTGTGAGAATTCTATTTGTTTCAATGACATCCCTCTCCTACTTCTAAACTCCAGTGAATATTAGCGCAGTCAACCCAATCTCTCCTCAACAAACCTGCCATCCCACAAATCAAGCTGGTGAACCTTCACTGCACTTCATCTATGGCAGTTATATATTCTCTTAGGTAAGGAGACCAAAACTGCACACAATGCAGGTGTTGCAAGAAACATTGGAAGATAATATAAAAGCTTGGTCTTCAGTGTCTTAGTATCAACAGTTTTTGTTCTTCCATTGGGCTGATGGAGGAGCTGTTGGCCTTTCCTAAGGAGAAGGTGTATCTTCTCTCCCTGGATCTTATTGCCCTTTCCTCCTCTCCTGTCCCTGTTAATATAACTTATTTAGTCTGGTTGGCCATCAGTGCTATGTCAAACACCTGTCTAACCCATTGTGAGTCAAATACCTGCTTTCCCCTTGTCCATCTCCATTTGAAGATTGGATTTCTTTCCTTCTAAGGCTAAAACCTCCTTATTTTCAATTCACTGCATTGATAATGGAGTAGGATGGCCTAATAAATTTTTGATGTGAGCCAAGGCCTTGATGATTTTTATTAGAGATTTGTTTACATTTGCAGAAGGCTAGTTACAGATGTCGCAGTTAGGTTAGGTCTCCTGCTAAGCAAGAAATACCAAACGTGGAATGCTGAGGTTTAAGGGGGCCCCAATTTTCAACACCACCACAGACCTTTATGACACAGGGAAAGTCTGTCATAAAGCAGCTGAAGATAATCAGCTATGAAAAGTTCCTGCACTGATTTCCTGTGGCAGAGATGATTGAATTCCACGAATCACAAGCACATTTCTTTTGTGTTAAGTAGTACTATAGAGACTTACCCAGTTCCCACTAACTGCAGTTTTGCTGACGTTCCTCAGTGCCTCAGCTGGCAAATGTTGCTTTTGGTGTCAGGAGCAATCACCCTATTTACCCTCTTGAGTGCCCTTTTGGATGAAGGCTGTAATGTGTTCATTTGGCTCAACAGAGCTGAAACTGAGCATTAAGCTATTGTTGAGTAGGTGCAACTTAATATCATTGTCATTGTTGGCTATGCTGGACCTGTCCTTTTTTTGTGGACTGGACATACCTGGGTAAGTTTTAACATTACTCATTAGGGCTAAATGTTGGGTTTATGGACATTTTGTTGATTGATCAGTGAAAAGCAAGCTTTTAAATTTTCTTCAAGATGTAGATGTATAAAACTTTGCTGTTTATATATTTTTGTTTCACAGAGGACTGGGACATATTAGATTCAGAAGGAAACGAGCGGCTTACAGGACAGGAAGATTTTGCTTCATTAGCTGAACCACTTGGGTTAAATGACAGCAAATTGATTCCAGATCCAGTTCAATTTCCAGAACAGGATCCTCTTGGGGCATCAGTTGCCACTGATAACACACATGAAATGCTTTTAAAGAAAGGTAACTTCAGCCATGTTTTCAAATTTATTATGAAAGTGATAAGTGCATGAAGGTGTCATGGTATTACTATCAATAAAACACCTGATAAAATGGTAACGTAACCTGTATTTATCAAGTTAATGTAGGATCTAGGCATCAAATAAAGGCCACAGGGAGATACAAAAAATGGCTGACTTGCTGCAACTTGTTTTTTTTAAACCCCTGCTGATTACACATATGGAGTGGTCAGGAAGTCTCTGACATGCTTTTTTACTAAAACATGGTGTGTACCAATGCAAGATCATATAAAAATAAGAGTGCAATTGTTACCTATTTTTAAAAAATGAATTTTTGGCATTAATTCATAACATTTTAATATAATGAATTGTTTATGTTCTGAAGTGGACCAAAAGAGCTACTTAGAATACTGGACTTCCCTCTAGTCTTTTCACTCCCAAACTCCCCTAAATCAAACAGAAAAGTTCCTGTGACACTGCTCGCTACTGGCCATGAAAGCTGCATGCAACCTGCTCAGTGGTGAATAGATATGATTAGACAACTCTGTTCTGCCCTTCAGACCTCGATAGCCATTCTGCAAGATCATGGCCGATCTCATTGTAACCACAACTCCACAGTCCCGTCTACCCCCGATAACTTTTCGCATCTTTGTTTACCAAGAATCTATTCAGCCCTGTATTAAAAATATTCAACGACTCTGCTTTAGTCGCCTTTTGAGGCAGTGAGTTCAAAACTTATCACCCTCTGAGAAAAAGTTTACCTCGTGTTATGGTTGAATGACTTCTTATTTTTGAATGATGACCCCTAGTTCTAGATTCTGCCACTCTCTTGACATCTACCCTTGCAAGTCCTCTCAATATCTTGTATGCTTCAATAAAATTGCCTCTTAATCACTCTTCTAAACTCCAGTGGATACGATTCTAGCCTATCTAACCTTTCCTCATAAAATAGTGCTCACTTTTCAATGCTCAACCTCCTCTCAACTGATTCCAGTTTAAAAAAAAAAGGTCACCAATACTGCACATAATCGCTCAAAGGTTTCACCCTGATGTCACCATGTGTGAATTGTCATCTTGAACATTTCCTGCCAGTTTTATGGCTAGAATAAATAAATAGAAGGAACCTGAATAAGGCTTTGCCTATTCTGCAGAAAAATTGACTCAGAATTTTGTTTTTCTTTGTTTTTCTTCAGTATACTTCGTCATGAAATAAGATCTGTCAGTAGAATCATAGAATTTTACAGTACAAAAGGAGGTCATTCAACCCATCATATTTGTACCAGCTCTGAAAAAAGCTAGCCAGCTAGACTCGTTTTCCAGCCCTATCTCTGTAGTCCTCTACATTCATCAATTTCAAATATATATCCAGCTATATCCAGCTCTCTTTTGAAACCTCCTATGGAATCCACCTCCACCACTCTCCCAACCAACGCATTCCAAATTCCAGCAATTCTGAGTACAGGAAGTTTCTCCTCTCACCCCTAGTTCTCTTGCTCATAACGTTGAAGTTGTGACCCCTAGTTACTGGCATACCAACAAATGGAAATAGAATATCTTCCTTTGCTTTGTCAAAATTTTGTAATTTTGAGCACTTCAATAAGGTCACCTGTTATTTTCCTTGGAGCAGAGAAAACCCAATTTCTGTAAGTGTTCCTGTTATCTAAAATCGGTCATTCTTGGGACCATTCTAATAAATTATCTTTGTGCACTTTCTAGGGCTTTAACATTCTTTCTTAAATAAGATGTTCACAACTGAACACAATACTCCAAATCTGGTCTGACCAATCATTTGTAGAGCTTTAGCACCACTTCCTTGCTTTTATACCATTTGTACCATTTTCCTCTGTTAGGTTTAAATAGGTCTGATGAGAAAACAAACACCAAACTGACTTTGGGTGAACAAGCTGCATCTCTCCGGGATACCCAGGAAAGAGTTTTTGCTCTTCAGCGTATCACAGTGGCTATGCAAATTCTTCTAGCACATACCATGGTTATGAAAGCTTTATCATTGATCTCTGTAAGGTATGTCAGAAATTATAATTTCTCAATAATCTTGGCTGTTGAAAATAATCATTGCCTTAAAATCATAAGCATTTGATCAATTATGCTACATGGTGGCACATATTCTAAGTATGAATGAGTGACTTTGTCACCAAAGGACTGTGTGGTGCTCATTCAAACTAGGGCAGAAGATCTGACATTGCCACCACTCCTGTCACATGGATTTCAGATAGTTCAGGAATAGACTGGATAGGCAATGAGAGGCTATCCTCCTTCCATTCAAAACCTCCAAGTGTGGAGCATAAACGACAGCCTGTTATCATTATACTGTCATTCCCTTTCCCAGTGAGGACATCCTCCATTGTTGTTTGGTACTACCACAATGCTAAATGCAATGGGCTCAGAGCAGATGTAGGAGCTTGAAACTTGTCATCAGTGAGGTGCTGTGAGCTATCAGCAGTGACACAGATTCAACCACAACCTCTAACCTCATTATTCAACCACAACCTCTAACCTCATTGCTTGGCAATTGCCCCCAGTCTACCATTATCATCCATCCAGGGAACCAATACTATGGCTCACTGACGAGTATAGAAGAAGACCAGGAGCATGAAAGGCACCAAAAACTGAGGTGCTGATGTGGTTAAATTATAACACCAGGGTTACTTGCATGATATACAGTGGAAGCAGCATGTTAAGGGCTTAGTTAAGTGATACCACAGCCAACAGATCAAATGAAAAGGCATGAATGTTGATGAGATAAAAACAATGGCTGCAGATGCTGGAAACCAGATTCTGGAGTAGAGTGGTGCTGGAAAAGCACAGCAGTTCAGGCAGCATCCGAGGAGCAGGAAAATCGACGTTTCGGGCAAAAGCCCTTCATCAGGAATACAGGCAGAGTGCCTGAAGGGAGGAAAGATAAATGAGAGGAGAGTGGGGGTGGAGGTGATAGGTCAGGGAGGAGGGTGGGGGAAGGTAGCAAGGAGTACAGTGGGTGGATGGGAGTGGGATAAAGGTGATCGGTCAGAGAGGAGGGTAGAGTGGATAGGTGGAAAAGACTTTCTCCCCACCCTCCTCTCATTTTTTTTACTTTTTTTTTACATTACATTACAGTGTGGAAACAGGCCCTTCGGCCCAACAAGTCCACACCGACCCGCCGAAGCGCAACCCACCCATAGCCCTACATTTATCCCTTACCTAACACTACGGGCAATTTAGCATGGCCAATTCACCTTACCTGCACATCTTTGGACTGTGGGAGGAAACCGGAGCACCCGGAGGAAACCCACGCAGCCACAGGGAGAACGTGCAAACTCCACACAGTTAGTCGCCTGAGGCGGGAATTGAACCCGGTTCTCTGGCGCTGTGAGGCAGCAGTGCTAACCACTGTGCCACCGTGCACTCTGCCTGCATTGCCCAAAACGTCAATTTTCCTGCTCCTCGGATGCTGCCTGAACTGCTGTGCTTTTCCAGCACCACTCTACTCCATGAATGTTGATGAACAATTCATCAACTGACTGGAGGAAGAGAAGACCTCAAAGATATCTCATTTCTCAATGTTGGAGGTACCCAGCACATTAGAGCAAAAGACAAGGCTGAAGCGTTCGCAGCCATCTTCAAACAGAAGTGTTGAGTGGATAATCCATTTTGGCCTGCTCCTTGAAGTTCCCAGTATCACTGATGATGATCTTCAGACAGATTACTCTGTAGTATTACGAAATTGCTGAAGGCACTAGACACTGCAAAGGTTGTGAACCCTTGACAACATCCCAGCTGTAGAATTGAAGGTTCATGCATCAAGAACTAGCTCCAGTCTTAGCCAAGCCATTGCAGCACAAGCGTCTATCCTACAAAGTACTAATTTGTTCATAATTTGTCCTCTTGGCAAATTGGGGACAAATCCAATTCAGCAAGCTACCACCCTATCAGTCTGTTCTTAGTCATCAGCAAAGTGATAGAAACTACTGTTGACAGAGCTATCAAGCAACACTTGCTCTGTAACAATGTGCTCATTGGTGCTCAGATTTCTCCAGAGCAATTCACCTCCAGACTTTATTACAGCCTTGTTTTAAATATAGATAATAGAGCTAAGTTCTAGATTTGATATGGAGCAGCATTTGACAAAGCATGACATTAAAGTGCCCTAGAAAAGCTAGAGTTGATGTGAATCAGGGGAAAGTTCTCCATTTATTGAAGCCACACCTAAGACAATGAAAGATAGTTGTGCTTATTGGAGACGAGTCATTTCAGTTCTCGGACATCACTGCAGGAATCTTCATTAGTGTCTTTCCCTGCAGCATAAGGTCAGAAATTAGAATGGTTGCTGATGATTGCACAATATTCAGTACCTTTTGGGATTCCTTAGATTCTGAAGTAACTTACGTGTACATGCAGCAAGACCTGGACAATATCCAGGATTGGGCTCATAGGTGGCAAGTAAGGTTTGTGCTAGGCAATAACTGTTTGCGACAAGAGAGAATCTAACTATCTCCCTTTAATGTTCAACAGCATTAATATTACTCAATTTGCCCGTAATCTCCACATCAGTACCCTGGGATTTGTCATTAATCAAAAACCTAACTGAACCATTCATATAAATACTTTGGCAACAAAGGCTAGGAATTCTATTACACACAGCTTGTCCTGCTGATGCCCCAAAGCTTGTCGACTATCTGGAAGCAAGTCAAGAGTGTGATGGAATACTCCACCATTGTATGAGTGCAGCTCCAACATCACTCAGGTGGCTCAGCACCATCCAAAACAAAGCTGTCTGCGTTATTGACACCCCATCTACTACCTTAAGAATTACAAGAGCACACAAGGGTAGCGTCTTCCAAACCCATGACCTTGAAGGGCAGTGGTACCACCTGCAAATGCCCTTCAAGTTCCACATCATCCTGACTTGTAACTATATTATTGTTTCTTCACCAAACTGGGTCAGAGTCCTGAAACTCTTTCCCAAACAGTATTATAGGTATACCTAAATGGCATGGTGGCTCAGTGGTTAGCACTGTTGCCTCACAGCGCCAGGGACCCGGGTTCAACTCCCACCTCGGGCAACTGTCTGTGTGAAGTTTGCACATTCTCCCTGTGTCTGCGTGGGTTTCCTCCTGGTGCTCTGCTTTCCTCCCACAATCCAAAGATGTGCAGGTTAGGGGAATTGGCCATGCTAAATTGTCCATAGTTTTAGATGTAGGGGAATGGGTCTGGGTGGGTTACTCTTCGGAGGGTCGGTGTTGACTTGTTGGGTCGAAGGGCCTGTTTCCACAATGTAGGGAATCTAATCTAATCTAAACCAGATAGACTGCTGCAAAATATGAAGGTGGATTACCTTCTCAAGCAAAATTAGGGATCAGGAATAAATTTTGTCCTTGCCAGTGATACTCTCATCGCTTGAATGAATAAAACACAAACATCAAATTAGCCTATAATCATTGTTATAAAGAAGAATGTAAAGGTTATGTTGAGGGATATAACTGAATTAATGTTTGACTGGCTTTTTGTGGATGAAATGCTCATTTCACTAATTGTCATGTGTTCAATTCCTTTGTTAAACCATTCTGTTAAATTCTTCCTTTGCCCCAGGCAACCATATTCACGTTGTTTTATTAAGAATTTTGACAGTTGCTTTAATTTTATGTAAAACTTTTAAAGATCCAAATGTCCTTTTTTTTCTGAAAAATCAATTTACTGAGTATTTTTTCAATTAGTGTTGGTCCCCACAATGGTATGAAATTACACTGATTGAGTGATGCTGCCATGGAACGATACATCACAAAAGTGGTCAGTCTGCCCATGAAGGTTGTGTCAGGTTATCCCATTCCCCTCCAATTCCCCATATTTTCCTGGTCAGTTATTTATCCAGTTTCCTTTTGAAAGTTTTACATTTACTTACCACCATTCCAACCTATGCATTCCAGATCATCCTAAGGGCCTAAGGGAGTCTAAATCTAATCTAACTTGCTACATGTAATTTTTATTAAAATTCTCAGTGCTGCCTCTGCTTCTTCTGCCAATGACCCAAACTCTTGTGCTAACTGTTTGCCAACTCTTCTGCCTATGAAAATAGTCTCTTGTTCTACAAAAGCCTTCATAATTTTGAACAGCTTATGAAATGTCTGCACCTTTTGGATGTCCATATATATGCACATCAACTGCACCACCCTTTTCGTTAGTTCATCTAAAAAAATCCTGTATTTAGTCAATAAGAATTTATTTTATTTGCTGCCCTTGTCCTTCTAGTTGATGTAAGTCACGGGTTTAGAAACTGCTGTTGTTGGAAGGAGTGCACAAGTAATCAAGCTCGACTACTCCATAAGCTGTCCCAAATGTGTAAATGACCAATTGAAACACCAAGCTGATTAATTTGCCTGAATTTGTCTGCTAAATGGGACAAAAGAATTCACTCCAAGTTTCAAGAAAATGCAAAAGAAAATTTATTTATGACAAACAAATGTGAGGGATCTTGCAGGACAGTGTTTGGGAGGCCTGGATTCAAGTCCCATCTGTTCCAGAGATATATCATAATATATTTATAGCACTCACAGGAATATGGGTATACATATGGGTATCTGTAAAATGCTTTTGCCCTTTGAACTGCATCATATCATTGGGAATTGAAGCCTCCTCCCTGACAAAACAAAATGCTTATCTCACAGTATGGTAACAGCCATTTCTTCAAGAAAGAGAACTTTTAGATTTTTAAATCCATCAAAGGGTATGGAATACAGCATTGAGATAGAGGATCAGCCGTGCCGTAATCATTTTGAATGATGGAGCAGATATGAAGAGCCAAAGGCTTGCTTCTGCTCCTAGTTTCTATGATTTCCTGTAACCACTGGCAAAACTGATTATTAGCCATTGCTATTCTGTAAACTTAAACTTTAGAACAACAGGCCATAAGATACAGGAGCAGAATGAAGCCCTTTGGCCCATCGAGTCTGCTCCACCATTCAATCATGTTTCTCAATCCCATTCTCCTGCTGCCTTCTCATTAACCTTGATCTCTTTACCAATCAAGAACCTATCTATATCCACCTTGAATACACTCAATGAGTTGGCCTCCACAGCCCTCTGTGGCAATGAGTTCCACTGATTAACCACCCTCTGGCAACTGAAAATCCTTATTCTCCTCCTCAGTTTTAAAGGGTCATATCTTTGTTCAGACTGTGCCATCAGGTCCTAGTCTCTCCTATTAGTGAAAACCTTTTCTCCACCTCTATTCCATTTAGGCCTCTCAGTATTCTGTGTGCCCACCCTCATGCGCCGCACCACCCCACCCCCACCCCACCCATTCATCTAAATCCCATTGAGTACAGACACTTCTCATACGACAAGCTCTTCATCCCGGGATCATTCTTGTAATCTCCTGTGGACTCCTCCAAGGTCACTATATCCTTCCTTAGTTACTGGGCCTAAAACCACACTCAACATTCCAACTACAATCTGACCACAGCCTCAGCAGTACATCCCCACTCTTGTATTCTAGCTCTCTTGAAATGAATGTGGACATTGCATTTGTCTTACTAACTGCCAAATGAATCTGCATGTTAACCTTAAGAGACTTCTGACCTTGGACTCCCAAATCTCTTTGTGTTTCAGATTTCCAAAGTCTTTCTCCATTTAGAAATAGTCTATGCTTCTGGTTTTTCCTGCCAAAGTCCATAACCTCACAACCTGTCAACTTGTATTCCATCCGCCATTCCTTTGCCCACTCTCCTAGCCAGTCCAAATCCTTCTGCAGCTATCCCACTTCCTCAACACTGCCTCTCATCTTTGTGTCATCTGCAGACTTAGCAACAATGTTCTCAGTTCCTTTGTCCAGATCCTTAAAGTATATTGTGAATAATTGTGTTGCCAACACTAACCCCTGTGAAACACCACTAGTCACTCAGTGCCATTCTGAAAAAGACCCCTTTATCCCTACTCTCTGTCTTCTGCCAATCAGCCAATCGTCTCTCTATCTTGCCGCTACCTTGCCGCTAACACCATGAACCCTTATCTTATTTAGCAACCTCTTGTGCAGCACCTTGTCAAAATCAAATAGATCACATCCATTGGCTCTTCTTTGTTTAACTTTATTGTTACTTCAAAGAATTTTAACAGATTTGTCAGGCATCACTTCCCCTTGACAAAGCCGTGCTGACTCAGCCCTGTTTCACTGTGTACCTCCAAGTATCTTACCAACGACCAAGGTCATTCTAACCAGCTTGCAGTTTCTTGTCTTCTGCCTCCTTCCCTTCTGTTACATAGCCATTTTCCTCTGGTATCCTCCCTGACTTCAGTGATTCCTGAAAGATTACTACCAATGCCTCTACAAACTCCTCAGCTATTACTGGTCTGGGTGATTTATCTACCTGCAGTTCTTTCAGCTTCCCCAGCACCTTTTTCTTAGTGATAGCCTCTGCACTCACCTCTGCCCCTAAGTCTCTTGAAATTCTGGTATGCTACTAGTGTTTAACTGTGAGAACTGATGCAAAGTACCTATTCTGTTCCTTTGCCAATTTTTGGTCCCCATTACTACTATTCCAGCCTCACTGTCCAGCTGTCCAATGTCCACTCTTGTCTCTCTCTTATCTTTTATATGTCTAAATAACTCTTGCAATATTCTTTTATATTATTAACCAGGTTACTCTCATATTCTATCTTTGACCTGCCTTATTGCTTTTTTTAGTTATACTCAACTGGTATTTAAAGGCTTCCAAATCCTCTGGCTTCCCACTACTCTGCAACATGCTGTATTCGTTTTCCTTTGCTTTTATGCTGTCCCTGACTTTCTTTGTCATCCGTGGTTGTCTCCTCTCCCCCTTAGTGTGCTTCAGGGATGAATTTCACTATGCCTCCCAAGTTATCCCCAGAAACTATTGCTCTTATTGCTCCACCATCTTCCATGCCAGACTCCTCTTCCAGTCAACTCTGACCAGCTTCTCTCTCATTTCTTTGTAGTTACCTTTACTGAACTGTAATACTATTACGTCTGATTCCAACTTTTTTCTCTCAAACTACAGGGTGAATTTTATGATGTATGGTCTCTGCCCCCCAGGGATTCCTTCACCTTAAGTTCCCCAATCAAGTCTGCCTCACTGCACATCACCAAATTCAGAATTGCTTGTTTGCCAGTGGCTCTACCACAAGCTGCTCCAAAAAATATCATCTCGTAGAAATTACACAAATTCCTTTTCTTCAGATTTTTTTTTCTCTGCTAGGAGGTCTGTACATAACTTCCGTCAGGGACTGTTTTCCTTTGCAATTCCCCAACTCCTCCCACTTAGATTCTATGCCTTCTGACTTTATAATACTTCTTGCTATCAATTTAGTTTTTATTTCTTACTAATGAGGCAACCCTACTCCCTCAGCCCATGCCGATAGGACATATCCTTGGATACTTAGTTCCCAGACCTAATCCCCTTGTAGCCACATCACTATGATATCTGCAGCATTGTACCTGCTGATCTAAATCTGCAATGCAACCTTGTTTTGGATACTGAGTGCATATAAGTACAGCACCCTCAGTCCTGTATTAACTGCTCACTTTCATAGAGTTGTCCCCTTATCTGTTGTGTCTGAAGTTACCCTTTCCATAATCTGCCCTATTACTTGTTGTGGAAACTTTAATAACCTCTGTAGAGCATCCCCTTCCTCTTAACATTTTCCCATGCAACTTACCCCCTACCCACCCCTGGACTAATTAGTTTAAAGCCCTGTCCAGAGGCCTAGTAATCCACCCTGACAGAATTCTGGTCCCACCCAAATTCAAGTGGAGCCTGTACCATCGGAACAGCTCTCTCCTTCCTCAGGATTGGTGCCAATTTCCCATGATTTCAAACCAATCATTGAACAATGCATTTACCTATTTACTCTTGTTGACCTTTTGTCAATTTGCACATGGCTTAGGTAGTAATCCAGAGATTATTACCTTTTCAGTTCTGCATTTAAATTTAGCCCCTAGCTGAACACATTCCCTCAGCAGAACCTCTTGACTTCTTCCTTCTATGTCTTTGGCATCTACACTGACCACGACAACTGGCTCTTTCCCTCCCACTCTCTGCAGCCCTGAACTTGGATATCAGGCAGGCAATGCAGCCTTTGGGACTCTGTGCTGACTACAGAGAACAGTGTCTATTCTCCTGACTATACAATTCCTGATTACAGCTACATTTCTCTCTCCTCCCCTCTCTTGAATGCCTTCCTGTACCATGGTGCTATAGTCTGTTTGCTCATCCTCTCTACAGCCCTTGCTTTCAGTCACAAAGGGAGCAAGAATCTCAAACGTGTTAGGAAAGCTCAAGGGCAGAGGCTCCTTCAGCATTATCTCCTGGATCCCTCTATCTGCTTTGCTTGAAGTCACACCCTCAAGGTAGTTCATCTAAGGAATGTGACTACCTCCTGAAACACAGCAACCAAGTAACTCTCTCCCTCCTGGTTGGTGTGTTGCAGTGTTTGAAGCTCAGACTCCAGCACATCAATTCTGAGCCAGAGTTCCTCAAGCAGCCAACACCTGCTACAGATGTGGTTACAATGAACCACAATGAGATACATGTGTTCCTACATTATGCAATTACAGCACATTGTCTGGCCTGGCATCTCTATTTTAATTAATTAATTCTAAATTTGTTCTTTTTTAATGTCATACTAGTCTTTTAGTTTGTAGCCTGTAAATATTTCCCCTATTTACCCTCTATCCAAAAGTAGCCAATAATACATAGTTTGTGAGAAGATTCGTAGCTCGGGTGCTCGTTGCTGTGGTTCTGTTCGCCGAGCTGGAAGTTTTTGTTGCAAACGTTTCGTCCCCTGTCTAGGTGACATCCTCAGTGCTTGGGAGCCTCCTGTGAAGCGCTTCTGTGGTGTTTCCTCCGGCATTTATAGTGGCCTGTCCCTGCCGCTTCCGGTTGTCAGTTTCAGCTGTCCGCTGTAGTGGCCGGTATATTGGATCCAGGTCTATGTGTTTGTTGATGGAGTTTGTGGATGAGTGCCATGCTTCTAGGAATTCCTGGCTGTTCTTTGTTTCGCTTGCCCTATAATGGTAGTGTTGTCCCAGTCAAATTCATGTTGCTTGTCGTTTGCGTGTGTGGCTACTAGGGATAGCTGGTTGTGTCGTTTCATGGCTAGTTGATGTTCGTGGATAGTTAGCTGTCTTCCTGTTTGTCCTATATAGTGTTTTGTGCAGTCCTTGCATGGGATTTTGTACACTACATTAGTTTTGCTCATGTTGGGTATCGGGTCCTTCGTTTTGGTGAGTTGTTGTCTGAGAGTGGCTGTTGGTTTGTGTGCTGTTATAAGTCCTAGTGGTCGCAGTAGGTCGCAATAATACTAGTCAAATCTGTAGTTGTTATCAAGCAGTGAACTTATGGTTTAGCTGTGATGTCACTCTTTTGTGTTGGGCTTCAATTTATCCTGCTTAAAAAAAAAAAGACCTTTCAATTTATAAGCCAAAAAAAAGCAAAAATCACCTTTTCCTCTCTGCACTGAATTCCCAAGTTCCTTCCGAATTCCCACATTGCTTCCAAATTCCCCAAACGACATACTCAGGTTGTGTATCAAGCGGATTGATCTCTCTTCCTGACCGTGCAAAGCATACTGGTGCTCTTTCAACAGCTCCTTTCTTCAATAGAACTGAGGTGAGCTGAGATAACTCATACTAGTTTATCCCATTTTAAACACAAACATGGCACACATTCATCGACAGCTAAGACAGATAAGACATACAATTCTGCAGAAATATCACAGCTGAAACATAGGCAGCATAACACTGGCAAAGAGGAACAAATTCTATAGATCAAGAATCCAAATCACAAGGGAGAATGGAAGTGAATTGGTCACTTCTTTTTCTTTTAGCATTATACTATGTTATTGTCGTTAATGCTCAATTTGGTAGTTAGTCAGTTGGACTTGGGTATTTATTTGAGTTAGACATTCTTTTCAGAGTCTTTGTGCATGTTTGTTTTTCCACTTAGAGGTGAGAAAGAGAGGGAAACTTGGTCTTTCTTGCAGGCTTTCTGAAGGTCTGATTCAGCTGCCCCTTCAATCTACAACTTAAAAATTCAAAGGCTATTCTGAGGCACCTTTTCAACTCAAAGGTGCTTAATGCCAACATGTCTCTCAAAAGTATAAAATTCAGCTTCTCCATACTTTTGACCTTTGAAATTAAATCTTGTTTCATTCCCTGTAAGATAGCAGTGTCCAAACTTTGATTTTTCCCAATTTATAGTCCAAAACAAAGTGCAATATTTTCACTAAAGGAGCCATGGTGAGTTGTTACAGTGCATCAGTTGTAAGTTTTGTAGATGTACACAATATGGGAGCCAGTCAAGCAGCTTGCTTTGCCCTAGTTGGTATCAAGCTTCTTGAATGTTGCAAGATACCTGGCCTCCAACCTTTACTGGTAGCCATGGCTTAATGCTGCTTGCCCAATTTGGGGTTCTGGTTGAAAGTGACCTCTTCTCCTGCCCCCAGCTACTAGGGGCCGATCGTGGGGAACCCAGTGATGACAGTGCCACTGAATAGCAAAGGAAGGTGGTAAACTGCTTCTTGAGATACTTGTGACACACTTTAAGGAAAGTCTTAAGATTCTGTAAATTTGTAACCTTTTACTGGAGTACCTGTGATGAATGTAGCTATTATTGCACTTAGTATAAGCAAAAACAATTATGATAGCAATGTAATTTTGGAGAAAAGCAAATTATTTAAAACCATATTGAAGCATAACCCCAAATCTATGCAAGTAGGAAATTATAGGGATTTAGCTCAGTTCTGATATATATTCCTTGCATAAAAATTAAGTGCTTTAGTTTATTTTGAAACATAGTTTGGAAATAAAATGTTCCTCTCAGCATATGTTAATTTTCTTCTGTCTCTTTCAAATTATCCAATTATAGTGGTTCCATGTGCAGCCAGACAAGTGGCCTGGAAGCTCTTGGATTAACTGACATCCGTGTCTTAGTTCGGTTAATGTGTCTCGCTGCTGCAGGAAGAGCTCATCTGGCAAATAATGGAATTGAATGTTTATATTCAAATAACCAACTTAGACCTTCAAAAGGAACAACTTGGAATACCAACTCTTGCCTGGCATATATGAGTTCAGCAATTGGCTGTCTAGTGGCTAACAGTCCTACTGCTTATAGGGTGTTAGTTGATGTTTGCACTCAGGTATGAGGAATAAAACGTTTGTGATATAAATTAAAAGTACTGAAAACATTTAGTGGATCAGGCAGCAACTAGTTTCATGCTGATGACTTCTAGAGTTCTGATTTAAAAAGTCATTGATTTAAAATGTTAACCCTACATTTCTCCATGCTGAGTGGTTGGTGTTTTCAGTTTTATTGCAGATTTTCAGTATCAGCATGATTTTGCTTTTTTAAATATTCATAGGCTGTTTAACAGTACCAAAACAGACATCCAGCCCATTGTGTCCAAGCTGGGTCTCGGCATGAGCTACTCCCCTAGGCTCTGCCTTTTCCCAGAGCCCTACAAATAATTTATTTTCAGTTACCCAATTTTCTTTTGAAGGCCTTCATGGATACTGTCTCCACCACATTCAGAGCCAGAACGTTCCAGATCTTAACCACACACTGCAGAATAATGTTTTCCTTCTGTTGTAGCTTCTTTTTCCAACTACCTTGTACACTAGTTCCACCAGGAGAAATTGTATTTTCCATATCTACTCTCACTAGACTCCTCATAATTGTGAACATCTATATCAAATCACCTCTTGATCTTCTCTAGTCTATTCACATAACCAAAATTCCTCATCTCTGGAACTACTCTCATGAATATTTTATATAAACTATATGCCTTCAAATTCTAAAGTATAAATCTTTAAAAAGTACAATAGTTTCATATTTTATTGCATTATATACAAGATATAATTTAAGATATTTGATTGTGTGACATTTGTAATTGAGATCCGTAGCAAGTTGGTACTGCAGACCTATTCATTTACTTTGTCTGAAGTAACAAGTATAATATGCTGTATATCTAACATGACATCTTTGAGAAGAAAACAGTAACTGATCCAGGGTATAAGTTTAAATAGCTCCATGTTATTTTTTTTCCCCAAGGATTTGATTGCTGCTGCAACAGGGCTGCATGTAGGTATGATCCGTGACTCACAGCAGAAGAACAGAGTGCTTCACCTTTTCCATAGACCAGTAAAAGACAACAAACTTTCTAGCTCTCCCAACTTCCTGGTAACTCAAACCTTAGTTGAACTGCTCACTGAAAAAGGTTTCCGCCATCATTCTAGTCGTGACAAAGAAGAGACCGAGCCCAAGGGTAGGAATATTTATGTGATCAATCACTTTGCTGATTTGTAAAGAAGTTTTAACCTGTGTTTTACAATTACATTCAGCAACTGAATGCTGTTAGGAAAGATGCTGTAAATTTGATATGTTATCTAAATGATCGAGTATATGTTTATTGAGATGGAGTATGAAATTGAGAAGTCTTGCTCCAACTGTACAATGTATTGGTGAGAATACATCTAAGAGACTGTGTATGGTTCTAGTCTCCAAAAGAAAATACGCTCAAGAGGAGGTGCACTAAATTGATTTGTATTGCTATATAATGAAGTTTGAGCAGGTTAGACCAATACTGTTTGGAATTTACATTGAGAGGTTATCTTCTTGAGGCATATTAAGGTTATGAGGGAGCCAGCGTGTGTAAATGCTGAGAGGATGTTTCTCCTTTAAGTATCTGATGGTGCAGTGCATGCTGATGTCCTGACAGAAGAATGTTTCATGCATGGTCGTGGCTATGCTGGGAAAGAAGAGTAGAATACATAAATGTAAACTGAGATTCAGAAAACCATTGAAGGATTCAAACAATTTTCACCTTTTCTTTTCCAGATGCTGCTGCAACGACCACTACTGCTACTCCCTATTATTCGTCATCACATGTTGGACCCTTAGAACTAGCCAATGCACTTGCAGCATGTTGCTTATCAGGGAGACTGAGTTCCGGACATCGTCAGTGGGCTGCACAGCATCTTGTACAGGCCTTGTCAGTGTCAGAAAGGAGCAATCAGTTCAGACCTCAAACTTATGCAGATTTAGCGGGGGATCTCCGGAAATGTCCAACTGTCAAACTGGAAGCACACGAGAATCGGGTACAATCAGTTTATCAATTTTGAAACATCTCAAAGTGGTCTCTAAAACTGATGTTAATATGCCTATGTAAAATTAAGAAGTTGCATATCAAAAATATAGAAGCTAATCAGGGTTTTATAGTAAGCGTAAAAATTATTTATGGCCAGGGCAAACTAATCGAACACAGGACTGCCCCTAAATAGGAGAATGTTCGATGAGAAGTCAACATACATTTCCATAAGGGGAAATGTTAAGAGTATGAGGTGAAACATAAAAAGAAGATATATGATGGAGATCAGATTGATAATGCAGGTAAGAACCAGTCTGAATTGGTAAAGATCAGAGGAGAAGCGAAACAGGAAAAGAGAGGTCAAGAAAAGATAGGCAGAAAACTTATAAGAAATGCAAAAATGTACTGTAGGGATACAAATAGTGAGCAGTGGTAAAAGGAAGGAGTGGGGTGAATGAAGGACCAAAAGGGGGAATTTATATTTAATATCTCAGCCATGTCCACCGTCTCTAATCAAGCAGCATTATTATTACGGAAGGGATGCTGCCGCAGTCATAGTGAATAGGAGCTATTGGAGATATTGGAGGAACTAAGAACCTATTAGATGAGAGGGAATTAG
Source organism: Chiloscyllium plagiosum (assembly GCF_037043375.1). Lineage (NCBI taxonomy): Eukaryota > Metazoa > Chordata > Chondrichthyes > Orectolobiformes > Hemiscylliidae > Chiloscyllium > Chiloscyllium plagiosum. The sequence continues at coordinate 109,122,984 of NW_028270139.1, forward strand.
ATAAGTTGGCTTAAAAGTTGATAAGTCACTAGGCTGGGATGAGTTGCATCCAGATAACTTGAGGGCAGTTAGGCTGGAAATGACAGAAACAATGGCCATAATCTTTCAATCCTCTTGGGAGCTAGAGGACTAGAGAATTGCAAAAATCACATCTTTTTTAAACTTCTTCAACTTGTCCTGTCACCACCATCAATTTCTTTTTATTATTTCACGGGATATGGGCATTGCTGGCAAGGTCACCCTATTGCTAATTGCCCAGAGGTCAGTTAATTGTCAACTGTGGGTCGAGATAGACATGGAGGCAAGACCAGGTAAGGATGTACGTTTTCTTCTCTAAAGGACATTAGTGAGCCAGATGTTTCATTTTCTGACAAATGACAATTGTTTCATGATCATCGTTAGACTCTTAATTCCAGACTTTTATTGGACAACTTCTACCGTCTGCCATGGCAGGATTTGAACCCAGGTGGTCTAGTACGTTACCTGGTTGACTGGATTAATAGTCTAGTGATAATGCCACAAGGTCATTGCTTCCGCCACTGGACACATCTTGCCAGTATGAGTACTTGCCCATAATGCCAACACTGTTTCTCACCAATTTCCTATCCATGTTAGTAATTAGCCTTTAGGTCCATGGGCTTCCACCTTGGCTGATAGTCTCTCTGTGGGACTTTACACTGAAATGAGTAGAATGAAAAGTTTACACGTCACCACTTACGGCGCCATCCTAGTACAACATACCTAGGTATGACAGGACAAGTTGAAGAAGTTTAAAAGAGATGAATGGGATTCTAGACACTATAAACAGAGGAATGGACTACAAGAGCAAGGAGATTATGATGACCATTGATAAAACTGGTTCAGCTTCATTTGTGCCTAATGCTGGGCACTGCATCCAGCAGGAGATGTGAAGATTTATCATTATAATTCCAGGATTTGAGGGACTTAGCTACATGGATGAGAGAATTTGGAGTTTGTTTTGCATGGAACACCAAAGTGAGAGGAGAAATGATAAATTACATTCAAAATCAGAAAGGATCTAAACAGAGAGAAACTGTTCTTGTTAGCAGAAGGGTCAAAAACCATAGGAGACCTCACTAAGGTAAATAACCAACAGCATTACAAAGCCTGTAATTTAAAAAAAATTATTCACAGGATGAGGATGTCATTGGCTAGGCCAGTATTAATTGCCGATCCCATCCAGAGAGTAGTTAAGAGTCAACCACATTGCTGTAGGTCCAGAGCTGCATATAGGCTCGACCGGGTACTGATAGCAGTTTCCTTCCCTAAAGGGCATTTGTGAACCAAATGGATTTTCCCAACAATTAGTAATGGACTCATGGTTGTCATTAGACTCTTAATTCAAGATTTTAATTGAATTCAAATTCTACCATTTGTTGCAGCAGGATTTGAACCTGGGTTCCCCGAACATTACCTGAGTCTCTAAATTAATAGTCCAGTGATAATACTGCCCCTAAACCGATTACAAGTTCTGAGGGAAAAACAATTTAGAAAAGTAAAGAAATAAAAAGTTTAGAAAAGCAGTCCTTCCAACCCAGTTCACGCTGGTACTTAGCCTGAGGTCCACACCAGACCTTGCCTCCAGTCTGCAACAGGCTTCACCTCGAGGCCTGGGGATCACTCTGGATTCACCTCCAGGCCAGAGATCCATGCTGGAGCCATGTCAGGCTGATAAACTGCCAAAAGACCACCACTCCAAAAGACAGCTACCTTAGGCCGGAGTACCACCCCACCAGGAGAGAGGACTCTAAACCAGGCTGAAACACCAAAAGCCCGCCATGCCAAGCCAGGAGACTGCCACGTCAGGCCGAGAGTACACCTCACTGAGTCCACATCTCAGCCAGGAGTTCAGGATGTCTCCAATAAGGAAAGAAACAAAAGCACAAAGTAGAGAAAATGTTGGGTGGGGAGAATCAAAGGAAACAGATGAGCTCTGGCTGAAGGAAACTAATCTGGAAGTCCATATAAACAACATCCATCAACTTATCTCTTGTCCACACCTCTGTCAGCTTGCCAAAAAAACTGATGTTTATCGGGCATGACCTGCCCTTTATGGCACCATGCTGATTCTACCTGATTAACTGATTTTTTTTTTTGAGCAAATCATTTACTCTATCCTTGATTATAGACTGTATCAATTTCCCCACCACACATGTTAGGTTAGCTCATCTGTAATTGCATGGCTTCCCTCTGTCACCCTTCTTAAAGGGTATCAGCAATTTTCCAATTAAGAGATACAATTCCTGAATCCAATTTACTCTAAAAGGTTACAGTTAAGGCATTGCAGTGTGCTGTCCTAGCTCCTTTAACACTCATGGACTGACCATATGGGTGTTCAGTCATTAGAAAGGAGGAGAGAGACATGGGGTGGGTCACCACACCTTGGTGAGAGGAGAGATTGTCAAAGAGAATCCCTTATGGTAACCTCAGTGTGGCAATTGAACCCACACTGTTGACATCACTCTGCACTACAAACCAGCTGTCCAGTCTGCTGACCTAAGATGTTATGATCCATTTCGGGCGATGAAGTAATTTCCTTTCTTGTCCCACTGCTCCATAAGTCTCAACAAAGTTTAAAATTTTAAAAAATAGAAATCAATATTACCAATTTTATTTAAATCTTCATGTCAGGCTATATGTAGCTCATTTTCAGAAACAATTCAACCATGTTCCTTAAGTAACAACTAAAAAACTAGTTAATTGCAAATCAAGCTTGAGCAAGATGTAAAGATGATTAACAAAGCATTTTAAACTTTACAAATGTATACAACTCTGCTTCTTGAAAAATAACATGGACATATCCTGCAGAAAAAAAAACTGCAGTGCACAATGTTAAAAGTACTCTGGCCATGTAATAGTTAAATTCAATACAAAATTCACAAATGATCCTGAATATTGATCTGCAGTCAAAACTACTTTCCACAGAAGCTGTTGGCGCCACGTTCTCTTCTCTGAACATTTATTAGCTAACTGAGTTCTCTGATGACTGTGGTGTGTACATTCTGAATTCTCCTTAAGCAAGTCAGATATATGCCACTCAGGACTTGTATGGTGTGAATGTTGACTGCCATTTCTTAAGCCAAGTCTGGATGTTGTCCAGTGAGTTTAATGGGGTTTAATGTACATTTATGCACTATGTTCCCAAAGTCTTCCCCATAGGATCCCTGAATACAACACTTAAAAGTTAGCTGAATTTAGAAATTTTTGTAAATGTCATATCCCAAGCACCTACCTCTGCAGCTATTTATTTCAAAAATCTGGTACTGGGAAATTTCCCTATTTTAGTCCCTAAAGTTTCTTATTCTTAAATTATCCTTTATTTCTGTTATGCAACTAGTTATCTTCAAATGTGAGGTTAGACACGAAATGTTTGTTTTATATCTCTACCAGTCCCTCGTTCTCCATAAAAAGATTTCGCCAATCTATCCGTCTAAGAAACCAGTGTGTACTTCCCTTTTTATGTTGTTTAAAGTTTCTTGCAGTCATATACTCTTGGCTATTTTGCCTTATTCTTTTCATAATCTTTTTGATATTCCTTTGCTGGTTTCCAAACCATCCCTAATCTCAAACTTAATACTATTCTTTGCAATATTATAGCCTTCTTAAAAAAAAACTAATATCCTCAGTAAGGTATGAATGAATGATGATAATGTTTATGTTCTGAGTGTGGTGGAAGGTATCTAATCTTTTGTCTGTTTTGATTTCAATTACAGGTTGCAAGTTCTTCTTGGTCAGTTGCAAAGTCTTTGCTGGCCACGAGTGCCCTGGATGGAACCATTCGCCTTTGGACTTTAACAAAAAACACAGTTGCTTTAAAGCAAACCATTTGCTTTAAAATTTGGTATGTTTTCATGGCTTTTGCAAGCATATCGTCTTGATCCCCGTATTAAGTTCTTTTTCTTCTGAGATCCCTCCACACTTGATGCAACTGCAACAAACCAACTTGTGTGAACAACGACCAAATGTTATTAAGCAGAGTACAGTACAAACATTTTGGAGGTAACTTCAGCACACACTCCAGAGGGCTTATGGGGTCATGGCAAAACGTGCTCTGAACAAAGGAAACAGTCCTTCCTTTATACAAAACCTTTACATCACGGTTAGTAATGCTCACAAGACAACCCCCAGTCACTCCCTCACAGTCACATTCCAGCCAAGACTCAGTGCAGTGACGACATCATCTCCAGAAACAATGTAATGTAAATTATCCCTTACTGGCCAGATTTGTTGTGAATTGTAATTTTGTTTTTGTAACTAGAAGAGAGTAGTCAAATTCCAACTGCAATGCTCCTGTTGATTTCTGAATAGGGGGTGCAAATGTAAATAGTAGGAGATGATAATGTAAATGGCTCTGAATGAGAAGGAAATGGCCATGTAAATGACTCTGAATAATAGGAGATGATAATGTAATTTCTTACAATCTATCTGTAAGTCAGAGCCATCCCACCCTAGCCTTGAGACATCCAATTTCCTGCAGGTCAGCAGAGCAAGTTCACTCTTTAATATTACACTCTGATGCACACTGCAAAATGGGCAGCAGATAAAACTTATTTTCGGCATTAACAGATTCATAAATGTCCAGCTAGTAAGGATATTCTCACTGGGTGTTTATGATGCACACATTGATGCTCACTTATCAATAAATCCACTCACTTATCAATAAATACCCAAAATTGAGCCTCCTTCCCGAATTCCTCATCTGCATCTATGTGTGCTTCTCCTTGATCCACAGCTAATGGGTCAAATAAGAATTTCAGCAATATTAGGCATGAAGAGTATCGGAGGGAGATTCTGAGGGGGAAAGAGGGCATTAAAACATGGCACTCAGAGAGCAAAATGATGGGTTACTGCCATTTGTCTGTTATTCTCTTCAGTGGTCTCAATGTTATGATAAGAAGTAATTGATCTGACACATTAACTGTATCCTTCCTCATTGATGTTACAAGACTTGCTGGAAGCTTCTGAGATTTTTTGTTATTTTAGATTTCTAGCATCTGAATGTAAGTCTGTTCTGTTGATACTGGTTGAAAAATTATTTTGACCAGGACTCCAGAATTGTCTTGCTATTCTTAAAATCCTTTATGTCTTAGCAAACAGGATCTCAGTATAATCTTTCATCTGAAAGACAACCCTGAGACAGAAGAGTACTCCCTTAGTACTGAACTGAAGTATAAACTTAAATTATGCTCTAGAGTCGTGGAGTGGTATTTGATATAGGGCAAGAGTGATTGAACCAAGCTGGTACATTGATGCGAATTCAAACAATAGGTAGGTTTGGATCCAGTGGAATATAATAATAATAACCTGCAACATGACTCCACCGCACTTATTTCCAGTTTTAACTCAGTCAAGGTAGATGTTGGGCAAGCATCCGACTTACTTCCAGGAGACAGACAACTGGTAATTTAAGTATTCTAATGATATCATATGCCTCAGATATAATTTCGTTTTTAAATCTCACTTGGGCATTGGGTTTCCCAGGATTTGGGAAATATGGCAGCAAGTTGGAGATGGGTATATCTGGATCCTGTAAGTGAGTCACTTCTCTGCTAGATTAAGCTTCCCTGCTTTACTCTTCCCCCTCACCGACTGAGACACCACTTCCACTCTGATGTTTCTAATGTAACCTGCTCTTTTTCCAATATCACTATGTGCCTCAGCTCCCCTTCCATAAGCTCTCTTCATCTCCATTTGCTTGAAAAAAGATTTTAATGTTCAGTACGCAGAGGTAGGGGAAGCTGATGCTCAAAATGCCCTTCACTCCTCCCCATAATTATTAGGGTTTTGTAGTTATGTCTATATATCGAGCAGGTAACCAACAATGCAATATTGGTAATAATAGTGAAATTTCCTTTCCTTTCTTCACGCTTCACATAATTCTCCCAGTGAAGACTCTGATAAGAGGCCGAGTACACCTACAGGTGACATCAATTTGTCTCCTGTTCACTGGAGTGCAAGTGGTGGATTCTTGGCTGCTTCGCAAGACAAAATAGTCAACATCTATCTAGTGGATGGTAAGAAATTAATAATAAACAGAACCCATTGCATACACTGCCTTCTGCTTTTGGAACAATGCATTCTAATGATGATCATTACTGTGTCAAAAGGCTAAATTAATGAACATAGTATTAGCAAATGTTCATTGCTCAGTAATAGTCCTTTAACAAATTTGAGCTGGTATATGTCTCTTCCATCTTCCTTTAACCCTATCAACACAGCTTTCTATTGCTTTCTCCTTTGTATGCTTAGCTTTCCTGTAAATGTATCTCTGGTAATTGACTTGACAAGTCCTTGAAGCAAGTATTTTGCTTTGTAACCATTCTCTGGGTAAAGAGGTTTTTCCTGAATTCATAGCTGGATTTTCTTGGACCTTAGTTCTACACCAATACTTACAAACAGTCATAATCTTAAAGATGTGATCTTAAATCAAGTCGCTCCTCAGCCTTCTGTTCGGTAGAGAAACAGTCTGTGCTTCTCAATTCTGATATTTTTTCTAATAAAACCTTTTTTGCATTTCCTCCAGTGTACCTTTCCTTTTCCTTATAATATAGAGCCTAGAACTGTTCACAATATTCCAAATATGATCTAACTGTGATTAGAACATAACATAGAATAGTACAGCACAAAACAGGTCCTTCAGCCCACGATGTTGTGCCGACCATTGATCCTCATGTATGCACCCTCAAATTTCTGTGACGATATGCATGTCCAGCAGTCTCTTAGGTGTCCCCAATGACCTTGCTTCCACAACTGCTGCTGGCAACGCATTCCATGCTCTCACAACTCTCTGTGTAAAGAACCCGCCTCTGACATCCCCTCTATACTTTCCTCCAACCAGATTAAAACTATGACCCTCGAGTTAGCCATTTCAGCCCTGGGAAATAGTCTCTGGCTATCGACTCTATCTATGTTTCTCATTATCTTGTATACCTCAATTAGGTCCCCTCTCCTCCTTTTCTCCAATGAAAAAAGTCCGAGCTCAGTCAACCTCTCTTCATAAGATAAGCCCTCCAGTCCAGGTAAGCCTTCCAGTCCAGGCAGCTTCCTGGTAAACCTCCTCTGAACCCTCTCCAAAGCATCCACATCTTTCCTATAATAGGGCGACCAGAACTGGACGCAGTATTCCAAGTGCGGTCTAACCAAAGTTTTATAGAGCTGCAACAAGATCTCACCACTCTTAAACTCAATCCCCCTGTTAATGAAAGCCAAAACGCCATATGTTTTCTTAACAACTCTGTCCACTTGGGTGTCCATTTTAAGGGATCTATGTACTTGCACACCAAGATCCCTCTGTTCCTCCCCACTGCCAAGAATCCTATCCTTAATCCTGTACTCACCTTCCAAAATGCATCACCTCGCATTTATCCAGGTTAAACTCTATCTGCCACCTCTCAGCCCATCTCTGCATCCTGTCAATGTCCTGCTGCAGCCTACAACAGCCCTCTATACTGTCAACGACACCTCCAACCTTTATGTCGTCTGCAAACTTCAATCCCCTCATCCAAGTCATTAATAAAAATTACAAACAGTAGAGGCCCAAGGACAGAGCCTTGTGGAACACCACTCACCACTGACTTCCAGGCAGAATATTTTCCTTCTACTACCACTCGCTGTCTTCAGTTGGCCAGCCAATTCTGTATCCAGAAAGCTAAATTCCCCTGTATCCCATTCCTCCTGACCTTCTGAATGAGCCTACCATGGGGAACCTTATCAAATGCCTTGCTGAAGTCCATATACACCACATCAACAGCTCGACCCTCATCAACTTTTCTAGTCACATCCTCAAAGAACTCGATAAGGTTTGTGAGGCATGACCTGCCCCTCTCAAAGCCGTGTTGACTGCATTTAATCAAGCCATGCTCTTCCAGGTGGTCATAAATCCTATCCCTCAGAATCCTTTCTAACACCTTGCAGACGACAGACGTGAGACTTACTGGTCTGTAATTGCCAGAGATTTCCCTATTTTCTTTCTTGAAGAGAGGAATTACATTTGCCTCTCTCCAGTCCTCGGGTACGACTCCAGTGGAGAGCGAGGATGAAAAGATCTTCACAAGTGGCGAAGCAATTGCATTTCTCGTTTCCCAAAGCAGCTGAGGACAAATCTGGTCCGGGCCTGGCGACTTGTCAATCTTAATGTTTGACAAAATTTTCAGCACATCAGCTTCCTCTATCTCTATCCATTCCGGCATGCACATCTGCTCTTCAAAGGTTTCATTCACTACAAAGTTCGTTTCTTTCGTAAAGACAGAAGCAAAAAACTCATTTAGGGCTTCCCCTACCTCCTCAGACTCCACACACACAAGTTCCCTATGCTATCCCTGATTGGCCCTTTTCTTTCTTTGACCATTCTCTTATTCCTCACATAAGTGTAAAATGCCTTTGTGTTCACCCTTATCCGTTCTGCAAAGCCTTTCTCGTGCCCCCTCCTGGCTCTCCTCAGACCATGTTTGAGCTCCTTCCTCGCCTGCCTATAATCCTCTAGAGCTGAGCTTGACCTTAGCTTCCTCCACCTTATGTAAGCTACCTTCTTCCCTTTGACGAGAAGCTCCACCGCTCTCATCATCCAAGGTTCCTTTATCTTACCCCTTCTTGCCTGTCTCAGAGGGACATATTTATTCATCACTCACAACAACTGTTCCTTAAACAGTCTCCACCTGTCTATAGTGCCTTTACCATGGAACAATTGCTCCCAGTCCATGCTTCCTAACTCATGTCTAATCGCATCATAGTTTCCTCTTCCCCAATTAAATATCCTCCCATTTTGCCTAATCCTCTTCTTCTCCATAGCTATGTAGAATGTGAGGCAGTGAGGAATGTGAGATGCCTCCCACCACAAGATCTGATACCTGCCCTGGCTCGTTTCCGAGCACCAAGTCTAGAATGGCCTCTCCCCTCGTCAGCCTGTCAACGTGCTGAGTTAGGAAACCCTCCTGAACACACCTTACAAAAACAGCTACATTCAAATCTTCTGCTCGAAGGAGGTTCCATTCAATATTGGGAAAGTTAAAGTCACCCATTACAACAACCCTACTACGTCCACACTTTTCCAAAATCTGCCGACCTATGCTTTCTTCAATCTCCCTGCTGCTATTGGGGGGCCTGTAGTAAACCCCGAACGAGGTGACTGCTCCCTTGCTGTTTCTAATTTCCACCCATACTGACTCGGTAGGCAGATCTTCCTCGACAATGGAAGCTTCTGTAGCTATGATACCCTCTCTGATTAGTAGTGCTACCCACAATCACCTGATGAAGGAGCGTCGCTCCGAAAGCTAGTGTGCTTCCAATTAAACCTGTTGGACTATAACCTGGTGTTGTGTGATTTTTAACCTTGTACACCCCAGTCCAACACCGGCATCTCCAAATCATGCCCCCTAGATTAGTTAGAGTAATTGTGTCTGCAAGCAAATACTATGCCAGTGTCTCTTTCTGAATGGTAATATTATCATCTTTTGCCAAGGTGATAGTTATTAATACAGAACCGTATCGTAGGCAGAATATTGATTTTGTTTAGAGATGCCTTCCAGATTATACTTATTCACTTCTATTTGCATTCTCAGTAAATCTGTTTTGTTTCGAATGCTACGTGCATTCACTTAAAGAGTACTTAGTTTTATCCTTTTTCTCTCTTTGTAAATTTTAGTCTTGTCTTTTGGTTGACTCTTGAATAAATACTAGGCGAAAGTGAGGACTACAGATGCTGGAGATTAGAGATCAGGATGAAGGGTTTTTGCCCGAAATGTCACTTTTCTTGTGCCTCGGATGCTGCCTGACCTGCTGTGCTTTTCCAGCACCACACTCTTGACCCAAAAAAAAGGAAAGAATAGACAGTATTTATTTAACTATTTCCCGTATTAACACATTAATACTCTGACCTTGACACCTGTTTGATTTACCACATCTTCCTAAATTTGATCCTTTGCCCCAACTGTTCAACTGTTTATCAAAATCTCTTTTCCTTCCCTCATTCTGTAATTGGCAAGAATACTGGCCCCAACACGGTTCAGATGGAGGCAGTCCCATCTAGATAGATCCCACTTTCTCCAGTACTGAAGATAGTGCCTCATGAGACACAAGCCATTTCTCCCACATAAGTCTTTGAGTCACACCTTCATCTCTCGAGTCTGATTTGCTCTATGCTATTTACGTGTATCTCGAGTAATGCAAAGATAATGACCTTAAAGTTCTGCTTCTAAATATGATACCTAGCCCCTCTCACTGACTACGCAAAACCACCTTTGATTATACGCCAGTCTTTTCCTAACTTCCAATTTTGAAGAAGGGTCACTGAACCTGAAACATTGACTGTTATCTCTCCACAGGTGTTGCCAAACCTGTTGAGTTTCTCTGATTCTGCATTTGCACCACTCTTGATTGATACCTACATGGCCCATGACAAGCGGGTCCTCCTCCTCCCACTCTAGGTTCTTCAGCAGCCATGAGCAGATGTCCCAAACCCAGGTGTTCACCAATAACACAGCCACCTAGACTCGTGTTTGCTGCAGAGAATGGTGTCAGTCCCCTTCACTACATTGTCCTTTACTACAACTATATTCCTTTTTAAGGACCCCTCTCATCCCAAATGACTTCATGTACCATAGTGTCATGGTTAGCTCATTGATCTTGCAGCACTCAATCTCATCAAGACAGGCTAGAAGTATCGTAAACTATTAGACATTTTCAAAGGCTGAGAGTCCTGCAGTGGTCCTCTCTGGGTCCCTTTGTCCTCTGTCTGCCTGTTCTGTATTTTATATTGCTTTCTGTAAGTTGACAAATGTTTTGTTTCTTCCAAAGGGAATCAAATCCATGTGAAGATTCAGCCTTCCTGGGTAACTGCTATAACCTGGGCAGATGTTCAAACACCACTTGTGAACAAAAGCAATGACAAACAAGCGGAGTTTCTGTTAGTGGGTCGACTGGATGGATCAATTGGCTGCATTGAAGTTACAGAAGTATCCGTTTCTGACACAATTGAGCTAGTGCATTGTCAGAGGAAAGATGGTATGTTCAAATAATAGCAACTTCTATTGACAGTGCTCAGCAGGGAAGTAATACACTTATACTTCAATAAAATCCTGCTCATTGTTTGCAGTGACAAAAGATTTGCAATTATCATCGAGTATTTTTGATCCTGTTTTGTTTGTCAGGCATTGCAAGACCTTAGTTTGTCCTTCCCACAAAGTTTACTTTTCAATTGAAACCCATCCTATCCTTTTTTAGAGGAAATTTAACCTCAATTTTACAGTACATGGATACTGCCAATGTAACAATGAAGAAGGAGCGGTTAGGTGGCAAAATTGGTATGGAAAAAAATAGATAATGCAGACACTTAAAAACTTGACAGCCCTCAATGTCAGTTGGTGTGGATAGGATGCACTCTTGTTTGATAAAAAAAATGACAATGAACATTTTGAAAGCTCTGATCGTGGTTTTCCAATCCTCGTTTGTGATAAAGATGATTTCAAAGTACTAGAGGCCTGTAAATGTTCCACCTTGGTTTGAAAGGGGGCAAAATTGAGCTTAGCAATTGGAATCCTGTCTGGGAGATTTTTTTGCATTCCAGAGGCAGCAAGGTCAGTAAACAGATAATACAGATCCAGGTGATAGACAAAGGTAGGCAGAGCTAACAAGTAATTTTAACACCACTATTTGCTGTGATCTAGAATACACAATCTGCAACGTTTGTGGAATCAGATTCATTAGCAGCTTCCTAAATGGGATTGAGTAAAGGGGAAAAAAAAAGCAGGGCTGTGGAGAAAGAGCAGGGAAATAAGTTTAATTTGACAGCTGTACCAAAGGGCTAATGGGCTAAATGGCCTTCATCTGTAGAATATCATTGTAATGGTCTTGAACTCTGTTATTAGTAACAGTAATCTGTAAATTGACATTCAGCATTTCTCTTGCACAGCTTATTTTTAAAAGTATCTAGTTTTCTGCTTCTGTGATCTGTGTAACAGTCAGCTAAGTGCAAGTATCACACATCATGCGTGATGAAGGGCTTTTGCCCGAAACGTCGATTCTCGTATTCCTCAGATGCTGTCTGACCTGTGTTTTTCCTGAGTTTATATTTGTCTTAGCAATATAAGTCTGCACATTTTCTGAATGGAACTAAAATAGAGTGGTGTAACTTTAGCAACAGTAACTAACTGTATTAAATCCTGGAAACAGGCCATTTACCTGGCCTCACATCTGCATTGACTTACACTCCAAAAAGCAGGGGATATTTAATTGTCTCACATTTTCAGTGCCATGCTGTAAATATTTTAAACATGGTATCAGATGTTCAGTACATCTGATGAAACAAAGATAGTCGCTTTTCCTCTAGGAACTGTAAAATCAAGTATCCATTCCAAAGATGTTGAATTGATATTTCAATTGTTTATGTAAAACTGAGTAGAAAACGATGCCCATACCTAAGTATTTGCAAAGCTGCTCCCAAGCGTATGTAACATTGCACAGAATCAGTTTTGTCACTAAATAAGTATCAAGCTTTATGGAGTTTTAAGTTGTCCAGATATATTATATGCATTGTGCTTTTGCGGCTGTAATCCACAATAAATGTCTTAATTATTATTCAGTTGCTGTTCAGTGCATTGCCTGGTACAGTGAAGACAAACCAATTGCGGTTGGGTACTCTGATGGAAAAATACTACTTACAGCAAGAGAGCCACATAATTCAGAAGAACCTGTGATACTTAATTCATTTCAGGTAAGCCGTACTTTCCTCAAAGCCATTCACACAATAACACTGTAGAAAAGTTGGGAAGTCATTTCAACATTTCACTTTGACCCTCATGGTCAGCAGTGCCCAGACTCTTGTTTTAAGTAAACAGTATCTTTATTTTCCCTTTCACCCTGCTTCTCAATGCTCCCCTCTGAATCCAACCCTTGCTCAATGTGAGCTCCCTCCCCAATTCACCAAGAAATGCTGCACCTCTAGAGCATCCATCTCTTCTCTCCACTTCATGACTCACACTCACACCCATCACCAGGCTCATTACTCCACCAAGTCATGCAACCCCCCCAAATCCTGGATTCTGTCTACTGCCCCACTCAGCCCTACACTCCAACCAGAAACCTCTTTCCCCACCTTCCCCATTTCAGATGCCCATCCCCTTACTGCCTCTCTTCCACCCATCCTACCATGCTACATTCCTCCCCCACCATGGCCTCTCCAAGATTGTTGAGTACTCTGCAAACATTCATCCCTACAGAGAAGATGTTTCTAGCAGTATGAGAAACCCGGACCTGAGGGCACAGCCTCAGTGAACCATAACTCTTTGGAACCAAGATGAGGAGGAATTTCTTCAGCCAAAGAGTGGTGAATCTATGGAAATCATTGCCGCAGAAGGCTGTGGAAGCCAAGACATTGAGTGTATTTAAGCCAGAGTTCTGTTCTTGATTGGTAAGGAGATCAAAGGTTACGGGGCAAAGGCAGGAGAATGAGGTTGAGGAACATAACAGCCATGATTGAGTGGTGGAGCAGTTTCTATACCTTATTATCTTATCATCCAGGGAGCTTTGGATATATTTGCCTTACCTGTCTCTTTCATGTGCCTGATGTATCATCTTTTAAGTTAGCCCATTGTTCAGCTATCATTTTTCCTGCCAACCTTAGACTCTAATTTATTCAGCCCAGCTCAGTTCTTGCCCTATTGAAATTGAATTTTTCCCAGTTATATATTCTTACTGTTGATTGTCCAACATCCTTGTCCACAGCCAACATACATCTTATGATACAATAATCACTGTCCTCTACTTACACTCTCTCCATTTGATCCACTGCATTCCCAAGCACCTGATCTACCTGTGCCTTCTTTTTGATTTGGACTGGACAAAATAAAGCTGAGAAAAGTTTCCTCAACACACTTCATGAACCTCTGCCCCTCTCTACCTGTTAGACTTATACTCGCTAAAACTATATTTAGATAATTAAAATGCTCTATTATAAGTGCTCCAAAATTCACCCACCTCTGAAATTTCCTTGCAATTTAGAGATATCCTTCACACTCCTTTGTAAATAATGCAACTCCTCCCCCATCCTTTCCTTTCCTATATTTCCTGATACTTCATGTCTGTGAGTATTTATAAAAGATTTTTTTTTTTAATACTTTTTGTAGAATGTGTGTGTTGCTGGCTGGCCAGCCAACATTTATTGCCTGTCTGTGTGAGTCTGAATAGCATGTGGTGCTACACAAGTGCAGAGGGTATTGTTAGTGTGTAACTGCATCACGTAATGCAGGAGTTAGTGAGAATGAAAAAAGAGCTCCTGAAGCCCAAACTATAGCCCCTGTGAATTTAAAAAGTAGCCCTCCAAAAAGTCTCAAATGAAGTGACGGGGGGAGAATAATAAATATTTTGACTTCTATTACCTAGAATACCTGCATCTGATGCATGATTTTTAAAAATATTTCCTGCATACCATTTGCTTCTGTAATTAGACTTATGCTTCCTGCCTGAGCGATTAATTATTTTCATTCTTTAATTGCTTATTAAAACTCTTAATATTTCATTAAGTCATACAGCACAGGAACAGGCCGTTCAGCCCGATATATCTAAGACGACAAACAATCCCAAAAACGCACTAATCCCATTTACCTGCACTTGTTCCATACCTACCACACCTTATCATTTTAAGTGCTCAGCTGGCCACTTCTTAAATGTTGTGAAACTACCTGCCTCCACCATCCTCTCAGGCAGGTAATTCAATATTTCTGCATCCTTTGGGTTAAAAAAAAATCTCAGATCTCCTCTAACCCATTCACACCTCATCTTAAACTTATACCCTCTGGTCTTAGACACATCTACCATGCAAAGAAGATTCTGATGATCTACTCTGTCTAAAGCTGTTGTAATTTTGTATAACTCAGTCAGACCTTCCTCTGCTCAAAGGAAAACAAACCCAGCCTACGCAGTCTCTCCTCATAACTGAGACTTTTCATTCCAAGCAACAGCCTAGTGAATCTCCCCTACACCCTGTCTGGTGCAGTGACATCCTTCCTATAGTGTGGCGACCAAAAATTTACAATTCAATTTGTGGCATAACCAATGTTTTTATAAAGATATAACAAGACTTCCTTGCCCCAACTAATGAAGGCAAACATCCCATACATAACCTTCACCACTCTGCCTTTGCTAACACCTTCAGGGGTCTATAAACTTGTACACCAGGGTTCCTGTGTTCCTTAATACTGCTTGGGGACTTGCCACTCATTGTGTATATCCTTCTCTTTTGGAGGAACATGCTGGCTCTGAATTCTCACTCTACTATGTTTAAAAGATTCTCACTTTCCAAATGTAGACTTGCCTGCCAATAACTGGTCCCCAGTCCAATGTTTGTCAGATCCTGTCGCATAATATAGAAATTGGTCTTCCCCCAGCTTAGCCATTTTAGCACTATCCTTTTCCCTTCTCATAATGACTTAAGTGTTTTGGTCGCTATCCCCAAAACGATCTGATAGAAGTTTATAACATAATGAAAGGGTTAGATAGAGTTAGTGGTAGCTGATTTTTCCATAGCATGGGGGATTTCAAAATCAGAGGGTACATTTTTAGAGTGAGAGGAGAGAGATTTTAAAAAGATAGAAGAGGCAATTTTTTTTTTTACACAGGGTGGTTTGCATGTGGAAGGAACTTCCTAAGAAATTGGTGGATGTGGGTACAATTACACCATTTAAAAGACATTTGAATGCATGAATTGGAAAGGTTTAGATGGATATGGGCCAGACGGAGGCAGGTGGGACTAGTTTAGTTTGAGATTATACTCGCTATGGACTGGTTGGACTGAAGAGTCTTTTTCCGTGCTGTATGACTCTATGGTCACCCACTGAAACTTCAAACACGTGACGAGCTTCATTCCCTAAGATTAGGTCGAACACTAACTCCTCTCTACTAGCTAAGTACTTGCACAAAAAGCTCTCCTGGATATATTTGAATAATTCCACCCCATCTAATCATTTCATACTAAGGCAATCCCAGTTAATGTTAGCAATATTGAAATCCTCCACAACTATAACCCTGTTTCTCACTCACTTTTCTGTGATTTGCCTCCATATGTACTCCTGTGTCTCCCTCTACCTGATGGGAAGCCTGTAGTATAATCCTTATTTACTTCTCATGTATCTGCTTATGTTGTTCCATTCCTTTTCATCTCCTTAAGCATTATTTCCTTTATTTCTCCTGATATTAGGTGTTATTTTGCTATGTGTGTCACCTGTTATTTTGTTCAGGACATTGTATATTTTGTTCACCCTCTTACTGATTCATAGAAATTAATCTATTTTTCTATGTTGTACTCATGGATTTCCCATTACTGTTCTGTTATCCAGTTTGCTCATTCTAACCAGTTAAATTGAAGTTTCTTTGAACTACCTTGTCCAGTAAACCTTTATTGTTGCATGCACATCAATGCTGTTGTCACATTGAATTCAGTTATACTGTAGCCAGTAGTTGTTCTTTTTCTCAGTTATTTGCCCCAATACATTTCGCAGAATGAAATCAAGAAAGATCTCATTCCATGTTGGCATAAAAACATGAAAACAGAAAATGGTGTATTTGTGGAATGGAGCATCCGCAGAAGTACATAATGGAAAATTTAAGTTTGATAGAGGCAGTTTTTAAGTATTTAAATGAGCACCTATTACACCAAGGCATACTGTGCTGGAAAATGGGATTAGAATAGATAGGTGCTTTTGTTTTGACTGGCGCTGACTCATAAGCTGAAGGGCCTTTTACTGTGCTGCAGATTCGATAACTCTAATTGGGTAAATGTTTGAGGAAAAAGAGTACTGTGAGATGAGAGATTTTAAGAGCTGTTTTAAAAAAAAACTGAAGTGTTATCAGATTCTTTGGTTTCATGAGATTCAGGTGTAATGTTACATTTAACACCAAATTCTTGTTACTCAGTTTACTATCTTTTAAATATTCTCATTTTCTACAAGGAAAGTGTAACTTGCCTAAAATGGGACCCAACTGGACACCTGCTGCTTGCTGTTGCCAGAGAAGAGATGGTGAAGATCTGGGGGAGAATAGGCAATGCCTGGCTCGCAGTCCAAACTCTGTTTCACACAGCATTGGTTAATACTTCAGCTTGGTGTCCACTTCCAGGGAAAGGTCAGGATCCAAGACTAATGCTTGCAGTGTAAGTTTTAAAAGAAACAAAAATGTATTTGTCTGATGTCATTTTGTTTTAAAACCAAAAGTTAAAATGCACCTTTAAAAAGCCATGAATTGGATTTTGCCTTCCCTGTCATTAGGTTTGAAGGCTGGGGTCAAGTAAAATTGAACAGGTGACCTTCTCACTTCCCACATCTGTCTGATTTTTATTCATCCATGGGATGTAGCCATAAATGACTAAGCTTGCGTTTATTATACATCACTAATGTGCTTGAGAATGTGGTGGCAAGCAGCTTTTTTGAACCACTGTGATCCATGGTGGGCAGGTGCAGGCATGAAGCTATTAGAGATCGAGTCCAGGATTATCAGCCATCAACAGTGGAAGAGTGACAATATAGTTCCTAGTCAGGATGGTCTGTGGCTTGGAAGAGAACTAACAGGTGGATGTGGGGGAAGCCTAGAAACATGACTGAAGGGACTCAGCAAGGAAGGCTAGATCCCCCTTTGTTAGATCCCTTTATCCCAGCTCCTTGAACCTGTTTTTATTTGTCCCATTCACCTTGCTGAGATGCCTGTCCTTGGGACTTGCCTTGGGTGCCTTGGCATGGTGAGACTGCCTGTAGTCTCAGCAATGGCCACTGCTCAAACTGACGCTGTATAGAATACAGAGCTGTCACCAGCCAATTGGCTGGCAGCTCCGTAAGACAAGACTTCTAACTAAGACAGGGGCAGAAAACTCACCTTAAGGAACACTTCTTCTGAATGCTACTTCAGAGTGCAATAGGAAACCACTGGAATTATGCATGGGCTCCCGTGACTACCAGGAATAGAGGGGCATGATCTCAATCCCACAGATACAACATTTGTCATATTGGATTTATAGGTCAGAAGACTCTCTCGGACCTTTCATGTGGTCACAGTTTGAAAATTAATTGTGTAAATAATTAGTGTTCTCCAGGGATCTGTGCTGGGAGCTCAGCTTTTCGCCATAGATATTTGTGACTTGGATGAATGAACAGAGAGTAGTATGATTCAACTTGCAGGGTGCACTGCACTTTGTCACATCGTGTAGTTCAAAATGGCAAGTTTCTAAGAAGCATAAGCAAACTAAGTTTCAAAGCTAAAGATCTACTTTCGATCCAAGGAAGACATGAGAACATTTTCTTAATTGATGGAGACAAGAGGCATAAGGAAAAACGAAAGGAATTTAGGTGACTGTGTACAAAATCACAAAGTACAAAATTATCAGAAGAAATCAAAGGTCTGATAAATTATTAACCTTCAGCTCAAGAGGACTGAAATGCAAAGTTGAGGGAAATCATGCTTGAGTGGTACAAAACCTTGGCCTTTGGCCTGGCAGGAAAATCCGAGACAAGGGTGCATAACCTCAAAATTAGAACTGGCCCATCTGGGAATGAAATTATGAATCACCTTTTCACATTGAGAAATGGTTATGCAGAAGACTGTTTCCTCTGAAAGATGCTGGACTGAAATGTTCAAAGGTTGATGGAAATTCTTTTGGTAAGAGTAATGGAACTAAAGACATAGCACATGGTGATTGAGGTAAATACAAGTCATGATCTGACAGAACTCTAGAAAGTTAATGTTTCATTTCTTTTGTAAGATATGCTTTATAATCTAATACGAACAGCACAGGGATAGGCCTTTTTGGTCCACCAAACCTGCGCCGATTCCCAATCCTTATTTACACCTGCTACTTATTGCCCATGGGCATTATCAGTCCTCCTGTTTGCCTAACGTTCATGTGTCTCACAGGATTTGCCTTAAATGTTGCTAACATGTCTGCTTCCACCACGTCCACTGGCAGTACATTCCATGCACCCACTGCCCCCTTTAAAGTTTGCACATATTGATGATCTCAGCACATCTCAGTGAGTACTGGTGCTTCTCAACAGGTTTTGACACATCTTGACAGATCTATCGTTTTGACTTTTTGAAGCTTTGTTCCCCTTTGTGACATGCCCTGCTACATTTTCACTGGTCTTGACACTTCATGGTAGGTCTTGATATTTTTCTTTCTATTTTTGGTCATTCTGTAGCAGTTGGAGTGGGTGGTAAAGGAACTGTCTGTCATTTGGAATCATACCTGACACAAAGGAAGTTGGTTGTTTCTTCTCAGCTCCAAGACATCTCTGCTGAAGTTCCTCAGGGTAGAGTCATTAGCCCAGTCATCATTAGCTGTTTCATCAATAACCTTCCCTCCATCATAAGGTCAGAATTGGGAATTTTTGCTGATCATTGCACAATTTTCAGTACCATTTATGACTTCACAGACAGTGAGGCAATACAAGCACAAATGCAGCAAGACCTGGACAATATCCTGACATGGGCTGAAAAGTACTTGTTATAACCAAGAACATAAAAACTACAATAGGAGTAGGAAATTAATCTCAACCTGCTCTGCCATTCAGTATGATCATGGCTGATCTCTCATTAGTGATAAGAGTGTGTTGCTGGAAAAGAACAGCAGGTCAGGCAGGATCCAAGGAGCAGGAAAATCATCGATTCTCCTCCTCCTCAAATGCTGCCTGACTTGCTGTGCTTTTCCAGCAACACACTCTCGACTCTGATCTCCAGCATCTGCAGGCCTCACTTTCTCATAGTTGATCTCTCATTAGCCTCAACTCTACTTTCCTAGTCACTCTCCATAACCTTTCAACTTGAAACTAATTAAAAATCTGTCTCTCTTCTCAAATTCACTCAATATCCTGGCCACCTCCTCATTTGGGGTAGTGAATTCCAGTTTTTCCTCTTCCTCTGTGTTTTAAATCTGCTAACCCTTATCCTAAAACTATGCTCCACAACAAGAAACATTCTTTTTATCCACTCTGTCAATACCCTTTAGTATTTGATATACCTTCTCTCACTCTTCTAAACTCTAGAAAATATAGGCCTAAACTGTCCAACCTCTCTTCATAAGGCAAACCTCTCACATCTAGAATTTATCTAGTGAACTTCCTCTGAGCTGCCTCCATATCACCTGCATCCATCCTCTCAACTAAGTGAGCCAAAACTGCACGCAATACTCCAGGTGTCATCTCACTAACGTGTTTACAGTTGCAGTAACACTTTCTTACTTTTATACTATTTATTTGGCAATAAATGCCAAAATTCCACTTGCCTTCCTTATTAACTGCTGTACGTGCTTGTTAGTTTTCTGTGATTCATGCACATCCAGATTCCTCTGCACCAAAGCACTCTAATGTTTCTCTCGGTTTAGAAAATAAGTTGCCTTTTTATTCTTCCCACCAAAATGGATAAGCTCACACTTATGCACATTAAACTCACTTTAGAGGGAGGCAATGGCCTCGTGGTATTATAAACACTGACCATTAATCCAGAGGCCCAGGTAATGTTCTGGGGACCCTGGTTCAAATTAAACCATAGCAGATGGTGGAATTTGAATTCAATTAAAAAAAACAAAAAAAAATCTAGAATTAAGAATCTAATGATGACCATGAATCCATTGACGATTGTTGGAAAAAAAAACATGTTTCACTAATGTCCTTTAGGAAAGAAAACTGTCATCTTTACCTGGTCTGGCCTGCATGTAACTCCAGACTCTCAACAATGTGCTTGACTCTTAACTACCCTTGGGTAATTAGGGATGGGTAATAAATGCTGGCCCTATGCCGTCATTCTGTGAATAAATTAAAACAAATTCTGCCAAATTTTTGCCCATTCACATGCCCTATCCGTATCCATTGGTAAAATTCTTATTCCTTTATTGCAACTTACTTTCCCACCTACTTTAGCATCGTGTGCAAATATGGCTATCCTTCCTTCTATCCCAGTCATTACTCGGAACGCAGAGTTATACAGCAGGGAAACAGACCCTTCGATTCAGCCAGCCCATGCTGACCATAATCCCAAACTAGACTAATTCCACCTACCTGTGCTTGGTCCATGTCCCTCCAAGCATTTCTTATATTAACAGAGATTATAAATAGTTGGGGTATGAGGACCAAACCATTAGACACATCTTGCCAACCAGAAAAAAGATCTATTTATCCCTACTTCCTATCTCCGTTCCTTTTTATAGAAGGGCTTTATATTAGCATTTCCCAAAGGGAATTTTGGAATATTATAAATAATGTATCTACTATTCTGCTGCCACTTCCTTTAAGCTCCCAGGATGTAGGCCATCAGGCCCAGGCTACTCATCTGTCTTTAATCCCAGTCATAGCTATCTACTTTTTCCCTTATGGTGATTATTGTTCCCTTTTAACTTCTTCATGTCACGCAAGTACCAAGCAAAGAATCTCTCCCAAAGAGAGATTCTAACCATCACTCCTTGACATTAGTGACATTAGCAAAACTAAATCCTTATCATCAATGTTACCATTGACCAGAAGTTTGCCAAATAAATGCAGTGGCTACAAGAACAGTCCAGAGGATAGGAATTCTGAAAGGCATAACTCACCTCCTGCAAGCTAGGCAATATCAGGAGGTGCACGAGTCGACATTTTGGGTCGAAACTCATCAGACCACTCCTGATGAAGGGTCTCAACCCAAAACATCAACCTCTCCACCACCTGGCTTGCTGTGTTCTTCCAGCTTTCTGTTTATCCACTTTTGGATTCCAGCATCTGTAGTTTTTTTTGCTTACAAAAGAGAATCTCCTGACTGTCCAAAAACCTGTCTACCATTTACAAGCCCCAAGTTAGGAGTATGATGGAATACTCCTTACCTGACTAGCTGAGTACAGTTTCAACAACACCCGAAGCTTGACACCATCCAAGACAAAGCAGCATGCCAAAAGTTAACAAGGCTCCTTGAGAGCATTGTCCACATGCATGAGCACTACCACCTAGAAGAACAAGTGCAGCAGACACGAGGGAATACCACCAGTTGTAAGTTCCCCTCCAAGCCTCTCAACATCCTGACTTGGAAATATTTCACCATTTGTTACTTGTCACTGGGTCAAAATCCTGGAATTCCCACCATGATAGCATTGTGGATCTACCTACATATGTTCACAACAGTTTGAGACAGCTTGGGTTCAAGTCTCACCTGTTCTAGAGATGTGTAATAACATCTCTGAACAGGTTGATTAGACAAATAGGTTAAATTTTTAAAAGTTTATGCATCTTTTGCTTACAATCCTCCAAACAATTAACAATTGGTGCCTAGTTCCTACCAAAGGGTACCTAAACCCTCTCCCACTGGATAACTGACACTCTCCTCCCCCCAAGAATGCGTGACCTCTAACCTAAAGTGTCATCAGGTCAAATCAATAGCCGTACCATCGCGCTCGAAGAGATGACCTAGCTAAACAAAAAAAATGCACTGCACACTCCCTCATAATGGAATTACTAAAATGGAATGTGAATCGAGAGACCTGAGCATTTAAATGCCTACACATGAAGCCCAAATCAACTTCATTCCAATCTCTGGGGAAATGGCAAGTCCTGTGTTTGGGAGGTGGGACATGCGTTTTCAGCCATCATTTTCACACACTTTCGACTCGGGACATGCATGAAGCATCTGCCAGGCAAGCCTTTCTCACCATCAGCCAACTTACAGTTTGATGTTTGTTTGAAAGTTCTGGTCATGTGATATTCTGCCCAATGGCTTTGACCATCTGCTCAGGGGGTTATCTGGCAACATCTGCCATCTCCTTTTCGAACAGAGCTTCATGAACTATATGTGCAGACCATAGCCAGATAGACTTCTATTCAAAGGTGTGTGTCTGCACTGACTTGCGCAAACAATTGGTTTCATTAATGTATATATATATCACTTATCTACAGAAAATATGTTTCTGCAAACTTTAAAGGACTAAACCCCTCATTTCTAACCTCATTCCCAAAAACAGCTAAGGAAGGTGAAGGTTTTGCTAATTACCTTCAATTTTTTAAGATAGAATTCATTTCTAATTATTATTAGAAAATAAAGCTTGAATGTCTTCCACCCAGGGGTTGTCAGAATGGCTTAGTTTATGTTTGGACACTACCACAAGGTGGCACTGCTGTATCATTACCAAACCTCTTGCATTCTCCTGATGTCCAAGAAAGACATGTTGAGGTAAGAGGCATAGATTTTTTTATTTGTGTCAGCAACTAAAGTGGTATGCTTTTGAAAAATAAGGCAGGTCTTACATCTCAACTTTGGAATTATCTTCAGAAACAAAGCAGTAATTGATTGATTAAACTTGAAATTACATATTAAATGAAGATCTAAAAGAGAGACTTGTGTTTGTGTAGTACCTTTCAAGCCCACATCTCTCAAAGCACTTCACAGCTAACTAATTACTTTCGAAATGTCACTGCTGTAATGTGGGAGACGTGGCAGCCAACTTCCACACAATAACCTCCTACAAACAATGTGGCTATGACCAGATCATCTCATTTTTGTGATGGATTGAAAAATGCATGTTGGCCAAGGGACTGGGGATAATTTATCTGCACTTCTTCATGGGATCATTTAGAGCCACCTGACAGGACAGGCTGCCTCATCTGAAGGACAGCACGTCCGACAGATCAGCACACTCTCACTATTGTAACCATTTGCATTTGATTTTTGTGCTTCTCCTGGATTGGGATTAGAGTTCCAATCTCTCACTCAGAGGCACGAGTGCCACCAACTCAGCCACAGCTGACGTATAGACTGAGTGTTTTTCATCTATGTTGATTTATTACATCTGACTAAAGACTATAATTCTCTTTAGCAAGAATTACTTTCTAACGTAAACTTTTCATTTGGTAGGAAAAATTTCAGTTCAGAGGTAGAGCCAAATGTGTGTTTCGTCTGAACGCTCATATAACTGCAGTGATGCTGGTGACCTTCAATACTGATGGTTTAACACTTTTATCTGGAGGGATTGGGGGGCTGATAAATATCTGGTCTTTGCAGGTAAGAATTTTAATAATATTCCATAAATTAATATTCTGATGCTCACAAGTACAAAGGAGTAATGATAAGGATTAGAAAGCTTAAACAAAATGTTATTGCTGATAAAAATTGGAACTATTTTTGAAGACAGTTTCATGTCTCTTTTATAAAGTAGCAAATCAGGTTTTTTACATCATGTCTTGTCAAAGTTCTTGGGGAAATTAGACCATAAGACCATAAGACATAGGAGTGGAAGTAAGGCCATTCGGCCCATCAAGTCCACTCCGCCATTCAATCATGGCTGATGCGCATTTCAGCTCCACTTACCAGCGTTCTCCCCGTAGCCCTTAATTCCTCGAGACAACAAGAATCTATCAATCTCGGCCTTGAAGACATTTAGCGTCCCGGCTTCCACTGCACTCCGTGGTAATGAATTCCACAGGCCCACCACTCTCTGGATGAAGAAATGCCTCCGCATTTCTGTTCTGAAATGACCCCCTCTAATTCTAAGGCTGTGTCCACGGGTCCTAGTCTCCTCGTTTAACTGAAACAATTTCCTAGCATCCACCTTTTCCAAGCCATGTATTATTTTGTACGTCTCTATTAAGTCTCCCCTTAATCTTCTAAACTCCAACGAATACAATCCCAGTATCCTCAGCCGTTCCTCATATGTTAGACCTGTCATTCCAGGGATCATCCGTGTGAATCTCCGCTGGACACGTTCCAGTGCCAGTATGTCCTTCCTGAGGTGTGGGGACCAAAACTGGACACAGTACTCCAAATGGGGCCTAACCAGAGCTTTATAAAGTCTTAGTAGTACATCTCTGCTTTTATATTCCAACCCTCTTGAGATAAGAGACAACATTGCATTCGCTTTCTTAATCACGGACTCAACCTGCATGTTTACCTTTAGAGAATCCTGGACTAGCACTCCCAGATCCCTTTGTGCTTTGGCTTTATTAATTTTCTCACCATTTAGAAAGTAGTCTATGCTTTTATTCTTTTTGCCAAAGTGCAAGACCTCGCACTTGCTCACGTTAAATTCCATCAGCCATTTCCTGGACCACTCTCCCAACCTGTCAAGATCCTTCTGCAGCCTCCCCACTTCCTCAGTACTACCTGCCTGTCCACCTAACTTCGTATCATCGGCAAACTTCGCTAGAATGCCCCCGGTTCCCTCATCCAAATCGTTAATATATAATGCGAACAGCTGTGGCCCCAGCACCAAACCCTGCGGGACACCGCTCGTCACCGGCTGCCATTCTGAAAAAGAACCTTTTATCCCAACTCTCTGCCTTCTGTTAGACAGCCAATCCTCAATCCATCCCAGCAGCTCACCTCGAACACCATGGGCCCTCACCTTGCTCAGCAGCCTCCCGTGTGGCACCTTATCAAAGGCCTTTTGAAAGTCTAGATAGACCACATCCACTGGGTTTCCCTGGTCTAACCTACTTGTTACCTCTTCAAAAAATTTCAACAGGTTTGTCAGGCATGACCTCCCTTTACTAAATCCATGTTGACTTGTTCTAATCAGACTCTGCTCTTCCAAGAATTTAGAAACCTCATCCTTAATGATGGATTCTAGAATTTTACCAACAACCGAGGTTAAGCTGATTGGCCTATAATTTTCCATCTTTTGCCTTGATCCTTTCTTGAACAAGAGGGTTACAACAGCCATCTTCCAATCATCCGGGACCTTTCCTGACTCCAGTGACTCTTGAAAGATCTCAACCAATGCCTCTGCTATTTCCTCAGCCACCTCTCTCAGAACTCTAGGGTGTATCCCATCGGGGCCAGGAGATTTATCAATTTTAAGACTTTTTAACTTTTCTAGCACTATCTCTTTCGTAATGGCAACCATACTCAACTCAGCCCCGTGACACCCTTTAATTTTTGGGATATTACTCATGTCTTCCACTGTGAAGACTGACGCAAAGTACTTGTTAAGTTCTCCTGCTATTTCCTTATCTCCCATCACTAGGCTTCCTGCATCAGTTTGAAGTGGCCCAATGTCTACTTTTGCCTGTCGTTTGTTTCTTATGTACTGAAAGAAACTTTTACTATTATTTCTAATATTACTGGCTAGCCTACCTTCATATTTGATCCTCTCCTTTCTTATTACACTCTTTGTTATCCTCTGTTTGCTTTTGTATCCCTCCCAATCTTCTGATTTCCCACTGTTCTTAGCCACTTTATAGGATCTCTCTTTTTCTTTAATACATTTCCTGACTTCCTTTGTCAGCCAAGGTTGTCTAATCCCTCCCCGGTTAATCTTTCTTTTCTTGGGAATGAACCTCTGTACAGTGTCCTCAATTATACCTACAAACTCCTGCCATTTTTGCTCTACTGTCTTCCCGGTTAGCCTCTGCTTCCAGTCTATTTTAGTCAGTTCCTCTCTCATGCCCTCATAATTACCTTTATTCAACTGTAACACCATTACATCCGATTTTGCCTTCTCCCTTTCAAACTCCAGACTGAACTCTATCATATTATGGTCGCTACTTCCTATTAGAAAAAGATAGGCAGAGCGTTTTAGAATTTGGCAGCCTCTGTTGTTTTTTCTGAAATTTCATGATAGAGAGAAGCTTTATATTTCCCAATTCTTGCTGAATTGAACAACTGGATTGTTACAAATTAATATTTGTAGCTGCTTTTTCTATGTTTCCTTCTCAGGATGGTTCAGTTCTACAGACAGTGGTGACTGGTTTGGGATCAGTAGTTGGCGTAGCCTGGATTCCACATATTGGTGTGGCAGCTTGCTCCAGCAGATCAAAGGTCAGTTGGTCATTCTTGTTTTAAAAAGCCAACGTCCCAGGTCTGGAAGGCTTGAGTTATAAAGAAAGGCTGGATATGCTGGGACTTTTTTCACTGGAATGTTGGAGGTTGAGCAAAGACCTTATAGAAGTCAATAACGTAATGAGGGGTATAGATAGAGTTAATGGTAGCTGTGTTTTCCCCAGGATGGAAGATTTCAAGACTATGGGGCACATTTTTAAGGTGAGAAAAAGGAGATTTAAAGAAGACATACGGGGCATTTTTTAAACTTAGTGTGAAACGTAACATTAACAATCCCTAATGACAAAAAGAAGGAGCTTGTATGTATCACACCTTTCTCAGGACACGCCAAATCCAATGATTTTTTTTTTTTATTGAAGTGCTGTCTTTGTTGAGAAATGAGGCAGCTGATTATCACACAACCAAGTACCACAAACAGCACTGAGGAAAAATGACCAGGTAATCTGTTGCAATAATGTGGAGTGAAAAAATAATTTTGACCAGGACACCAAGACAATCCCTGCTTTTCTTGATTGAGCACAGTAGGGTTAGAGACTTGGAATCACAAGGGTTGTTTATATCCAACTGAGAGAATTATTTGTGGATTGAAAGAAAGCACAATACTCGTTCAGATCTACATTGAGGTCTTAACCTACATTTATGTGCTTAAGTTTCCTAAATGAGAATTGAACCATCACTTTATGATTCAGAGCTGAATGCCAGTATCAAACCTGAAAGTTTAAAGTCAGCTTGTGGTGATGTATTAGATAGAAACAGGAGTAGATGGGCTCTTTGACTTGTTGCACCATTGATGGACTTATATGCGACCTAACTTCATTTATGCTTCTGTGCGACCTTTTTCTTTGCATTCATTCATGAAGTTTGTCATTGGCAAGACTATCGTTTACTGTCCACTCCTAACTACACTTGAAAAGATGGTAGTGAACTGCCATCTGAACTTCAAGCACACCTGCAGTGCCGTTAGGCATGTGTTTTAGGGTTTTGACCCAGATACCGAGTCCAGGAGCATTCAGGTACTGGTAATCCATGTATCTACTACTGTGGTCATAGGTTTAGAAGGAGCTTTGGCAAGTTGCTAACGTGCCTATTTTAGATAATTAACTTGCAACTGTTGTAATCCGATGTCAGAGAGAATGAAAGCCCAGCTTTTGATCGTATCCGTAAATAACTTTGGATAATGAAAACGTATTAAACTTATTAAAAATTTACAACTGTTCAAGCTTCAGTTGCTTTTTGTGGAAGATGGTTTCAGACTTTCTCCACGTTTTGCACATACAAGACCTGAAATGTCTGCTCCTAATTTAAAGCAAGAAATGCTGAGAGCAATCACAGGCTTGCCAGTTTCTCCACTGAACTGAAGTCCCTAAACCTTGGAATCAAATCTCCTCTCCAAGACTTAGACCTCGTTCCATCAGAATCCAGGCCAGATTCTCTTCAGAGTTTGGTGGAGATCAAAAGAGAAATTTAGTAATATGATTTAGTAGAGAAAGGAATAGATAACAAAGCCAGATGAGAATGGGAAGGGAACGTGAACTTGTGATAGTGATAAAGAAAATCCAATTAATCTTGAGCTAGAAAAGTAAAGAAAATGAGGAGTAATTATTTAAATTACTATGAGAGGAAGAGGAAAAGATAATGTTATAAGTTGAGTATTAGAATATAAATTATTGATTGATTTCTTGTGTTGAGCAGAGGAAAGAAAGAGATTATTTAAACTGAAAAAGGGGGATCCAGAAGCACCCACACCACTTCATTTGGTGTGGGTGGGACAGGGAAAGATTCTAAACTAGTCAACTACTATAGGAGATCCATTAACAATACAAAAATAAACGTTTATTTAAATATCTGTTTTGTAATGCTATTAATGAAGTCAAGAACATGAGATATGTTAATATTCACTCTTTTTTTAGAAAGTATGTTAAATTTTGTCTATATATTTCCCCTTCTGCTAGGATGTCCTCTTAATCAGGTGTTGTCCAGAGTGGATCTCTCAGAACCACATTCTAGCATCCTGCCGAATGGCTCTCCGAGCACAGGGTATCATAGGACTGAATAAGGCTCCTTGTATGAAAGTTTTTATCGAAAGATTGCATTTGCTGCTGCGTACACAGTATGCCTATGAAAAGGTAATCCAGTTACACAATTTGCAATAAAAAAGTATGTGATGGGTTTACTTGCTCTATTATAGAGCAGCTGAGAGGCATGAGTTGGCTTGAACTAGAATTCAAGGTTTTGTGGGGTCATTGGGAGTGGGCAAGCAGGTGTGAGGCCTAAGGGCTAATTGGCCCAGTTTTCTTTATTTTTACAACTGAGATAACCTTTGGTGAGGTGATTAACTAGCCAGCACTTTGCACCCACCGTATAGCTGTGGCTTTTCTAAGGGATGGCAGGCCCAACTCTGTCACACACGCAACTCCGAAAAGTGAAAACAGCAGGATTTGAGTCTGAGTCCCTCAAAGCAAGGTGGACCTGCCGAATTGGAAAATTTCCTGACTTGAACTCCCTGCCTCAGTGGTGAAAATCTGCCTATTATTATTGTCAGATAGGTAATCAAGTTTAAATTTTGATTTTATTTAATTGAGGGAGCAATTTTGTGGTTTTTATCTTTAAGGTTTTAGTTGAAATTATTTACTTTGCGTTCATAAACCAACAAAAGTGCCAATTGTGTATGATCAATTGGAAGTAGTGAATTGAAAGAGACTTCTACACATCCTCTTCTTACACCAACTTACTTCATAATGTCTTGAAAAAGACAAAATAAAACTAGCTGACCTAGATCAAGATCTGAGATTCTTACCACCTTGGGAGATTGGCTGAATGATCCAATTTCTTTTTGTCATTAATATAGTTATAAGAGAATAACTAAATTCTGTGGCAATTTGACACAGTGATGAATGGTAATCCCTCTGAGTTAATGCTTAAAGAAATGTCATGTTTATCCAAATCTGCAATCTTACATAAATACAGATCTTTCAGAAAATGCAGGGATCAACCAATCACAAATAAATCTATTGGATTAGTATCTACAGAATTCATGCACTTTTTAAACTGTCCCTTTCCAGCCACATGTGACCTGTGGAGATCAACTCGTACATAGTACCTTCCTGCAAAGTTTGGCCTCCCTTACAGTAGGCCTGTGTTTGGACCAGTTCCTTACCAGAACAGCAGAATCACCTCATCATAAGAACAGTAACCTGGAACCAGTTTCTCCAGAATGGAGTTGGCTCGCAACTTACTCTGCTACTATTAAGAGTGCCGAAGCTCTCGCCAAAGGAACTGCCTTCCCAGAAACCTTTAGTGTTCCAGAACTCAACCAGGATTCAGACTCCGAAGTCATCAAAGCACTGGTAGGATTTTACTTTTATGTCTATGCTCCAAATATTCAATTCCATGCTGTCCAAAGCAGCCTTGCCGTCAGTCAATCTTTGATCACTAATGGACAAATGTTTATGTAACCAACTTGACCTGGAATTATCAAAATGAGTCACCAAATTCATGCCCATATTCTATTGATCATATTAATTTTTGGAATGTAGGCACTATTAGCAAGGTTTGTGACATTTATCACTTACTCCCCTTGGTTGACATGAGAACGTGATGGTGAACCACCAGAATTTAGTAATGTTTCAATGCTACGGTTCTGTTTCCATGGCTTATATTTTCAAATAGTATGCAAATATATTTGTTCATCATTTTGAAGTGTGGGGGGGGGGGGTTTAAATATCCGTAAACAGGTGAGTATAAAATATTTTGTTTGAGCAAATAAAGAGAAAAACTTTGTATTGAATTAACCATCTTTCAAGTCCAAATGGTGGTTACGTAGACCTACACAAATGTGCACAGCAAGATCCCATAAATAAGAACAGGATAAATTGCAAACTGACAGTGCATCAGGGATATATGTGCGTCTGTTTTGAATTGTACCAAGAGCCTAACTTTATCAATATAGAAGATGATGACACTTCAAAAAACACAACACATCTGATAACACAACATTTGTAGTGGCTCAGGTGATAGAGTAGCTTTTATTTGTCATTCCGACCATATACAACTGATGCAGTAAAAAATGAGACAGCATTCCTCCAGAACCAAGGTGCTACATGGACAGTACAAACTGCACGATCATACAAAGGACTGCATAAAGTGCATACATAGTGCAAAACACGCAGGTTACAGTGTAATAAAAGAATGATAATTAATAGACATTGTTCTAGCAGCAAGTCAAAGTTGTGTGAAGAATTTCAGATGGAAAAGAGTCTGATCATACTGTGTTAAGGAGCCTGATGGCTTGGTGGAAGAAACTTGCACAGTCTGGCCATGAGAGACCAAACGCTAGGGTATCTTCTGATAGATGGCTGGAGGGAGAAGACTTTGAGTGAGAGGTGTGTGGGGTCTTCCACAATGCTCTTAGAGATGTTAAAGTTCTGGACTAGAGTTTGAACCTACAGCCTTGTGACTCATGCACACCACTGAACCAAGCTTTGGTTGGTTGGTCTTTGTAACAACACTTGTATCTTTGATACCTTTTACTGACAGCTCACATAAATAGAAAATGTGAAGGCAGTTGAAACTTGAGATTAAATCAAATATTTCACTGATGATAGAAACTTTGCTGACTTTTGTTCATGTGAGTTTTCATTCGCACAATCTGATGCTGGTTGATTAATTTAAAAAACAAGTGTTAGCAGGCTAACCAATTCACTTGGAAGGAATACCTGAGTCTGACACTTTTGTCTCACATGTACATCCCAATAGCAATCAAAAATTGCGGCCAGTGATTTTGGTACTTAACTCATTTTCTTTCCATAATCCCGCGTATGGAGGTCAGCTGTACTATCTAAAATTACCAGCACTCTGTCTGTTTGCATCAATTATATTACGATTTTATGTTCAGCACAATCCCAAAATGACTTCAATTGGTGCAAAAGTAAGTGTGCATTAGATCTCAAAATTTACATTTTATAAGCAATTTTGCTTCTCAATTGCTTTCATAAGCAATTTTGCTTCAGCAGCTTCTCATTGCAACCCAGTTAACAATACACCCTCCTCACAAAAGTGGTACACCCACTGTCAGTTCATTAAATAATCTGCCAATTTGCAAACAGCGTGAGCATTGCCTAAACACAGGTATAAGGCAGCAGATTTAGGAGAAGAAGGAACAAAAATGGAGGGTGAATTAAGTCAATTAGGGATATTCTATAGGAAATAAACTCTTTGCCGTAGGGGCAAAAATAAAATTTCATTATTTTAACCTGAGATTAATAGCTGTACTTTTTGAAGCCTAAAATTATAATTGTAATAATGAACTGACATTTATAAAATAATCACTTGTTTAACTATTCAAGATATCATCATCAGTAAATGTTTTCATTTCACAGGAGAACAATAAGTGGAGTTGCTTAATGGATGAGCAGCTTATGACTTGGGCTACATCTAAACCAGAGGTAAATTATTAACATATTTGCAAGATCCCACAACAAAATGTGTTATATCTGTTCTGTGACTCTGATGTTTCACAATCTTGATTGTTACTTTCTCAAATTTGCTTTCTCAGTGAGATGGGGAGAAAGTGAGGTCTGCAGATGCTGGAGATCAGAGATGGAAATGTGTTGCTGGAAAAGCGCAGCAGGTCAGGCAGCATCTCGGGAACAGGAGAATCGACGTTTCGGGCATTAGCCCGAAGAAGGGCTAATGCCCGAAACGTCGATTCTCCTGTTCCCTAGATGCTGCCTGACCTGCTGCGCTTTTCCAGCAACACATTTCCATTTCTCAGTGAGATGCCACACAATGCCCCAAAATAAGTTTCACAATACCAGCACCTAAAGTCTAACCTTAATCATTTGAATTTTAGGACTGGCAGCTTGGTGGTAAAAGTGAAGTGTTTTTATGGGGAGGTGGACGTCATGGACAGTTGGCTGATGCCGGAAACAGTGCTTTAGTACCTGCACTTGCTCCATCACTGACACAAGCTTTGCAGGTGAAGTAATTGATTTTCCTGAATTCCATCAAAAATGATAAATGAGCATTAAGTTATATGTAGTTCAATTAATCAAGTATAATATTTTATGACCACATCAATTGCAATTCCGAATACTGTTGGCAAAATTACAAGTGGTGACATATATCTTGTTTTAAATAGAAACCACGGGTGTGTAGAATGTGAAAGGGTATTTAATGGCAACAGATTAAAGTACTCATCACCTCCCTCCTGGACCTCCTCAATCGTGGTCCTTAAATGAAACCTTTGTTCAATGATTTTTGCATGTAATTATGGTAATTACCACAAGTCACATTGATAACCTGAAATGTGTGTATTAAGCCTTATAGCAAAGTTGCCATAGTCTGAACAGACCATTAGGCTGCTGTTTCATCAGAGAGAGATGACTGGTGGTGGTTTAACCTGAGAGTCGCCAGACCTCAGGCGAGAGGAGAGGTTGATGAAGAGAGCCCTTCATGGTAACCTCAGCTGATGCAGGAGTTGAACCCACTCTGTTGGTATCACCCTGCATTGCAAACCAGCTATCCAGCTAACTGAACTAACACACCCCCCCCCCCACCCCACCCAGCATTCAGCCTTATACATGAACAGAGTTTACAAATTTTTTTGCCCTTCATTTATTGAATGGATTTATGAAAAATGTTATTCGCAACTATTACTGTTAAGTCATTTTACAGAAAGACTCTACAGACCCTGTCTAACCTGCTGAGAGCATTTCCAGCCTATTCTGTTTTTTTAATTGTGATTTTTAAGTTCATTACATTGGAAATGAAATCCAGGGTAGATTGATGTGGGAAAGGATGATGAACGAGCAAAAGTTAGTGCAGGACATGGACAAGCTAATAGAAGACAGTCGAAAAGACCATTGAATAATCAAGTCTGGTGAGGACAAAAGAGTGAATGGTAGCCTGTCCACCTCCTTTACATGGGTATGAGTGCAATGAGCTCTGTTTGTATGAAGCTTCTATTTTAGAGACATCTTGTGGCCATGATGAATAAAAGATAATTCTGAAAATAGGATATTCTACCTGATGTGGTAATTTCTGAGACCTGAGTCTGATGACATGAAGCGTCATCAAAGATTTGGCACAATGGGCCAGGTGTTCCTAATCTGTCCTGATTCATGCATTGATTTCACATAGACACCACTATTACATTAGATTCAAGTCTTTATCACATCTACAAAAGCCACTTCCTAATTTTCTATGTCTTTATCTATCTATAATGTAATCTGATGCATTGTGTGATAAAATTGTTGTATAACTATTGAATTCTTCCTGTGACTAGGTGGTGTGTGGACAGAACTGTACATTCCTCGTTCAGGCAGATGGGACAGTTGTAGCTTTTGGGGAAGGTAGTTATGGACGCTTGGGTCAAGGAAATTCTGATGACCTTCACACTCCTACTGTTATTGCAGCATTGCAGGGTAAGCTTATGCAAAGCTTTAACTTTATATATTGTCAATATTTTGTTTCATACTCCATTAACTATCAAAGGGAATCAGGAGGGCAAATAGTGTTAAGGAGAATTCAAAGAGATTCTATAAGTACATTAAGGGAGAGAATAGGATCCCTTGAAGATCAAAGTGGCCATTGATGTGTGGAACCATAGGAGATGGATGAGATATTAAGCGAATGTTTCTCATCAGTATTTGCTGTGGTGAAAGACGTGGAAGCTCTTGTAATTGGGGAAATAAATACTAATGTCTTGAAAAGAGTTCCTATTAGAGAAGAAGTGATGGTGGAGGCCTTATAAGGGTGGATAAATCCCCAGGACCTGATCAGGTGGGAAGCTAAGGAAGAGATTGATGGGCCTCTGAGATATTTGTATCATTAACAGCCACGGGTAAGGTGCTAGAAGATTGGGATACGGCTAATGTGGTGCTCATGTAATTTAAGAAAGAGTGTAAGGGAACTATAGACCGGTGAACGTTACATCATTAGTGGGTAAGTTGTTGGAGGGGATTCTGACAGACAGGAGTTACGTGCATTTGGAAAGGCTTGCACTGATTAAGAATAGACGACATGGCTTTGTGCAAGGGAAATCATGTCTCACCAATTTGATTGAGTTTTTTGAAGAAGTAACAAAGAAGACTGATGAAGGCAGAGCAGTAAACGTTGTCTATATGGAGTTCAGCAAAGCTGGATTGTTTAGTAGGGTCAGATCACATGGGGTCTGGGGAGTCTGGATAATTGGATACAAAATTGGCTTGAAGAGACAGAGAGTGATGGAGGGATGTTTTTCATACTGGATGCCTGTGAGCAGCAGTGTGCCATAAGGATCCATGCTGGGTCCACTGCTTTTTGTCAGTTATATAAATGATTTAGATGTGAAAAGAGGAAGTATGGTTAGTAAGTTTGCCCCAAGATAGGTGATTTTGTGGACAGTGAAGAAGATTATCTCAGAATACAATGGAACATTCATCAGGTGGGCCAATGGGCTAAGGAGTAACAGATGGAGTTTAATTTAGATAAACATGTGGTGTTGCATTTTGATAAGGCAAACCAGGGCAGGACTTATACACTTAAAGTTAGGGCCATGGGGAATGTTGCTGAACAAAGAGACCTAGAGATGCAGGTCCATAGTTCCTTGAACGTGGAGTTACATGTAGACAGGGTGAAGAAGAAGCTGTTTGGCACACTTGCCTTCGTTGATCAGAACATTGGGTATAGGAGTTGCAACTGTACAGGATATTGATGAGGCCACTTTTAGAACACTGCGTACTACCCTGATCACCCTTCTATAGGAACGATGTTGGTAAACCTGTGAAGACGCAGAAAATATTTGCAAGGATGTTGCAGGGATCAGAGGATTCGAGTTATATGGAGAGGTTAAATACGCTATTCCTGTATTACCTGGAGCATCCAAGACTGAGGGATGACCTTAAGGAGGTTATAAAGTCCTCAGCAGCATGGAAAGGGTGAATAGCCAAGGTCATTTTCGTAGAGTGGGGCATGCCAAAATTAGAGGGCATAGGTTTAGGGTGAGGGAGAAAGATTTTTAAAGGACCTTGAGGGCTAACTTTTTCACAAAGAAAAGGGTGCATGTACGGCATGAGCTGTCAGAGGAAGTAGTGAAGGTAGGTACAATTACAAGCTTAAAAGGCAATTGGATGGGTTTATGAATAGGAAAGGTTTAGAAGGATATGTTGACAAATGGGATTATATCAGGTTGGGATATCTGGTCGGCACAGACAAGTTAGGCTGAAGGGTCACTTTCTGTGCTGTATGTCTCTATGTGGGGTTGGTTTGCTGTACAGTGAGATTATCCCAATATCTTAGCATTATAGTTAATAAAATCAATAAGACCAGCAGGGATTTCTGGCCTTGATGGATTTTCCCTACGCAGTTTCACACCAGCATCTGGGCTAAATAGCAGAATTATAAAAATGTTACAATGCAAAAGAGGCTATTCAGTCCATTGTGTCTCCACTGGCTCTCCAAATAAGCATCATGGTTTAGTGCCAATCCTCTGTCTTTTCTCCATGCTATTGTTTCTATTTAAAAAAAATCATCTGTTGCCCTCTTGAGTGCCTCAATTAAATCAGCCTCCTCCATACTTCCAAACAATGCATTCCAGACCTGAACCATTCAGCATGAATTTTTTTTCTTGCATCACATTTGCACCTTTTACAAATCACAATTTTTAAAAATTTGTTCAATGGTTGTGTGCATTGCTGGCTAGGCTAATATCTTTTGCCCATCCCTAATTGCTCAGAGTAGATCAAGATCCAAGCACATTGCCGTATCATCGTCATAGTGTCATACAACGTGGAAACAGGCCTTTCGTCCCAACTCATCCAAGCTAACCAGGTTTCCTAAACTGAAATATTCTCATTTGCTTATGTTTGGCCCATATCCTTCCAAATCTTTCCTATCATATACCTATCCAAATGTCTTGTAGATCTGGATGTAAGTTTGCTCGCTGAGCTGGGAGGTTCATTTTCAGAAGTTTCTTTGCCATACTCGGTAACGTCATCAGTGAGCCAGAGCTTCACTGGAGGCTCACTGATGATGTTACCTAAAATGGTGACGTAACATCTGAAAACGAACCTTCCAGCTCAGCGAGCAAACTTACATCCAGACCCTCATCCTGAGCTACAAATCTTCTCCAAACTCATTGTCTTGTGAATGTTGTAACTGTATCCACTTCAACCACTTCCTCTACTAGCCCGTTCCATATACGCACCACCCTCTCTGGGGGGAGAAGTTGTCCCTCATGTCCCTTTTTAAATTTTTCCTCTCCAACCTAAACCTGTCTCTGGAGTCACATTTAAGCCAAACCAGGTGAGGATGATAGATTTCCTTCTCGAAGGACATTAATGAGACAGATGAGTTTTTTTTTAAGGACAATAGTTTCTTGGTCATCAGTAGATTCTTAATTCCAAACTTTTTTTTAAAATTGAATTCAAATTTCACCATCTCCTGTGGGATAGGACTGTGTGCCTTGCCACTCTTGATGATTTTACAAGTGGCAACAGTTGCTTCCAGTCTTATTCAGACCTCTCATGATTTTAAAAATTCTATCTAATCTCCTCTTAGCCTTTTGCTCTCCAAGGGGAATAGTCCCAACCTCTTCAATTTATCCTTGTCACTGAAGGTGCTCATTCCTGGAACCATAATTGCAAATGTCTTCTGCACTCTCTCCAATGCATGCATATCCTTTCTGAAATGTGGTGTCCAGAGCAATATTTGGCAAGTATATTATACAATATCAGTATCATCTCCTTGATTTTGTGCACTATGCCCCTATTAATAAAGGTCAGAATAGTATATGCTTTCTTTAACTACTCTTTCCATCTATCCTGCTACCTTCAATGATGTGTATATGCGCCCGCACACATGCGCACACCCCTCTCCATGTGCTCATGGGAACTCTTTTGAATTATACCTATTATTTTGTACTATGTGTTGATGTTTTTCCTACCAAAATTTATTACTTCACACTTTTCTACACTGAACTTCATCCCACCTATCTGCGCATTCCCAACCTGAAAATATCCTTTTGAAGCTCTACATTGTGCAAGGGTTTGTATAATTTACAAGTTTTGAATTTGCCCCCTGCACAACAAGGTATAGATCAACTATGTGTATCAGGGAAAGCAAGGCTCCCAATATCAACCCCTGGGGAATTCCACTACAAATCTTCCTCCAGCCCTAAAAATATCCATTGACTATTGCTGTCTGTTTCCTGTCCTTCTACCAATTTTATATCCACGTTGCTACTGTCACTTTTATTCTACAAGCTATGACTTCTCTCACAAATCTGCTGTGTGGCACTGTAACAAATGCTTTCTGGGACTCTATGTACATTATATCTGCAGCATTACCCTCGCCAACTCCATTCGTCACCTCTTTAAAAAAAATCTCCAGCAAGTAGTTAAATAGTTAAACCTTTGGAAATCCATGCTGGTTCTTCCTAACCAATCCACCATGTGACTACTAATGCTCTCCTGAATAATTGTTTCTAAGTCTTTCACACCAAAGAAGTTGTACAATAATTGTAATTTACAGTTTACCTCCAGTGCTTGTTGTGAAGTACCTTGACTTTGGGCAATCTCTGGCCTATATAAAATCAGGGCTAAATTGCTGAACTTGAAGTGAAATACCAAAAATATGGAAATAACTCCTGGCACAGTGTCATATAATGTTTTTCTGAACTTCAACAAAATGGATGTACAATGCATATGTTTCAAATATTTTCTGAATAAACATTCTGAGATTTTATAGTGTATTAATGTACAAAACATTTTTGCTTTGTGGCCTGTTATGGATGTAGGTCTTATTGTTTCAGACCGTTGCATCCCATGCCTCCTCACTGCCCAATCTCTGCTCCTTTTCCAGGTTATGTTGTAACTCAGTTAGTCACTTCATGTGGATCAGATGGTCATTCTATGGCTTTAACTGAGAGCGGGGAAGTTTTCAGCTGGGGAGATGGTGATTATGGAAAGCTTGGACATGGAAATAGTGAAAGACAACGCAGACCTAGACAAATTGAGGCACTGCAGGGAGAAGACGTAGTGCAGGTATATCCTTATTATTCACACAGTGAAAAGAATAGAGTAACTACTTTTGATTAAGAATTTTCATATTGTTCTCTTCCCTGTACTCTCATTACTTACCATCTGTGGCTAAGAGAATGGAATGCAGATTTACTTTTAATGCCAGGAGTGGCCTGGAATAAGATGTCTAAATTTTTCTTCCAGCAGCCCCATCCTGTTAATCTTCTTTAAGTGAAAATATCTGACCCATAACAGGATGGCTGAGAGGGCTCATTTTCTGATAAATTGCAAAATGTGTTCAACCCTGCACATAACGCTCCAACCTCACTATCCATCAAGCTGATTAAACCTTTTTGTAACCTTTTGAAAGAGAACACTATTTCAAGAAATATTTCCATTTACATTATTCAGAAAAAAATAATTGTATGGCCTTGCCTTCTTTGGACAGCTCTCTTGTGGATTTAAGCATTCAGCTGTGGTAACAGCTGATGGAAAACTCTTCACTTTCGGGAGTGGAGATTATGGAAGGTTGGGTCTTAGGAGTACATCGAATAAAATGCTACCTGAAAAGGTGACGGCACTGGAGGATTATTCAATAGGACAGGTACTGGAACTTCATTGATCTAAAAGTGCATTAGTGCAGAAAGAATTTTTTTGCTTTTAAACATTCTAATGGAACCTGCAATACAGAGTCTATTTTCTGTTTGCTGAGTTGAAAATTGTATACTGCCATCAGTCATATGAGTTCTGCAATGTGAGTAGTTGATGATAAAAAAATGTTCTGTATTTCATTCCTTAAACCCTTCAGATTTTTTTATTCTCCTTTCCTATTAGAATCCTCCTCAAAAACACTCCTTACCAAGATTTTGATCAGCCTATTTTTGGTTTGACGTCCATTTGCTTTCCTTAGATCTCTACAAAATCTTGGTATTTTTCTTTGCTATTCTAAAGGAGCTTAATTGTACATTCCAATGGTTGCAACATGAGAGAAAGGGCAACTTGCATTATTCAGATCCTTAATGAAGTAATAAAATAGTGAAATTTAATATATACTTGTTTAGTAGCCCATAATTTAGTAAACCTATATGTTTGTAATTTCAATGTAATTTTAATTAAATTCTACCCTTATTTTAACATCCCACTCACTACTTTCATGTCTCCTGAAACTTGTCCACTTTAATTGGTGCATAATTATTACATGGCTGCAAGACTTTAAGCTACACTGTAATTCGGCTTTCAACTTATGAGCACATTTCTTGAATAAAATAACATTATTATTTCAAGAAATCCCAATTTCCCGCAGGCCATAGTGTGTTTTTGAAGTGCATTTGTTGTAAGGCAAATGATGTGGCAACTAAATAGCACACAGCATTGTTCCACAAACAACAGACCATTTGTTTTGGAGCTGTCAGGTGATGCACAAGTAATGGTCAAAGCATTCTGATCTCCAATAGGTAGTGCCATGGGATCACCTAACTAGTTGGTGGAGCTCATGAATCCTCAATTTAACATCAGCTCCAGCAAGCCTGCATTTTCTGTACCAACGTGGCATCCTAAATTATGCGTTCAAGTCTCCAAGAGCACAACTTGAACCCAGGACTTTATAACATGAACATACAAGCTAAAATTGACACCAAATGATAACCATGAAACTAGACTATTTCTATTTTGTTTACTGCTTAACTGAGACTGATACATGGATGTTTTCTGCTCAGTTAGTTAAGTTTATCCAGGAATATGGAAGAGGATTACTTTCTAGAATTATCTGAAAAAATATGGAGCAGGAAAATAAATTGTACAGCTTTTTCAAGGAGCCAGTTTATGTTAAATTACTTCCTTTCACGCTGCAAGATTCTTTCAATGATTTCTAGCATTATTTATAGCAATAGTTCTTTCTCATATTTTCATGACCAAATATTTAATTTTCATTGAGGACAATTGTGATTGAAAGCTCTAGAGTTGTTAAGAGTAAGAGAAAGTTATAGAGAACTTTTGATTGCTGAGTCCATTATTCGTTCATTAATAAACTATTTCTATTTGCATTTTATAAAACAAAATTAGCCATTTCCTTTATTTCTTTAGGTCGCTTGTGGATTGAATCACACTCTGGTCGTCTCATCAGATGGAATGATAGCCTGGTCATTTGGCGATGGAGACTAT
Organism: Chiloscyllium plagiosum; assembly: GCF_037043375.1. Classification (NCBI taxonomy): domain Eukaryota; kingdom Metazoa; phylum Chordata; class Chondrichthyes; order Orectolobiformes; family Hemiscylliidae; genus Chiloscyllium; species Chiloscyllium plagiosum. The sequence continues at coordinate 109,163,927 of NW_028270139.1, forward strand.
GGCAAACTAGGTTTAGGGGCTTGTACTGTTAAATGCTGTCCCCAGGTAAGTTAATCAACATCAGTAGTTTGTCCGGTCATAATCAGAAATATGATAATGGGAGTTTGTTGTTGGCAAATCTGCCCATCACATTTCCTGCCTGACAATAGTGATTTTCATTGGTAGCAAGCTGCTTTGGGGCGTACTGAGGTTGTGAAAGGCATTACAGAGGAACCTCAATTATCCGAGCGAGATGGGCGGGCAGTATTTCGTTTGGATAATTGATTATTCGGTTAATTGATTCAATGCCTCTTCTCTGGGGCTCAGAGTTTTCTGAAGTTTCCTTTTTCCTCTCTCTGCCTACTTTGCTCCTTCTCTCTGTCTCAGGGTTTGTTTCTGAGTAGAGACATACTTGTGTGTAAGGGACCTGCAGCATTGCTGAAGCCTCCCATGTCTTCCTCCCCCACATGCACACACCCCATCACTTCAGTGGGTTTGACACAGCAAGCACTTGCTAAGTCAGCTCCCCGTTCAGGAGACTAGGCAGCAGCACACTGGGCACAGGTCCCTGCATCCCCATCTGCGTGCCCCCATTCGCCCCCACCCCTGCCCTTGTCTGCCCCCACCCTCAAACACACTTCCCGTCCGCCCCCACCCACCAACCACTCCCCTGTCTGAAACCCCCACGCTCGTGCGTGCACACACACACACAAGTTTTTACTGCAATGTTTTGACAAGTTCCCATTCTGCCCTGTATAAGACTATGTTGGAGAGATTATCTGGGAAGGGGGGTTAGGGTACACTTCTGTGTAGAACCTCAGGGGAAGTGTGGGGAGGGAGAGAGGGTGAGTAGTCAGTCATTTGAAGACTGTGCCTGGGCTCCCATTCGATGTCCAAGACTCTTCTCGGCAGCATTTCAGGAAGCCGAGTTCATTTCTAATCATTGTAAACAAAAGATGCGATCAGTGTTGGAAGCACCTCTTTGATGTAATGTTTCTACCGGGACCTTGAGATCTTCTTTGGATAATCAGAAATTTGGATAATTGAGGTTCCTTTGTATATAATTGCAGGTTTTTCTTTGTTCATACCCCTGTGATTTTATTATGCAGAAAATCGAAAGTCTTTGTAATAAAGGAGTGAAGAAAGTAGCTTGTGGAACCCAGTTTTCTGTTGTACTGACAAAGGATGGTCACGTGTACACTTTTGGCCAAGGTACCTTTCTATCTCATAGTCATGTCATTTTATAGTAATTATATCAGTTGTACATTACTACAGGTTTTAGTGGTAATACATTATACTCCAGGTCTCATTTGTTGAGAGTCGATGGAAAGATTGCCAAGAAATCAAGCCCCATTTCTGCACAAACCTTACCAAAAGTGCAAATGTCTTATTTAATCACACAACGCCAGGTTATTGTCTCATAGGTTTATTTGAAAGTACGAGCTTTCAGAGCAATGCTGCTTCGTCAGATAACCACCCAACAAAAGAGTGCAGAAAACTTGTACTTTCAAATAAACCTGTCTGACTGGAACCTGGTGTTGTGTGATTTATAACTTTGTCCACCCCAGTCCAACACCAGCACCTCCACATCTTATTCAGTCACCAAATCCATCAATTCGTTTCCCATTATTAGATGTTGTCCAGGACAAAAAAGCAACTTCCACCATGTTTCTTCAATAAACTCATTTGTTTATTGCAACAAACTTATTCTTTAAACAAATGGCAAAAGTCATTCATAATTAAGATACCATGCAGATTTAAACTATAGCCTCTTAATCGCACAAATACATTCATACACAGGTGAGATAACACAGCTCTGCAGAGATATTATGAATGAGGGAGAAGAATTAGAGAAACACGCCTTTCAGGATCAAGAATCTAAACTAAAGTGGCTAGTAATAGTTGGCATCTCTTCTGATTTCCTGTTAATGAGATTAAGTTTCTGGTAACAACAGAGTGATGGAAGTTCATGTGACAAGTTACTTAGGCCTAGACATTTGGACTGAGATTACAGTTCAGCATTTATTCTGAGGAGGTCAGAGATACCAACTTGTGGAAATTTCTCTGATTCCCAGAAAATACTTCACTGTGATATTTCTTCAGCTGGTTTTCTTTCAGCGTTATCCTTTATTCAGAGAGAGATAGAGATGTTTCCCTTGTGCCAGCTTTCTTCCAACTCCCACTTTTCAGAAGAAACAGAATTCCAAAAGCTCCAAATCTGTGGTAATCAGAACAAAAGTCCAGAGGTTTAATGAGGCAAAGAACAGCGCAGGTCCTTGGGATTATCCGAGTCTGATTGTACAACAGTTTAGAGCAATAACATGCACCTCTTCTCTCCTTTTAAAGGCTTTGCTGGAAATTGCTTTTCGAAGTTATTTGCTTTTCCAGCAAACCGGAGATGATCCCCGGTTCTCTTTGAACTTTTTGACTTGAGTTCTACAAAGTCACATGGTAAACTCTTTATAATGCAGAAAATGTCCAAATCTTCAATCTTCCAATTTCTTGTAGTCCACACATATATGTGCTTCTAACACATATAAGGTAGTTGCCAATGAGACCTATCAGCACTGGGTGCAACTTGAAAGCATTGGACTACATGTCAAATGTTATAGAGACTAATGGTGAAAGCACTTCTGAAATATAATGTATAGTTTCTGTCAACCTACATTTTTAAAAAGGGTATATTTAAAAGCTTGAAAGAATAGTGGCCAAAATGAAGACTCTGACTGAAAGTAGAAAATTATTTTTAAAAAATGGTTCAAGCAGCTAAACTTATTTTTGCTGTTAAATTAAGGAATGTATGACATGGATTGAATATACAATGAAAGCACCTGGAAACCACAATGAAGATTGGGGATGAGGGGAAAACAAAGATTATCTCCCCTCCCACCGTCGCACTACAGAACAGGCCATTAAAGCATACTTCTGAAGCTTGTATTAACCAAGATTAATTTTTCCCTTTAAAAAGAAACTGAAATTATACGATGTTAAGTGGGATAGGAAAATATTCAATAACTGCTTTGATGTTTTCAGGCAAACTGTGAAAAAAAATCTGTTTTCTTTAAAGAACAGATCAACAGATAGTATAAAGAGGATGTGGATATTAGAACGGCTGCTTTTGCTGCCATCGTATCTGCAAAGGGTGCGCTCACTATTCAGATAGTCACAGTGCCTGCAATGTCTCCAAAGGGAGCTGTCTGCACCACAAAATAGGACCATCCATAATATTGAGTCAGACTCAGATAGTTTGGTGAGTGCAGCACCAAGCTCTTTGGTTGTAACATGCTGAGTCATTGGGACAAGGCCAGCGAAAGGCACTTAGTGAAGATTCCATTTAGAGAGTCAGTGCACTATAACAATTCTGCAATTCAGAGAATGGTAAGAATATGGAACTTGTTTCTACAGGGAGTGGTTGAAGTGAATACTGTAGATGTAATTTTTTAGATATACATAAGCATACAAAGGAGCAGGACATAATGACTGCAGTAGTAGATTTAGATGGGAAGAGTCTTGACTGGAACATAACCACTGGACTGGGCATGGGATGCTTTAACTGTTTCTGTGCCATGAATGCATGATGGCAAAATGGCTTCAAAATTGTAAATGGGTTACTGTGATTATATCATTACTAAGGACGAAACACATCCCAATATGTAGTTGCAAAAAAAGTGTAGTGAGCAGTATTTCTACTCTTCTCCATCCATATGTCACTTTTTATTATCTAACCTCATAATTCTAGTTTTTTCCTTAGCAATTTACATTTAATTATTTTTTCCTCCCTCAGTCACACCCTCTGCCTTGCAGTGGGTGGATTTTAATATCTAGACTGGGCGACACTGTGATATGGAAGGAGTTGCATAATGGGGAGTTGGAGTGTCCTTTTTCTTCCTGACTTGGCTGGCCTTTGGGCAGAAAGACCTTGTTCCACAATTGAAACCAGGTCAGAAAGCGTTAACAAAAAGGTCTTCCTGCCCAGAGGCCAGTTGCTTTATTTGATGTTCTACTAAAAGGGAATTGGGAGTTGCCAAGCTATTTGGACAAGTTATCTGGCATACCGTAGTGGGGATTCTTGAAGTCTGGTGAGCAGGGTGATCCTGCCCAGATCTCCTTCCCAATCAAAAGACCTCCACGATTTACAGTACCTCTTTTCTCCTCCATTACAGCCCTGTCTGGCCCTGTCATGCTCACTCCACTTCCCATTTACTGGGACTGCAGAAAATATCCATCTCTTAGGGCCTGCAGCAGTACAGCATTATTTCCACTTAGGAACTGCCAGGCTCTAAGTAGCTGGACACGATGTAATAACCTTACCAACCTGTGAGACCAAATAACAGGCAGGGGACTGGCCAATTGATTTTAAATTGATTCGGGGCTCATGCTGTTTGCTGACTGCTCTCTAGCTGTAATGGGCCCACTTTTCTGAGCATTATATTCTGCCCATTCTTTCTACACTGCCAAACTGGGAACTTCCCTCCCTTTATATCATGTGAAAAATCTTGAAGGCCCATCTCACATGTCCTGAACATAAACAAATTCATAATTTTGGTGAGCAAAACTGTGAATCACTTTTTTTTCAGAATACTCCGTTTTTATCCTCAGAGCGACTTATTGGTTTGCCGGATTCAATGCTGCGGAATCACAATCGTCCACAGCAAGTCCCCGCACTAGAAGCAGTGTTTGTTGAAGATATTGCAGTGGGATCGGAGCATACACTCGCTTTGTGCTCTACGGGGGATATGTATGCCTGGGGATGTAATGCTGAAGGCCAGGTAGGACAGCTAAGTAAATTCTTAATTTATTTAATACACAAAAATATCTCCTTAAATTTGACTGCTTTTTACATTAAAATTATTAAACCAAGATTATAACCAATTTCATCAAAATGCTATTAACATAATTTTGAGATTCAAGTTTAATGCTGTTTATTTCTCATTTGGATCGCAGATTGGAACCAGTTAGTTATATTAAACAACACAGCAGAAAATCCAGATTTGATTCAGTACATTGAGTTGCTGATCTCTTTCAGGGAGCAGTTAGAGCACTCCAATTGGCTCAACCGTTTTATGCTAGTACAATGAACAATCCACAAGAGTTCCTACTGATCACTGCTATACAGTGACCCCAATTAAAAACAAGCATGTTTGCAAACGTTCATTCCGACATGTCAAGATGTCTTCCAAATTTATTAATTTCATTCTTACGTTGTTTAGTCAACAGCTCTGTTATTCTTTTATCCTATGACTACCCAGAATAGTATAAGGCAAACTAGTTGGATTATGGATTGGATTGTTTCTTGGCACAGATTTTCATCATGAAGGGAGCATCTTTGCCATGGCAAAAATGCCAGAAAAAGTTGGGAATCTCAAATCCCACCAACCAAACCAGCATAATTCATTTTCACAGGGAGCAGAATTCGGCTGCCCTTGTCCTGCTAGATGGTAAATATTGAGAGTTTGGAAAGTGGTGTTGTAGGAACCTCGGTACGTTACTGCAATCTATCATGTAGGTGGTCCAAACTGCTGCCACTGTGCAACGGTGGTGATCGGCGAGAATGTTAAAGGTGGTGCCTAGGGTGCCAATCAAATGGGCAGCTTCATCCTAGATGGTTGTTGAGCTTCTTGAATATTGCTGGTACTGCATTGCAAAACCCTTACCACCCAACGCCTGGAGGAAGAACACCTCATATTTCACCTTGGGACCCTGCAACTACTTGGGATAAATGTGAATTTCACCAGTTTCCTCATTTCCCCTCTCTCCCTACCCCCATTAATTCCAGTCCTCAGCCTCCAATTTGGCACCGCCCTCCTGACCTGTCCATCATCTTTCCCATCTATCCACTCTTCTTCCCCTAGTTGCCATTGACCTCAGTTTTATTAGCAATGCCCTGCTGCATTGATATCTAGAGCCGAGAGTGCGGTGCTGGAAGAGCACAGCAAGTCATGCAGCATCCAAGGAGCAGGAGAGTCGACATTTTAGGTATAAGCCCTTCATCAGGAATGAGGCTTGCGGGCTGGGGGGGTGTAGAGAGATAAATGGGGTGGGAGAGGAGGGGGTGGAGAGGTGGGGGGAAGGTAGCTGAAAGCGCAATAGATAGGTAGAGGTGGGGGAGAAGGTGATAGGTCGGAGAGGAGGGTGGAGCGGATAGGTGGGAAGGAAGATGGACAGTTAGGACACGTTATGAGGGCAGTGCCGAGTTAGAAGGTTGGATCTGGAATGGGGTGTGGGATGGGAAAATGAGGAAACTGGTGAAGTCCACATTAATCCCATGTGGTTGGAGGGTCCCAAGGTGTTTCCAGCACCACACACTCAACTTTGACATTGAGAGCAGTCACTTTCACTTCACTTCTGGAGTTCAGCTGTTTTGTTCATATTTGGACCAAGGCTGTAATGAGGGCAAAAGATGAGTGGATCTGGCACAGTGGTCAGTGGTTAGCACTGCTGCCTTATGGCACCAGGGACCCGGGTTCGATTCCAACCTAAGGCGACTGTGTATGTGGAGTTTGCACATTCTCCCATGTCTAAGTGGGTTTCCTCCATGTGCTCCAGTTTCCTCCGACAATCAGATTAGGTGAATTGGCCATGCTAAAAAAAATTGCCCATAGTTTAAGATGTGTAGGTTAGGTGCATTAGTCAGGAGAAATATCGGATAATAGAGTAGGGGAATGGATCTGGGTGGGTTACTCTTTTGAGGGTCGATGTGGACTTGTTGGACCAAATGGCCTGTTTCCACACTGTAGGGATTCTATGGCTATGTCTATGTAGAACCAAAACTGGACATCACTGAGCAGGTTATCGTTGAGAAAATGCTACTTGATAATACTGTTGACAACCCCTTATAACACTTTGCTGATGACTGATATAATGATTTGGACCCCTAAAACTTCATAAGTATTTCAGAATTCCTGTTGACGTAAAGCTTTGTGCTGTGTGACTATTTTCCCAATCTATTATTTTCACAAGAGGATGCCTATGAAATGAACATTTTGCTGGACAGCTGCAGCTTCTTATAGAATGGAAAGGTTTGTTAACCTAAGGGATAAGCACTCACGAGAAATGTTTGTTTTTGTAAGAAATTTCAAAAGGGCTGAGAGGTGACCTTATAGAGGTTTGTAAAATCATGAGGGGCATGGATAGGGCAAATAGCCAAAGTCATTTCCCAGGGTAGCGGAGTCCGAAACTAAAGGGGATAAGTTTAAGGTGAGAGAGGAAAGATTGAAAAGGGACCAAAGAGGCAACTTGTTCACATGGAGAGTGGTTTATGTATGGAATGAGCTGCCAGAGGAAGTGGTGAAGAGTGGTGCAATTACAGCATGTAAAAGGCATCAGGATGGGTTTATGAATAGGAAGGGATTAGAGGGGTATGGACCAAATGCTGACAAATGGGATTAGATCAGTTTAGAATATCTGCTTGGCATGGATAAGTTGGACCGAAGGGTCTGTTTACTTGATGTATAACTTTATGATTCTTAAAAAGATTCTCCTTCTCACCTGATGCATTGTGATCCTTAGGTTAAGCAACACCTTTTGTGTGTCTCATCTTGCGACTTTACTTTGTTTTATGTTGGATCAATTTGAGTATATTGATTTTTGTTATTTCTGATGATGAAATTTTCATTAAGTAGGTAATATTGTTCTGTCGCCATGCTCCTAAGGTATGTCCATAATGGTTACTAAGTGAACTGGTTTGGGGCAGGAAGGGCAGTAGTTCAATTGGCATTGGCACTATAAAGGGTTAATGGGATGATTGGGGACATGGGAAGTACGAGGAGCAATGGTATCTGGGTAAATGGGCACATGGAAGGTGTGAATGTGAGCGATACTGTGGGTCTGAGTACATTGGCATAGATTGTCATGGCAAGTATATGGCATGAGGTTGATTCCAAGGTATTAGGTGGCAAGGGATAGCATGGATAGTGCATGGAGAGTCAAGTGGAGAAAAGTTGGAGGGATTTTTTGTCTTTACTCTTTTTTTTTAAAATATTTTTGGCATTTTAACACCAGGCAAGAGCACCAAGGCAGACTTTCTGTACAACCAGTCTTGGGAACTGACGGACTTTTGCTCTCTTCCATGGTCATGTGACCTGACTCCCAGATTGAAAATGGAAATTGCTGAGCCATTTTGGGTTTGAGAATTCAGGATTTATCCTGCTTTTGTACACCAGATTCAAGAATGAAAATTTCATCTTTTATGATTGATATTCTTTATATTTCTGGTACTCTGACTCTTATTTTATATAATTTGCACAGTTAACCTCACTGATTTTTTAAAAAATGGAGATAGACTGGTTGGTCTGACATTGGTAGGGAAAATGCTAGAGTCCAGTGTAAAATATTTCACAGCACAAAACTTGGAAAACAGTGACAGGACTGAGTCAGCATGGATTCATGAAAAGGAAATGGTGCTTAACAAGTCTTCTAGAATTTTTTGATAATATATCTACTAGGAAGAGCTAGATGAGTGAGTGGGTAAATGCATGGCTGATGAAATATAATCTGGATAAATGTGAGATTACCCATTTTGGCAGCAAAAGCAAGAAGGCAGATTGTTCTCAGAGTGGAGGTAGATTGGGAAAGTGGGCAATGAAATGAGACCTAGATGTGCATATATGCCAGTCACTGAAAGTTAGCAGGTACAGTAGGTGGTAAAGAAGGCAAAATGGTGCTTTTAAAAAAAAACTGCAGATGCTGGAAGTCTGAAACAAAAACAGAAATTGCTGAAGAAACTCAGTAGCTCTGGCAGTATCTGTGGAGAGAAAGCAAAGTTAATGATTCTAGTCTAGTGACCCTTCAGAACTGGAAAATGTTATAGGAACAAATTACTACAGATATTGCAATCTACTGAAAACAACAAATACTGGAGATCACAGCGGGTCAGACAGCATCCATGGGAAGAGAGTGCAAGTTAACGTTTAGAGTCCAAATGATCGTTCAGGCAGTAAAGTTGCCAGATGAGAGAGAACTGGTGTTGCTTAACCTAAGGGTCACTACACATCAGGTGAGGGGAGAAGTTGAGAAGGAGTATCCTTTTATAGTCATGGAATTGTACAGCTCTGATGAAGATTCATCTAGACTCTAAACATTAGCTTGCTCTCTGTCTCCATGGATTCTGTCTGACCCATTGTGATCTCCAGCATTTGTTGTTTTCTGGCAAATGGTATGTTGGTCTCCTTAGTGACTGCATTTGAGTATTTCAACAATATCTTGCTGCAATTGTACAATCCTTTGGTGAGACCACACCTGGAGTATTATGTGCACTTTTGGTCTCCTTATCTAAAGAAGGAATCTCTGACTGTGGAGGGAGTGCGACAAAGGTTTACTAGGACTGATTCCTGGAATGGCAAGAATGACATATGAAAATAAATGGATCAGTTAAGACTATTTTCACTCGAGTTTAGAGAAATGAGAATGGTCTCATAGAAACTTATAAAGTTCTAACAAACCTAGACAGGGTAAATGTGGGAGGATGTTTCTGATTAATGAGGACTCCAGAGCTATGGGTCACTGTTTAAGGATGTGGACTGAGATGAGATGAAATTTCTTTATCCAGAGAGTGGTGAACATGTAGAATTCTCTGCCACAGAAAGTGATTGAGGCCAAACAGAAATGTTTTCAAGGAGTTAGATGCAGTTCTTTGAGCTAAATGTAATCAAAGGGTTTGGGGAGAAAGTGGAAACAGTGGCCTGAGTTGAATGATTAGCCATGATTATATTGAGTAGTGGTACAGTCTTGAAGGACCGATTGGCCTGCTCCTGTTTTCTATGTCTCCATGTTAAAGTCTTGATAATTGTGTTGTAACATTTTCTCAATTACCTAATTTTTATGTAGCTATGTTGTAAGTTAGTAAATTTTCAACCTCCTTTCTGCAGCTTGGTCTAAACCATACCAACCAAGTAAAAGAACCAACATTGATCACTGCACTTCAGGGGAAAAATATTCGTCAGATTTCAGCTGGTCGGTGTCACAGTGCTGCATGGACCACACCCCCTCTTTCAGCTTCAACTCCAGGTGATGTAGTATACCTAATTTTGTAACACAACTTGTGTGGCTCTTGTGGAGTAATGTCCTGATCTGAGAGCCAGGAGGACCAGGTTAAAGTTCCACCTGTCCTAGATATGTGTCTTAACAGGTTAATTGAAGTAACTATTCAATGTTTCCAACACTGACACCTGGAAACTGTAGTGGAGCCTTCTCCAGTAAGGAAAGTACCTGTAACAAACTGAAGAAATTACAAAAGCATTTAGAATATTCTGTGGGATTAGTTTGTAATTTACAAATTTTTATGGACTGTTGCAAAGAGCTAGATACTGTCAAATAGAATGTGATTCTGGTGTATACCAGTTAGAACAATGTTTAGTTAAAAGGCCATTTGACTGTTATCACATAAAAATTGGAAGAACATTAGCATTGTGTTCCTTTTCCCTCTGAGAGCTCTCCTTTTCTTATGTTCTCTCTCATGTATTATGTTCAATTGAACACCACACTGCAGCTTTAATGCCTCAGCTGAATTGATCTTGCAATAAATATTGGTGTAACTAGAGTTGTAGGCTGGACCCCAGAGACCAACTGAGGCTCGTAAGTAGCCTCTTAAGTAGAGAAGATTTCTTGGTGGAAGAAGGGAACCAACGTGAGAAAATGAGGTTGAATGGAGACCACTAAAAGCTATCCATTTTGCTTCTTATCAAAGCCTCTTCATTCCCCATGCTGGTGACCACCCATCCTGCAATTCTTATCCTATCCACACTCTATTCTTTCTGGAGATCCAGCAGAAATTCTCAAGGTCAATTTGTTGTACCAGCAGTTCCCGATGACTGACAGTACCATACTAAAGAGCTGTCAGCCTGTGATAAGCTGACAGATTTTGTTGATTGGGGTAAGTTGGTCGCTGGTTTTCCACCCTCCTGAAGCTTTCTTTGTGTGAAAGGCTGGATGATGTCCAGACAAATGCCTTATTGCCTGGCAGTTGTAATGGGCTTTCTGGAGAGAAATAATGCACTGTTCTTATTGGTTCTCTGATCAACGTATGACGCTACAGCCCAACATATTAAATTCTGTCTGTTGTACTAAAACTCTAAAGTCAAATATTTTACCAAAATAGGTACAACAGCTGGATTTTAGAAACCAAATAATTACTATCATTGATTTAAAACAATAATTTGCTTTTTTTTAAAATCAAAGGTAACACAATTCCTGTTCAACTTGGTATACCACAAATGATACCTCCGCAATACAATGTACTGAAGGAATGCAGCCCAGAAATCCTCACAGACAGGCTACGGGTCCTGTTTCACTTCTCTGATCTGATGTATAGGTCTTGGCGACTATTGAATCTCAACTCAAATCATCAGGTAAATTATTTCTTTTGCATCCTGGATAGGATAATTTTAACATGTTTTCTATTGCAGCCAGCTAACACCAGGGAAAAGTCACTAAAAAGGGAGGCCAAACACATCTGGGAGTAATAATTTAGCAAGCCTGTGTTTTAGAAATTTAATGGCTGCAGATGCAATGAGTGACTTTGGGAAGGATAATTGAGATTTTGGAACATTGTGGTGAATCTTGACTTCAAAGAAAAAGCAAATGTAGGATGAGTTATTTAGAAATGTGTTTGAGAGGCAGGTTCTCATGTTTAAAAGACAGGTTTTGTGTGGCAAAACAGAAGTTACCTCTACCACATTTCCAGGCAGTGCGTTGAATGTCTTAATTATTCGCTGTGTAAGAAAATGTTTCCCTTATTGCTTTCTTTTGCTTTCTTTGCAAAATCACTTTAAATTTGTGCTTTCTCATTCTTGATGCTTTTGTGAATGGGAACAGATTCTCTCTAACTATGATTTTGAAAATGTCTGCAAGATATCCTCTTGGCTTTCTTCTCTCTAAAGACAATGCTTCCAACTTCTCAAATCTATTCTCATAATTAACTATTCTAGGGATGAGAAACATTCTTCTAAATCACGTCTGCACCCTGTCCAAAGTATTCATGTCCTTCCTTAAGTTTGACACCCAGAATGTTACACAGTACATCAGCTGAGGTCTATCAAATATTTTATAATAAAAAAATGAGTGTAATGTATTTATGTTTGTATTCCATGCCATCATTAATGAAGCTTAGAATACTAAATGCTTTACTGCACACTCCCTCTGCACATCCGTAGGAGTGGTACCCTTTATTGTATACTGTCCCTCCATGTTCTTTGTACTAGACTGTATCACATCACACTTTAATTATCATCTTGTCCACATCAATTTTGAGTCTACATTCGAAAACGGGGATTTACACCTGGAGGCAAAAGGCATGGCCAAACTGTTAAATGAATACTTTGCATCTGTCTTTACCCATGAGGCAGATGTTGCCCAGGCCGTCCCATTATCACCTGCCTCAGTTATGAGGAGAGACTGGATAAGCTGAGTTTGTTTTCCTTGGAACACAGGAGACTGAGGGGTAATCTGATTGAGGTATACAAAATTTTGAGAAGCGTAGACAGGATAGATTGTGAGAATCTTTTTCTTCCTATGGCAGATATATCTAAGACTGTTTCAGGTAAGGACTAAGTGGTTTGGAGGAAATCTGATGTTTTTTTTCACTCAGGTGGTAGGAGTATGGAACACACAATCTGAGAGTGTGGTGAAGGCAGATACTCTCATAACATTTAAGAAGCACCTGGACCAGTATTAAAATGTCAGGGCATTGACTATGGGCCAAGTGCAGCTAAATTGGATTGGTGTGGTTTGTTGATGGGCATAGATATGTTGGGCAGAAGGCTCTGTTCCTCTGCTGTATGACTCTATGACTCAATCTCTGAGTCAGAATACTGACTTTTTTGTAAAATATAGAACTGTGAAAGTGCCATTTTCTTACCTATTGGACAAACTGTCACCATTTGTTAGTGGTGGTCATTCAACTGAGGAAACAAACTGGTTTACTAGCTCATGCCAGTATGGGCTGTAACTGACTGGTCCAAGCATAAGCAACTTCTCTTACATGAAGAGACTTTACAAGCAGTTGTCTAAATTAAGAATTTTTTTAACAACTAGACGAATTCCTGGACAAAACATCAGCATTTCTAAACTAAATACTTGATAAATTGCCACATTTTTCTGGGAGAGTGCATAATTTGCATATGTAATAAATAAAAGTCTTTCATAGAATTTAGGTATTCTACAAAAATACAATTAAAATTGAAGTGTTTGACTTTTGTACTACAATTTATTTGTAATTTTTATAAAGGCTCACTTAAAATACACAAGAAACCAAATAATGTGTAGAACTAAGACTTTTTTTAGCCATTGATTCTTGTGATTTAAAAAAAAACTTCAACCAGAAAATCTGAAACAAAGGCATTACCTTTAACAATTGTGCAGCAGATTTGCACTCAGGTTTATTTTGATCCCAGCAAAGCTTTTTGTTAAACTAATCATTTGTTATTCAAAAATGCAGTATGATGACTAGCCCTTTATCTCCAAAATAAAAACACAGCTCTTACTTTCCTTGATTTAATTTTTTAGACATATTAATGCAATCCAATTGAGAATGTATTTGCCATTAATAAATTATGTCAAAGAGCTGGCAGCCTACAGGTTGCAGGCTCCCAGAGCTAGGCCGTATCTCTTTGAGGATTATGAATCAAACATATTTCACTCTGTTTCTTTGTGGCTGACCTAACCACTACTGGGTGCACTGCCAAAGCATTGGCTAAGGCTTAGAACCTAGCACACAAGAAACTGTTATCAAAATATTTTTATATCACCTATGATCACATGTAAATGTGGTCATAGTTAGTGTGCAATCTGTATTTTTTTTAATCCATTGAGGTCCCTAAAGGAATTTATTGCTTGTTTTCTCTTACAGCATGCATCGAGTCTTTGCTGTTAGTCTTGGGTCAACACATTTACTACAATTCTGTTACAGGATTTCAGTAATTGTTTTTAAAAAGTGTTATTCATAGAACAAGGAATAAGAAAAATATTTTGGTATTTGAACTTCATTGAAAGTTTTTACTTTTTCAACCAGACTAATATTTCACGGTATAATATTGGAGCTTCTGCAATAGCTCAAGGTCGATTGAGAGGCCTTCTGTCTCCAAAAGTCAACATTCTGCCACTTGTGCGATCAATAGGAAAAACTATGATTCAAGGAAAGACCTATGGACCTCAGATCACGGTGAAGAGAATTTCTGCACGGTATGTTATTTGGAGAGCAACCTTGCAAACTGTCATTAAATTATGTTACTTACTGTCACAGGAAGACTCTAGAAATGAAAATAATGAGCATGTTAATTTCTCAAACATTATTAATTTCCATGATATTTTTGAAATAACCAGTCTACACTGAAGGTAACTTGGTAAATATTAAGTATCTGAGCTTGCAAGCTCAGATAACAATGTGGAAGGATTATATTGTGCAGATGAAGGTCACCTCAATGAAGGGTAAAATGAAGTATTAAATGCCTCTGAAAATAAGAGACTCAGGAAAAATAGGAAAGGAATGAAAGTTAGTGGGGAGCTGTATTTATTAAGGGGAGATGGGAAGTTCTCGAGTGACCGAGGCATATCTAGTTAACTAGAGATAAGAAAAATAAAGATACCATTACATTGTTTGGTGTAGTGACGGGTAATCAACTGGTGGAAATAGGCAAAGGAAAACGCTTGCAAGAAAATTGCACGGGAAATGCACGAATTATCGAGTATTTGTAAAGGGGGACTTTAAAAGTCCTAAAGTAGTCTGAGATAGTATAAAGGACAGAGAGGAGAGAAAACTCCTAGAGTATGGTCAGAAGAATTTTGTATAGCAATGTGTTTCCTGTCAATGAGAAAGCAGTCCCTGCGGATCGGAGTCTCTGAATTAATAGTGATCCCCTCGGAAAACCACCTATCGTTCCAGTCAGGAAGTTCAGTAACCAGGAAGGTAGCAAGTTGAGGCCCTTCAGTGGCTGTTTTGACCACTCCGATTTAAATGAGTGGCCAAATGGACCTTTGCATCTAGAACTTAATTTATGAAATAGCAAAAAAAAGGGATGAGCATCTCTCTCAGCCCAACTTACTCAATAAATTTTCCTCCTTGCCACCTCCAAGATAAACTATTCTGTGAAGATACGGACATTGGGTAAATAGATGAAAAGAAGCAAAATACTATGGATGCTGGAAGTATTAAACAAACACAGAGAATGCTGAAGAAACTCACAATCGTCTGCTTCAGCAATTCTGAAGAAGTCATGCTGGACTCAAAACATGAACTCTGTTTTTCTGTCTCCAGAAATGCTGCCAGACCAGTTTCTCCAGTATTCTCTGTTTATTTTAAATAAATAGATTATGGATCACCTTCAGCCCAACTATCTTCAGCTGCTTTATCATTTACCTTCCTTCCTTTATAAGATCAGAGGTGGGGATGTTTGCTGCTGATTGCACAATATTCAGCACCATTCATGACTCCTTAGCTATTGAAGCAAACCATGTTCAAATGCGCTGACAACATTCACGCTACACAAATACTGGGCTATGACTATCACAATTAGAGACAATCTAACCACCACCTGGTGGCTTTCAATGGTGTTACTGTTCCTAAATCACCCACTATCAACATCCTGAGGTTTACCATTGACCAAAACTCAAATGGACTCACACATAAACACAGTGGCAACAAGAGCAGATTGGAGGCTAGGAATACTCACCATCTGACCTCCCACAGCCTGCAAACCATCTACAAGGCAAGTCAGGAATGTGATGGAATGCAGCCCCGTTGCCTGGATGATGCAGCTCCAACAATACTCAAACTGACGCCATCCAGGACAAAGCAGCCCGCTTGATTGGCATCATATCCACAAGCATTCACTCCCTCCATCACCGTTCCTCAGTAGAGGCAGTGCCTACTATCTATAAGACACACTGCAGAAATTCACCAAAGATCTTCAGGCAACACCTTCCAAACCCATGACCAATTCCATCTAGAAGGACAAGTGCAGCAGATACATGGGAACACAATCACTTGCAGGTTCTCCCCCAAACCACTCATCATTCTTACCTGAAAATATATTGCTGTTCCTTCACTGTTTCTGGGTCACAATCTTGGAATTCCCCCCTTAATTGCATTGTGGGTGAACCTACAGCACATGGATTGCATTGGTTCAAGAAGGCAACTCACCACCCCCTCCTCAAAGGAACTAGCAAGCAATGAATGCTGACCAGCTAGTAACACCCACATCCCACTAATGAATTTTTAAAAAAGAATGCAATAAAAATTTCAAAATAGACCCTACAACATATTTCGAAGAAGATATGTCCTTGTAAATTACGCATTGCTGATTGCTGTTGCTCACAAAATACCAAAATGGCTGTTGGTTAGCCTCCAAAGCTAAATGTTCACCGAAGGAAGAACGCAAGCAGAATGTTGTCAATATTATTTATTCGGCAACTGAGTAATCAAATCAAAATGAATTTGTCACTTGAACTGCAGTAAAATTATTCAGACTGTATGGAAATTGTAACTTAAAGAAGAAATTCTCAATTTGGACACTAAAGTATAGATTCAGAGAAAATTCATTTCATCCATAGATAAATGCAATTTGCTAAGTCAGGTATCTATGCAATGGGAGTTTATTTCAAGGAAGCACAAATAAAACCATGGAGCAAGTGTAACATCATCGACTTGAGATCCAAAAAGACACATCTTAATGGTGAGAGACAAGAAACTGCAGACGAGTGTAATTAGGGATTCAAGTACAAAATTCACCATAGCTTTACAGCATGGACACAGACCCTTCAGTCCAACTTGTCCATATATCCTAAATTAATCTGTTGCATTTGCCAGCATTTGGCCCACATCCCTTTTAAACCCTTTCTATTCATACACCCACTCTGGTGCCTTTTAAACGCTGTAATTGTACCAGCCTCCTCCACTTCCTCTGGCAGCTCATTCCATACACGGACCACCTTCTGTGAAAAAGTTGCCCCTTAGATCCCTTTTAAATCTTTCCTCTCTCACCTTAAATCAATGCTGTCTAGTTTTGGACTCCCTCATCTTATGGAAAATACCTTGTCTTTCTACTCTATCTCTGCTCCTCATGATTTTATAAACCTTTATAAGGTCACCTCTCAGCCTCAAACACTCCAATCCAGGCAACATCCTTGTAAATCTTTCTCTGAACCCTTTCAAGTTTCACAACATCCTTCCTATAAGCAGGGAGACCAAAAACTCATGGAGCAAAAAGGCAGCAAAAACAATTAGAGCTTTTTACCTGAAGGGCAGCATGGAGAAAATTGGGCTTCAATTGTTCAGAGTCTTGACCAGGCCCTGTCTTGCACGCACTATTCAGTTTTAATACTAACCATAGGACGGAGATATAAATAGTCTCAACAGAATGGTGCTGGGCTTCAATCATTTGAAAGCCACAGTCAAATCCAACTCCACCACACTCTCAGACAGACCATTCCAGATCAGAACTATTTGCAACTTAAAAGAAGATTTCATCACATTTGCCTTTGGTTCTTCAGCCATCACTTTTAATGTATTCTGGTTCTTGACCTTTCAATCGGTGTGAACGGTTTTTCTTATTTACTCCATCCGCTAGGCCTCCGGGATTTTGGACACCCCTATCAAATCTCTTGCTGACCTCCCTCCTCCTTTATGGAAGGCAGCTGCAGCTTTGCAAATGGTAGATGTACGGCATTTAGATTTCCAGAAGGATTGGCAAGGTTGCCACATTGAAGAAAAATAAAATCTTGCAGTGTAGATGATCAGCAGATAGAAGCTTGCTCACTAACAGGACATAGAGTGTCGGAATAAATGGGTTATTTACAGGTTGGCACTGGGATCAATGCTGGGACCTCAATTATATTGCAATAGGTATGCAAAGTTTAAAAAATGTTATCACATATAACAGCTGTCCCTTTATTTGGAGGATTATGGTTGCTGAATTTTGGTTAGCTTTATCAACTCAGGCAGTCATGGTCATAATTTTGGTGTTATCACACTCAGGTTTTGCATGAAGATTACGGCATACTTACAACTTGAAAATAGGAGTGAGACTTTAACTAAATTTTATTATGAATAAATTTGTTACTTATATATTCAAAATCAGTATGATTCATCTCAGGTGTTGTCTCATCTTGAAGATTTTTCTTGCAAGTTGAATTGTCTCTATTAAAAGCTCGCTTAATGCAGTTCCTGTTTTAATGTTCCCACACAGTGTTAGATCAGACAAAGCCCAGCATGTGGTGTGCTTTAAGCCAATTAACAGCCAAAAGCAAATTATATTTATGTATCAGTACATTGTCAAAAGTTTTATTGCTAATGTAATTTTCTTTCATAATTTTCTTTGCACAACTTAATAGTTCTTTGTTTTATAAAGTTGCAGAAAACGTATTGCAGTTATGTTAATTTATATGTGTATATGACATGCAGGGGCCGATCAACCAAACCTATCTTCATCCAGATTGCCAAGCAAGTTGTCCAGCTCAATGCCTCTGAACTGAGACTTCCATCACGAGCCTGGAAAGTGAAGTTGATCGGGGAAGGTGCTGATGATGCTGGTGGGGTATTTGATGATACAATTACAGAAATGTGCCAGGTAAATTTGCATTTACATAGAATTTAAAACACAAATTGAAAATTCTTGAAAGCAGATCTATACCAGTGTTTGTGTTGCAGCAAAGACTCCTCCCATCTATCTTTTCACCTGATCAACATATTTTTCTACTCCTTTCTTTCTGATGAACACAAATGGTCAATTAACTCAGTTAGCTGGAAAGCTGGTGATACTAGTAGTGAGAGTTCAATTCCTACACTGTCTAAGGTTACTATAAAGCTGAGGCATGGTGACTCTCGGGTTAAACCACCACGAGTCACCTCTCTTTCTCTCACGGAAGTGCCGATCTATGGTCCTCTTGGACAGTGGTGACTTTGCATTTACATAGAAACAAACAGGACTGGAGATCTTATTGAGACGTACAACATTTTCAGGGGCATAGATAGAGAGAAGATGTTCCCCTTAGTAGAGGGCTAAATAACCACAGGAACAGTTTTATGAGAGGAGCAGAAAGTTTAGAGGGAATTTTGAGCAAAGTGCTTTTCACCCAGAGGTTGAGAGATTTGGAACTCACTCACTCCCTAAAAGAGTAGTTGTGGAAGGAGCCCTCAAGAAATTTAGGAACTATTTAGATGAGCACTTGAAATGCCAAAAATATACAAGGCTATAGGCCATGAATTGGAAAATGGGATTAGAACAGTAAGACGTTTGATGACCAGATTGACGCACTAGGCCGAAGGGTATCTTTCCATGCTGTCAAAACTCTGTGACTCTAAGAACTATGATCTCTATTATCAACAACTTAAATTTAAACTACTTTATTTTCTAGGAATTGGAGACTGGCGTGGTCGATCTACTGATTGCAACACCAAATGGCACTGCAGAAGTTGGTAGCAATAGAGACAGGTGAAAGAATTTATTTCAAAATTACGAAAGTGCTCGCATGTACAGAAAATTTTTCATGACCTCACTATATCCTTCTGAAGCCAGCTACATTTGAAGAATAAGTAATAGCTCTTATTATGTCAGCCAATTTGTAAGTAGCAAAGTCCCACAAAATATTTTTAGATTTAATGGTAATACGACTGTTCATGAACTGGCACATGATGCTAAGAAACTAACAATTTTATGGGATTAAATTTAAATTCTCAGACCAAATCTCTTTATTTTGCCTTATTTTCTTCCAGATTCTTGCTTAACCCATCAGCTTGTACTGCTGAACATCTCCAGCAGTTTAGGTTTCTGGGAATCCTGATGGCTGTGGCTATTCGAACCAAGAAACCATTGGATCTACACTTGGCACCATTTGTATGGAAACAGCTCTGCTCAATCCCTCTCTCTTCTGAGGATCTAGAAGAGGTTGACTTGCTTTATGTTCGGAACTTGTATGGAATCTTGAATTTAGACAACAGTGGAATAACAGAGGAAAATTTCCTGGAAGTAAGATTTGATTTATTGTTTGATTTGATTTGTTGTGGTCACAAGTACCTAAGTACAGTGAAAAGCTTTGTTTTGTGAGCAGTACAGGCAGATCATAACAAGCAAGGACATAGAAATTATAAGGTGCTTAGATAAAAAGAGGAATACAAGATTATGGCAACACAGGAGGTGCACGAAGCAAGATCAACATTTTGGAGAAGATTTGTAGCTCAGGTTGTAAGTTGCTTGCTGAGCTGGTGGATTTGTTCTCAGATGTGTTGTCACTATGTCAGGTAACATCAGTGAGTGTCCGGTGAAGCGCTGGTGTTCTGTCTTCATTGCTACTTATCTGTCACGGTTTGTTGTGATGGTGATATCATTTCTGGTTCTTTTTCTGAGAGGTTGGTAAATGGGGTTTAAATCTAGGTTTGTTAATGGAGTTCTGGTTGAATGCCAGGCCTCTAGGAATTTCCTCACATGTCTTGATTCAACCTATCCCAAGATGAATGTATTGTCCCAGTCAAACTGGCGTCCCTCTTCATCTGTGTGTGTGGATATCACTGACAGTTGATCATGTCTTTTGGTGGCTAGTAGGTCCTCCCAGCAGGTGCAACCATCCTAACACCCACAAACGGAGCTGCATCAGGACATTATTAAAACGGGCCACAACACGCTGCAGCACCCAGAAACTACGAGAAGCCAAGGACAAACACACATTTAGGAACAACAAGTACCCAATAAGTGCAGTCTGCAATTCTTGCACTCCAGACCTAAACAAGGAGACACAACACATTTAGAGAGTCTAGCCATCCTACCATACATCAAAGACATCTCAGAGATGACGTCCAGACTCCTGCAGTCCCTAGGCATCATGGTAGCCCACAAACCTACCAACACACAGAAACAGCTCCTGATAAATTTAAATATGCTTACAACCAGCCATGCTTACAACCAGCAGAACAAACGTCATATACAAAATACCCTGCAAGGACTGCAACAAACAATATATTGGACAATTGGGCAGGAAGCTAGCCACGAGGATACATGCGCACCAACCAGCCACCGAAAGATGACCAACTATCACTGGTATCCACACACAGGCAAAAAGGGACCCAAGTTCAACTGGGATAATACATCCATCCTGGAACAGGCTAAACAATTCCTAGAGGCTTGGCATTCAAACCAGAACTTTATTAACAAACACAGATTTGGACTCCATTTACCAACCTCTCAGAAACAGAACTGGAAATGATATCACCTACCACAACAAACTGTGATAGATAAGCAGCAAGCATGACAGAACACCAACGCTTCACCAGAGGCTCACTGATGATGTTACCTAGCATGATGACAAAATGTCTGAGAACAAACCCTCCAGCTCAGTGAGCAAACTTACAACCAAGATCAACATTAGCAAGATGGCATTATTTGAGGTTAGAGAGGTCCATTCAGCAGTCTAATAACAGTGGGGAAGTAGCTGTTCCTGAACCTGAAAAAGGTTGGTGCATATGTTCAAACTTCTGTATCTTCTGCCTGACCAAAGGGGTTGAAAGAAGGCATCACTGGGGTGGGAGGGGTCTTTGATGGCAGCATTTCTGCGGCAATGAGAAGGGTAAATGGAGTCAATGGATGGGAAGTTGGCTTCCATGATAGTCTGGGCTGTGCAGACAAGTTTCTGTCGTTTCTTACGGCCCTGGGCACAGCATTTGCCATACCAGGCAGTAATGCACCCAGAGATAATGTTTTCAGTGGTGCATCTATTTGTCCTTATGGACATGCAGAATTTCCTGAGCGGCCTGAGAAAGAAAAGGTGTTGTTATGTCGCCATGACCATCGCATCTGCGTGGGAGGTCTAGGATAGACTGTCCATTATCGTCACTCCTAGGAACATGATGCTCTTGACTCTCCACCTCAACCCCATTGATGTAGACAGGGGCATGTCGTCTCCTTTCTTCCTGAAGTCAATGTTCAGTTCTTTTTTTTTGCAGACATTGAGAGAAAGGTTGTTATCATTGCACCGTGACACTAAACACTCTATCTCCTTCCTGTATTCTGACTCATCCATCCTAGCACAGTGGTGTTGTCAGCAAACTTGTAGATGGCATTTGCATGAAATTTGGCTACACAGTCATGGGTGTACAGGGAGTACATTTGGGGGCTGAGAAAGCATTCTGGTGGGGTGCCAGTGTTGACAATTATTGTGCAGCTGGTGCTATTGTCTATCTTCTTTGATTATGGTCTGTGGGTTAAGAAGCTGAGGATCCAGTTGCAGAGGTCAGGGCTGAGATCTAGGTCTTGGAGTTTTGAAATTAATCTGGTAGGGATTATGGTGTTGAAGGCGCAGCTAATGAAAGGGAGCCTGATTGAGCTGTCCTTGTTCCAGGGATGATGGGCTAGAGAAACGATATCCACTGTGGACCTGTTTCACCAGTGGGCAAATTGCGGGGGATGGAGGCAAGCTGGGAGGCTAGAGTTGATGTAGGCCATGACCAGCCTCTTGAAGCATTTCATGATTATGGAGGTCAGAGCCACTGGGCAATAGTCATCAAGGCATGTTGCATGTGTTTGTTTTGATCTGTGCATAGTTTCTGGTTAAATTTCCTCATCGTCTTTCCAACTGAACTGCTTTGCATTAGAATGTTCAAGCCATTGAATGAAAGGCACAAACCTGAAAAGAATGGATCTGTCTGTGTGTCAGCGCCCTATCTGGTACAATAGTGGAGTTGAGTAATAGTACACTAGTTGAGTAATAGAACGAGAATAGCTCAATATGCCAAATTTCCATTATCACCTTGAAGCATTGACCAGAGGGTATTTCATTCCTTATAAAGGAGAACAACACAGGAAAGCAAGTACTTACATACTGTTTTCTAGCAGCTGTTTGAAGCAGTAATGGAAGACGATTGAGGAAAAGTAGGCAGCCTGAACTCTTCAATGGTGTAGTACATGGCACTGGGCTTAGAATTGGAAGTACTAATTTCTGAATTGTTTTCTGATTTCTTCAAGTCACTATTTGAGCTAATCATAGTGATAATGCAGAGAAGGTTAACCATGCATTGGGGACTATTATGCCAGTGCCAGCTGTTTTGAAGGATTATCCAATTAGTCTTTTTCACGCACTGTTTCTACAAAGCTTTGCGTTTTCCCCTGTCTTTTTGTCTTCTGAAAGTTATTATCGAGTCTACCAACCCTACCATTCCAAACTGCACTCTTGATCATTAAAGCATGTATGAAAACACTTCTTCTCACTTCACCTCTGGTCCCAATGCTTAGAATACCTGGGACCAGCAGGTGAATTCACCTCTGAAATTATCCAATCTGAGAAAAGTTGTTTTCTCCCCTCCCCTACACGCAGCACAACTCACCCCCATCCCCAGTCTCCTCCAGTCAGAGATCTGTGTCTCTTATGTGGTCTGCTTCAGCTCCACCATACACAGGGTCCCTCTCTCCCACTCCTGCTACTCCTACAAACAAGGAGTCTGTGAGTAGAGGAACAGTCAAGGGAGGGAGAAGCCCGGTAGTTGGAACAGCTTGAGGAGTGAATCTGGTATTCCCAGGGTCATCAGGAGAAGAGAGTTTCACAAGGCTGGAGCAATGACTATTCAGCAAAGTGAGCACCCATTGGAGCCATGATCAAGTTTCAGCCAGGTGGGTGTGGGTGCGAAGGTAGGAAGTTACAGCCTTTATGCATCATGGAATTTTATCCATCACTGACCCAAGTTTATCAGAGCTTGTTTATCATTCCTTATTCAAAATCAAAATCACTCAATGTGATATTAAGAAATAGCTGAAGGCATTGGAGAAAGGCCCTAACAATCGGCAATAGTATTGAAGACTCAAGTTGCAAAACCTGTTGTGCCCCTTACCAAGCTGGAATAAGATCAACTAAAACACTTTAACCATTTGTTCCATTTATTCTTTTCATCTGTCATTTCCTTTGCTTTCAGATGGCAGTTATTCAAAATCCTGTTTAGGTCTCCTCTAGCTTCTACTTCCTTAACTAGTTCATTACTACTTAGTTCATGGTGCAAGACCAAACAACTTTCTCTTTTTTTTTTCTTGTCTTCCAGTGTATTGTAAAAATTCTCTCTTTGTTCTGCTTCCCATCTTCCCCTCTTTCACTTAATTAAAACTTTTCTAACATTATACCACTTTATTGAAAGTACATTGATCTGAAACATTAATTTTGTTTCTAACTCCACAGATGCTGCCATACCTGCTGAATATTTCCAGCCCTTCTGTTTTTAATATCACCTTCATCAGTCTGTTCTGGGTTTGTCAAACCTGATTTCCGTTGAACAAATCCATGCTGTCTGTCATCTGTTAAGCCATATATTTTTCAGAGTGAGCATTTTATTTCCAATTGTTGTGTCTATCAGTTCCTTCACCAATTATATTAAATTATCTGTAGTTGCAAACATTACCTTTAGTTTTGTATTGAGCAGTGTGGAGCAATTCTCCAACATTCCCAAATTGAAGCTCAGTTGGAAAATTGGAGTGTCCCATAGTAGTCATGGAGTCATACAGCATAGAAATGTAGGGGGGCAGGATTCCAATAGAAATTTTACTGTAAAAATCAAACCAATGTTTACATAAATTGAGCATAAATTAACAAACAATTTGTGTCCCATAGGCACTATTAATTGCCGTTGTAACAAAGATAAATGTCTTCTATTTCTCAGATAGTCCGTTCAGTAGAAATGACATTAATCTCAGCCTTGGACTCCAGCAAAATTCTGACCTTCCCAGGTGGAGTTTCTGTTCCTTTGTTCACACGAAAGTTAACTGCAAAGTCCCACCTGACAGCAGCTCCCAAGTTCAACAGGTGGACCGTCCACTTAAAGGACTATCTTCACATCATCGCCCTGGAATCAATGTTTGTGGTCTACTTGCCCAACTGTCTCATTTTCCTTATCTTAGTTGTTTTACAGAGACCATCTCAAAGCAACAGTCTTTTCTTCTGAAAATTATAAACATTTTCAGATCCCTTCCCGTTCTGATCACTGGATGAAATTTGACTATTCATCCTTGTTATTTTCCCAAATACCTTCCATTTCCTTCACAGCCTAAACCACAGGCTGATATCTCAGAACTTGACACCACAACTATGAAATACAATGAAGTACATCCCTGCAGAAACTGCGATTTTACTTAAGGACTGTCTCAATAAAAGTGGCTTTGAAGCACGGAGTACAAAGATCAGGTCACTGATTTCATCACAGTAGCCAGAGCCTCAACTTTTTTTTTAAAAAAATGGAGAAATATAGATGCTGGAAACAAAAGCATTATTGCTGGAAAAACTCATCAAGTCTGGCAGTATTTGTGGAGAGAAAGAGTTAACATTTCAGATCCATTTTGAACAGAGCGGCAAGGAGAGAGGGTGGAGAGAAGCTAGGGTTACCAAGTAGGTCAGTTTTTCCCCACCTAAAAAGGGACTTACCTCAGGAGTTGGGCCTCCATTTTGAACAGAGCAATGAGGAGAGAGGGCAGGGAGAAATGAGAGCAGCCAGGAAATTTTTAAGTAGGTGAGACACATGTCTCCACCGACCACATCTGTTGGAAGTGCACCCAACTCCAGCTGAGTTAGGGAACTGGAACTGAAGCTGGATGAACTGCGGATCATCCAGGAGGCTGAGGGGGAAATTGAGAGGATGTACAGAGAGATGGTCACTCCTCAGGCACAGGATAAGGACAGCTGGGTTACTGTCAGGGGGAGGAAAGGGAACCAACAGAGAGAGGAGGGATCCCCTGTGGCCGTTCCCCTCAGCAATAAGTATAGCATTTTGAATACTGCTGGTGAGGACGGCCTACTGGGGAAAGCCATAAATGGAGTCAAGTTAGGTAAAGAGGCAGTACAAAGAGTTCTGGGTGTTCTTGTACACCATTCAATGAAGGCAAGCATGCAGGTATAGCAGGTAGTGAAGAAAGCTAATAGCATGCTGGCCTTCATAACGAGAGGGATTGAGTGTAGAAGCAAAGAGGTTCTTCTGCAGCTGTACAGGGCCCTGGTGAGACCGCACCTGGAATATTGTGTGCTGTTCTGGTCTCCAAATTTGAGGAAAGACATTCTGGCTACTGAGCGGGTGCAGCGTAGGTTCACGAGGTCAATTCCTGGAATGGCGGGATTATCTTATGTTAAAAGATTGGAGCAACTGGGCTTGTATACCCTTGAGTTTAGAAGACTGAGAGGGGATCTGATTGAGACATATATGATTATGAAAAGATTGGACACTCTGGAGGCAGGAAACATGGTTCCGCTGATGGGTGAGTCCCGAACCAGAGGACACAGCTTAAAAATAAGGGGTAGGCCATTTAGGACAGAGATGAGGAGAAACTTCACCCAGAGAGTGGGGGGTGTGTGGAATGCTCTGCCCCAGAAGGCAGTGGAGGCCCAGTCTCTGGATTGTTTAGGAAAGAGTTGGATAGAGCTTTCAAGGATAGTGGAATCAAGGGTTATGGAGATAAGGCAGGAACAGGATACTAATTGAGGATGATCGGCCATGATCATAATGAATGGTGGTGCAGGCTCGAAGGGCAGAATGGCCTACTCCTGCACCTATTGTCTATTGCCATAGTTGTCTGGTCTCTGGCACTGAGCTTGGCACTGTGGCTCAGAAGGGAAAGGGGAGAATAGAAAAGCGCTAGTGGTAGGGAACTCAATAGTTAGACGGATTGACAGGAGATTTTGTGGTCAGGAATGGGACTCCCGGAAGGTATGTTGCCTCCCTGGTGAAGGGGGAGGGTGAGCAGCCAGCAATCATGGTACATATTGGTCCCAATGATATAGCCAGGAAAGGGATTGAGGATCTGAAAAGTGACTACAGAGAGCTAGGTTGGAAGCTGAAGAGCAGGATGTGTAGAGTAATGATCTCAGGTTTGCTACCGGTGCTACGAGATAGTGAGGTGAGGAACAGTCAGCGAATGCAGCTTAACACATGGCTGCGAGGCTGGTGCAGGAGGGAGGGCTTCACATACGTAGACCATTGGGATGCCTTCTGGGGAAGGTGAGAGCTGTACATGAAGGATGGGTTGCACCTGAACTGGAGGGGCGCAAAAATCATGGGTGGAAGATTTGCTCGTGTGGTTCAGGAAGGTTAAAATTAGTTGGGCGGGGGGTGGGAACCAGAGCTACACATCTGAGAGGGGGGTAGTTGTAGATGGGGTAGTGACAGGATGTAGTGAATCTATTAGGAAGGTTTTTCATATGATGGAACAAAGGGATCAGTTAAAGTGTGTCTGCTTTAAAGCAAGGAGTGTCACAAATAAGAGTGATTAACTTAGAGCATGGATCAATACTTGGGACTGGGTGTAGCATTGCTAATCAGAGAGTGCATCACACCTACAGAAATGAAGGTTGTCGAGGAAGGTTTGTCTGCTGAGTCAGTGTGGATGGAAGTTAGAAACAGCAAAGGAGTAGCCACTTTATAGGGGGGTCTGTAGAAACCCCCCAAATAGCAATAGGGAGATCGAAGAACTCATAGACCGGCAGATTTTGGAAAAATGCAGATGTAGCAAGGTAGTTGTTATGGGTGACTTCAACCTCCCAATGTTGACTGAAACCTCCCTAGTGCAGATGGTTTGGATGGAGCCGTTTTTGTCAGTTGTGTCCAGGAGGGTTTACTTACTCAGTATGTAGACCGAGGGGCGAGGCCATTTTGGATTTGGTGCTCGGCACTGAGCCAGAACAGGTGTCAGATCTTGCTGTGGGAGGAACAGAGGGATCTTGGTGTTCAAGTGCACAGATCCCTCAAAGTTGCCACCCAGGTGGATATGGTTGTTAAGAAAGCATATGGTGTTTTGGCTTTTATTAACAGGGGGATCAAGTGTAAGAGCCGCAAGGTTTTGCATCTCTAAAAAACCCTGGTGAACCACATTTGGAATATTATGTCCAGTTCTGGTCGCTCTATTGTAGGAAAGATGGGGAGGCTTTGGAGAGGGTGCAAAGAAGGTTTACCAGGATGCTGCCTGGACTGGAGGGATTGGCTTACGAAGAGAGGTTGACTAAGCTCTGACTTTTCTCTCCGGAGAGGAGGAGGAAGAGAGGTGACCTGATCGAGATGTGCAAGGTAGTGAGAGGCATGGATAGAGTCAATAGCCAGAGGCTTTTCCCCAGGGCAGGATTGACTGGCACGAGGGGTCATAGTTTTAAGGTGTTAGGAGGAAGGTATAAAGGAGACGTCAGAGATAGGTTCTTTACGCAGAAGGTTGTGAATGCATGGAATGTGTTGCCAGCGATGGTGGTGGAAGCAGAGTCATTAGGGGCATTTAAGCAACTGCTGGACAAGCACATGGACAGCAGTGAGTTGAGGGGTTAGGTTATTTTATTTTAGATTAGGAATAATTTTCGGCACAACATTGTGGGCCAAAGGGCCTGTTCTGTGCTGTACTTCTCTATGTTCTATCCAGTGACTCTTATTCAGAACTGCTTGTAGCTAGGAAATGTGAGGTTAAGCAATTTGGGAGGAATTGAGGAGTTAAATATTATTTAAATGGATGACTATCTGAATAGAAAGGGTTTAGAGGGATATGGACCAAGTGCTGGCAAATAGGACTAGATCAGGTTAGGATATCTGGTCGGCATGGACGAGTTGAACCTAAGGGTCTATTTCTGTGGCTGTACATCTCTATGACTCTATAGAGAAAGACTAGAAAATTACAGCATAGCATGAACTTTCATGCATAAATCACAAAAAGCTAACATACAAATTCAGCAGATGATAGGGGAAGCACATGGAATATTGTCCTCTAAAGTCCCTTCAAAAGCAATGGAGTATATAAACATACACTGGTATTGGAGGCAGTCTAGAGAAGGTTCACTAGCTTGGGCCCAAATGGTAGGATGTTCCAATGAGGAGAGATTGAATAGGTTGGGCCTGTACTCATTGGAGTTCAGAAGAATGACAGATGATCTCATTGAAGTATAAAAGACTCTCGGGGGACATGACAGGGTACATGCAGTGAGGCTGTTTCCCCTTCTTAAGTAATACAACCAGTGCAGACACCGTGGGCCAAATGGTTGCCTCCTGCACTATAACAATTGTTTGATTCTGTGATTGTGGAGAGTCTCGGACCATCAGGCATAATCCCTGAGTAAGGGATCACCAATTTAAGACAGAGCTGAGGAAGAATTATTTCTACCAGAGACGAGTGAATTTATGGAATTCTTTACTGTAGATAGATATCAAGACCTGTTTGTTAGATATAGTCAGGATTGTGATAGACAGATTTTCAGTCAGTAGGAGAATCAAGGGTTATGGAGAAAAGGCAGGAAAGTGAAGTTGAGGATTATCATATTTTTAAATGACGAGCAGACACAATGAACTGAACGTCTGCTCCAATAAGTGTAACTTGAGCCTTCCTATTTTTTAAGAAAGGCAATGTTTGGTAAGATTAGGCTGAATATTGTGATCAATTTCTGTAATGTTATTTATCTCTAATTATTTTCTAGATGATCCCTTTAGATTCATTTGTTGGTCAGAGTGCAAACGGTAAGGTTGTTCCAATAATTCCTGGAGGAAGCAGTATACCTTTGACATTTGGAAACAGGAAGGAGTATGTAGAGAGAGCAATTGAATACAGACTACATGAACTAGATCAACAGGTGAGCATAAAAATCCTTTCAAATCATTTCAATTTCCATGTGCAGCAGCAAGTAAGTACTTCCTCTATTTTCTCAAGATAATCTCCTGAATTTTCTTCAAATTCAATACTATTTTATAACTTTTGAAAGTTAGCATTGTGAGGGGTTGTCAGGTGGTCTATAGTAAGAGCACTGTTTTATTTCGATGTGAACCATGAGGACTCGATAATTCGGAGACTGGAATTCAAATCTGTACTGAGTTAACTGGATTCAGCCCAGGTTTGCACATGCCATTGCATTGTGTCCTCAGTTACATCTAATTGCTGTCCAGGAGGTCACTGATGAAAAATGTGCGCTTATTATGTCTTTGAGTAATCAGCAAGAACAGATGGACACATTATTTCATGGATGTCATCACCTTTTTCAACTTTCTCACACCAGAGATGAGAAGCTGGTAGAGTAGTTGTAAATACTAAATATAAATCAAAATCGTCAGCAACAGCCAAGAGACAGCATCCCTTAAAAGGAGGTGAACATGTAAGGTGTAGTTATATATGCACTTAACAATGCAATAATGCCCAGGATCCCTGATTTCTATGTAGTTATAATATGCCATTTTGATAAAGTATTATTAGTCTCTGTAATGGCAAAGATTGGAGAGCCAAGTTCAATTCTTTCGAATTAAATGTCTCCTAATCATGGTCATCAGCAACTTAAATCTTAGCATTCAATAAGCAACAGCCAATTGATATTAAAGCAGAAACTATGATATTCAGCAGGTTTGGCAGCATATGTGAAAAACCAATGTAACACATCACAAATATTAAGAGTTTTCTATGGTGCTGCACTGCAGCTAAGAATCTTCAGTATTTCTGATTTTTCTTTAAGATTTCCAACATCTGGAATTGTATTACTATTTTTCATTAATGTGATTATGTTAATATTTTGATTGCTCATGTTGAACTTTCTACATAAATAAAGCAGATAACATTTTAATCTGCCACTTTAGAATTAATCTTTAAATTTTCTCCAATTCTCTAATTAGTTTAAATTGTTTTCAGAAAATATTTTCGAAAAATGTTTGTTATACCTTTTAAACAATAAATATTTAGCTGTATAGTAATCATGATATATTTGCCAAGAAATAAACCTAGTAATGGATGAATTCACAAACTGTTAATGTTTTTACATTGTGCTGTTCAATCATTTTTAGGTAGCAGCAATCAGACAGGGAATGTCAGCTATTGTGCCAGTACCTCTACTGTCTCTACTAACAGAAAGACAGCTTGAGCAGCTTGTTTGTGGGATGCCGGAAGTGAACGTAGATACCTTAAAGAAAGTTGTACGTTACCGTGACATTGCTGAAAACCATCAGCTGCTGAATTGGCTGTGGCAAACATTGCAAGAGTTTTCTAATGAGGAGAGAGTGTTGTTTCTTCGCTTTGTCTCTGGTCGCTCTCGGTTACCAGCCAATCCTGCAGACATAACACAAAAATTCCAAATTATTAAAGTCGACAGGGTAAGTATTTTGCATTGACAAATTACAGTGTAGCTTAAATTATTGACTTGTGCAAATCTTGTAAGTTGTAAATCTTATAGGTTTTTCCCAAGGTATACACCAGGGAAAAATGAGCCTTGTACCAACAGCTTAATGCCAAAAATTCATGGATATAATTTACAAAGTTTTAGTATTGCTCAGCAAAGAAATATTTTGCCAACAAATTTCATCTTACACATATCAGGGCAGTTTGCAAGTAAATGCAAAGTAAAAGGAAAATAATATTTATATTTTATGAAAATAGAGTGCAGATTGGTTGACAAGTGAATGCTGATTTGGAGAAGTGTTACCATGTAGAATGTATTAGTTATTGATTACCAGCATTTAATTGTTTTAGCAGGTTAACTGTCATCAAGGTGTTGCCCTGGGAAATTAACCAGAGAATGGTCATCATCTATTTTGTTGAGTTGAAACATATAGTGCCTGTACATGTTATTTGAGTGTGCAGAAAACCGTGCTCTATGCATTAACACACATTGCTTCTAGTACATAGAAGGACACTACATTGAGCCCAACTGACAATTCTGAATTGGTTATCAGCATAATTCTTTGCATACTAGAGATAATTTAGTAATTTTTGTCTAATTGCTTCATCACATTTATTGTTTGATATGTGTGCTAGTTTTGCAACCATGATCCTGTTGGATGCACCGGAAAAAGACAAAGAATCAATCTAGATAGAAATAAGAAATAGCAAGGGTAAAAATTCCCTGGTGGGAGTAATCTATAGGTTCCATAACAGTAGTTCTGCAGTTCTTAAACCAGGAAACTGTGGACTTGTAATAAAGGAACAATGGTAATTTTACATGGTTTTATTAAGTATATAGAATGGATTAATCAAATTGGCAAAGGTAGTCTTGAGGGAAAGCTCAA
Organism: Chiloscyllium plagiosum; assembly: GCF_037043375.1. Taxonomy (NCBI): domain Eukaryota; kingdom Metazoa; phylum Chordata; class Chondrichthyes; order Orectolobiformes; family Hemiscylliidae; genus Chiloscyllium; species Chiloscyllium plagiosum. The sequence continues at coordinate 109,195,851 of NW_028270139.1, forward strand.
AGAGTCTAATAGTGATTGTTTCTTGGAGCAATTTGTTGGGGAACCAACCAGGGTGTAGTCAATTTTGGTTTTAGTGTTGTGTAATGATTAAAGATTAATTAATGATCTCTTACTAAAGGATCCTCCAGGGAAGAGTGATCATAGCATGCTGGAATTTCAAATTCAGTTTGAGGAAAATGAACTTAAGTCCCAGTGTAGCATTCTGGTGTTAAACAAAGTAATTACATTGGCATGTGGACAGATTTGGCTCTAGTGGACTATACAGCAAGCTAAGCGATAGGACAGTTCATAAGCTGGCGGAAATTTAAGGAGATATCCATTTTCGCCTAACTAAAATATATCCTAGAAGGGAAGAAATATTGTAAGAGGGGGGAAAAAAATCATCCATGACTTAAAAAAGAAAGTAAAAGATAACATAATGGCAACATCTAAGGCACAACATATTGTAAAGGTCAGTGGCAAGCTGGAAGATTGAACACCAAAGGGGTACTAAAAAAATTTAAAATACCAAAGGATAGTTATGAAAGAAAGCTAGCACAAAATATAAAAACGAATAGCAAACACTTCTGTAAGTATACAAAAAGAGAGTAGCTAAAATCCCTTGGAGGACCAGATGGGAGAGTTAAATAATGGGGAACACCGAATTATGGGGAACACAGTTAATAATTGGGAACATAGAAATGCTGAAGACACATCAATATATTGCCTCTGTTTTCATGGTGGAGGACACTGAAACCAATCCAATAGTAACAGGTAATACAGAGGTTATAGAAAAGGAGGAATTTAAACAATTGCCACCATTAGAGAAAACATACTGAGCACGCTATCAGGATTAAAGACACACAAGTCCCCAGGGCTTGATGGTCTACATCTTAAGGAGATGGCACCAGAGATGGTGGATGCGTTGTTTATAATATTCCAAATTTCTCTGGATTCTGGAAAGGTTTCAATGGCTGTGAAAAATGCCAACGTAATACCCTTATTTAAAAATGAAGGAAGGCAGAAAATAGGAAACTACAGACTAGTTGTTTAACATCAGTCATTGGAAAATTGTTAGAATCTAGTATTAACGAAACAGTAATGTGATATTCGGGAAGTCAAAACACAATACATCGCAGTCAGCAAAGTTTTATGAAGGGTAAGTAATGTTTGACTGATTTTCTTGAGTTCTTCAAAAAATGTAAAATGATTAGGGTCCTGTAGATGTAGCATATTTGGACTTCCAAAGGCTTTTGATGAGGTGCCACACAAAAGGCCAATACACAAGGTAAGATCATACAGGATTAGGGATAAACTGTTAGCTTGTATATAGAGTTAGATATCCAACAAAGCAGAGAGCCAGGATAAATGATTTGTTTATTCTGGTTGGCAAGATGTAACAAGGTTTGGTCCTTGGCCCAGAACTAATTGCAAACAATATTAATGACTTGGATGTAGGGGTAGAATGTACTCTTTGCAGAAGACATGAAAATAGTTGCGAAAGTAAGTTACAATGAAGAAATATGAAATTTACAAATGGATATGAATAGATAAAGTGAATGGGCCAAACTTTGTCAGATAGCATTTAACATAGTTAAGTGTGAGGTTGTCAATTTTGGTCAGAAGAATAAAATGGCAACTTATTATCCAAACAGAGAGAAACTTGAAAGTGCTTCAGTGCTATCTCATGCTGCTGTTTCATGCTTGAATGGCAGAAAGTTGGAATGCAGGTACAGCAGGTAATAAGAAGGGCAAATCGAACTTTGCCATTCATTGCTGAAGGAATGGATTATAAAGGTTGAGAAGTTTTGTTGCACCTTTACGAGGCACTGGAGAGGTTGCATACAGTTTTGAGCCCCTTTAAGGAAGGTTGTAATTGCGTTGGAGGCAGTTCAGAGAAGGTTTATTAGATTAATTCCAGAGATGGAAATATTGTCTCTGGAAAAGAGATTAAGCAGTTTCGACCTATACTTGCCAGAGTTTAGAACAATGAGAGGAGATCTAACTGAGTTACATAAGTTGCTAACAGAGATTGACAAAGTAGATGTAGAGCAGATGTTTCCCCTTGTGGGGCTAACTAGACTGAGAGGTCAGGTTTATGCTGTGGGGTGGCAGATTTAAATCAGAGTTGAGGAGGAACTCCTTTTCTCAAGGGATCTATGATACTCACTATCCCAGAATGTAGTTGGATGCTGGGACACTGAATAATTTAAGAAGGTATTAGACAGATGTTTAATTAGTAGTTGGTTAAAGGATATAGGAAGTGGATAGGCTGAAAAGTGTTCACTTAAATGGCAGAACAAATTCAATTGAATTGCCTACTCCTACCACAGTTCTTATGCTAATCTCCTGCCTTTTTCCTTAATGCTACACATTGTTTCTCTGTAAGTAATCATCCTCTTGAATGCTTTAATTGAATCTACTTCTATCACACCCTAATTGCTGTCTGAAAACTCATGTGTCTTTAAAATTGTGTCTTCCGGTCCTTAACATCTATCCACTCTGTCCAGACCCCTCATGATTTTGAAAGCTTCAATCAAATCCCCTCTAAGCCTTCTCATCTTTAAAAAAAATCAGTCCCAACTTCTCCAATCTTTCCTCATAATTGAATTGTCTCGATGCTGGAACCATCTTATGCACCCTCTCAAATATGTTCACATCTTTCTTATAAACTACACAAAATAATCCAGCTGAGGTCTAACCAAAATAGTCATAACCTCCATGTTCTTGTATTCTATGCCCCTATTAAGGAAGTATAGAACAATGCATGTTTTATTAGCAACTCTCTGTGTCCTCCCACCTTTGATTTGAGTACATATACACTTAGGTCTCTCTGTTCCTGGACACACTTTAGAATTTTACCTATTATTTTATATTGTCTCTAAATGGCTGGTTGGCAATGCAGTTTGAAGCCAACACTGGGTTGAATTCCCATACCGATTGACGCTATAATAAAGGATTTTCCTTCTCAACCTCTCCCCTTGCCTGAGGCATGGTGACCTTTAGATTAAATTATCACCAGTAATCTCTAATGAGAGATCAGCCCTATAGTCTGGTAAGACTATGGCTACATGTGGACCTAGTAAATTGCTGCATGAGATCATGGAAAAGCTACAGCTATGTGAAGAGAGCTTGATGGCCTTTAGCCCCAGATTCCAGTTATTTCCAGACACAACCTAGACAAATTTGCCACAGCAACAATGGCTAGATTTTGCAGACCATTATGAACCAGTGGTCCTTGCTCCTAACACTTGCCAAAGCATCCTATGAATATCTGGCAATCTCTGTGATGTGGATTTCCCCTTTCCTGATGTCATTTTGAATCTGGCAAAAAATTGAGAAAATCTTCAGGCATCCAGCAAAAGTGATGTAATCAAGCAAAATAAATATTAATCCCTCAGCCACAGCTACTGGGTCGTCTTTCCTCCTGGAATATGAGAGAGAGGGGAATATTATGGGAGATGAAAGTAGGTGGCATAGCTGTTATTTTTGGTGCTGTTGGGGAGAAACTGAGCAGGCAACACAGAGACCATGCACGGCTAGTAGTGTTGGGAGTTACCGTGGGTGAGAGTGAGTGGGGAAGTAATACAGGCAATAATGACCAGCGAAATGCATGAGCCTTGGTGCGAGCAGAAGCAGAGCAGAGTTGCTAGCAGTAGCAGAGAGATCAGATAGAAAATAGTGCCACTTATGTTGGTAGAGTAGAGAAGGTCATTGACTTTTCTCACACGAATGGTGTGCAGTACACACTGATCTTGGTGGCAACCTCAGTTGCAGGCTGGCATGGTCTGGTGTCATATTCTCCATTGCTGATCCCGAGGGAAATGGACATCCCATATCTGTACCACTTCATCCATCAGGACGTCAAGGTCGCTATCTGCAAAGCACAGCAACAGTTTCCCTTGTATTCTATTGCTGGGGCAAATGTCAGTAACTGTGTAAGGCGGTTTCAAACTGACCGTGCTTGACCAGGTGCACAACAAGCTTTTAGAGATGTGAGCATAAGGGGTGCAAGTTTTTCGGAGCATATCTAGTTAATGATGTGTTGTTCTGGGAATGGTACGTTATCAGATGGAGATGGAATTAGACATGAGGGATGCCATAGGTATAGGGTAGGAAAGTAATGAGATGTGTTTGGTGGGATACAGCAAGTGATCCACAGATTATTGACCATTACTAAGTGGAAATGTTTCTCTCAAAAGACACGAAATTTTATCCACTCAATCAGGTCCTTGCTCGGCCTTTCCTGATGTAAGTAAAACAGCCCCAATCTACCTAGTCTCTCTTAATTGCTGAATCCTCTGGTCCAGGCAACATCGTGGTGAATCTTCTCTACTCTGTAGAGCATTCACATCCCTCCCATAGTGCAGCAACAGAAGTCAATTTAGTACTCCAGCTTGTGACCTAACAAACGTTTTACACAGCTCCATCAGAACCTGCTTGTTCTTGTATTCAATTCTTTAACTCATAAATACAAATATCCTATAAACTGCAAAACTATCTTTAAACTCATCCTGCTACCTTCAACGATCTAAGGACACACATGCTCAGGTTCCTCTGAGTCTCTTGCTTGTCAGGATTGTACTCTGCATTGTGTGCTCCCATGCATTAGTAGTTCTCCTAAAATGTTGGGACGTCATCTTGAGATGTACAGGATGTTGGTGAGGCCACTTCTAGAGTACTGTGTACAGTTCTGGCAGCCCTGTTATAGCAAGGATATTATTAAACTAGAGAGGGTTCAGAAAAGATTTACCAGGATGTTGCCATAATGGAAGGTTTTTCAGTGGAACGTAGGAGGTTGAGGAGTGACCTTATGGAGGTTTATAAAATCATGAATAGCATAGATAGCTGAATATGAAGAGTCTTCCCCCTAAAGTGGAGGACTTCAAAACTAGGGGGCATCATTTTAAGGTGAGAGGGAAAAAAAGTTTATAAAGGGCTTGAGAGACATTTTTAAATTTAGTTCGGGAACATGGTTGGCATGGACTAGTTGGACCGAAAGGTCTGTTTCCATTCCCTGTGACACCTGCCACTGTTTTGCCCATCTAACCAACTCGTCTATATCATCTTGTAGTCTGAGGCATTCCTCCTTGCTATTTACTGCACCTCTGTCATCTGATCATACCTCATACATTCATGTCTAGGGAAGCAGTTTCATGTTTCGTTTATGATATGCATTATTTTGTTCTATTGACATTTGTTTTTATTTGTTTACACAGCCAGTCGATGGTCTTCCGACAGCTCAAACTTGCTTCTTCCAGCTTAGGCTGCCTCCTTACTCAAGCCAAGAGGTGATGGCTGAACGTTTACGCTATGCCATTCAGAACTGCAGATCAATTGACATGGACAACTACATGCTGTCTAGGAATGCTGACACTGGAGAAGGTTCCGACAATGAATACTGAGAACTGCTATTTCAATGCAACCATATCACCCTGAAAATCATTTTTTCAATTAAAGGAATCTCAGGAGATTAAGAAAACATGAACTAAGCAGCTTCCAAATAACTTTACATTTTTTTAATGGATCTTTTCTACTTTGCAAAATAAGCAGTGGTGGCAACACATTTACACCAAATATGCACCAGTGTTACCTTTTAAGGAAAACTGTTTAATTTGACTTTGTGCACTACCTAAAATCAGGAATTAACTTTCTCCTGTAAAATTGTAAAGTGATTCTTTTGCAGAAAGCATGTACATGTGGTACGGTGACTAAGTGTAGCACTTTTCCTAATTGAAACATCTTGTGTACAGGACCAGGATGGTTGATTGCCAAACAGTAATCTGATTATGAAAACTTGACTAAGTGAATCTGATTCTTTGGTACTGAAGTAATTTTCCAAACCACACTGAACAATAAAGCATCTGGCGTGTGCTAACAACAAGCATAGTATTTTCCTCTGTGGCCAATGCATGTTCATTATCACATCATTGTCATCTATATTATTATACTGTATAGTGCTATTTCATTCAGAACAAAAATGATTATTTATACTTTGAGGATTGAATGCTTGCCGATTGCTAAGATTTTATTTCAATTTAGCTATAATAATTATGACGCAAAGTTAGCTAATACAACATTAGAAGGAATTTACTATTGCTTGAACTGCTTGTTAAGGGCAGTGCTTAGGAGAAGAATCAAAATTGTTGTTTGTACTAATCAAACAAAAAACTTTCCAACTCCAACTTCAAAAATGAGTATTTTCAGAATTTCAATTTTTAACATTTGCTTAGAAACTTACATCCTCGCAACATACCCAGCAGCTGAAACATCAAGTATCGTTGCTGGGTCCACTACTTTTCCTCATTTACATAAATAATTTGGATATGAACATAGGAGTTGTGGTTAGTAAGTTTGCAGATGACACCAAAATTGGAGGTGTAGTGGACAGTGAAGAAAGTTACCTCAGAGTACAACGGGATCTTGATCAGATGGGCCAATGGGCTGAGAAGTGGCAGATGGAGTTTAATTTAGATAAATGTGAGGTGCTGCATTTTGGAAAGGCAAATTCGGGAAGGACTTATGCACTTATTAATTTCCTGGGAAGCATTGCTGAACAAAGAGACTCCTTGTACGTGGAGTCACAATTAAATAGGATAGTGAAGAAGGTGTTTGGTATGCTTGCCTTTACTGGACAGTGTATCGAGTATAGGAGTTGGGAGGTCTTGTTGCAGCGGTACAGGACAATAGTTAGGCACTTTTGGAATACTGAATGCAATTCCCATCTCCTTACTATAGGAAGGATATTGTGAAACTTGAAACGGTTTAGAAAGATTTACAAGAATGTTGTCAGGGTTGAAGGATTTGAGCTGTAGGAAGAGGCTGAATAGGCTGGGTCTGTTTTCCCTGGAACATCGGAGGCTGAGGGATGACCTTCTAAAAGTTTATAAAATCATGAGGGGCATGAATATGGTAACTAGACAAATCCCTGGGATTGAGAATGCCAGAACTAGAGGGCATAAATTTAAGAAGCGGAGAAAGATTTAAAGGGATCCTAAGGGGCAACATTTTCATGCAGAGGGTGGTGTGTGTATAGAATGAGCTGCCAGAGGAAGTGGTGGAGGCTGGCACAATAACATTTAAAAGGCATCTGGATACGTATAGGAATAGAAAGTGTTTAGAGAGATATGGCGAAAGTGGGTACTGCAGATGCTGGAGATTAGAGTCATGATTAGAGTGATGCCGGAAAAGCACAGCAGGTCAGGTAGCATCCGAGGTGCAGGAAAATCGACATTTCAGGCCAAAGCCTAGTTCAGGCTTTGGCCCGAAACGTCGATTTTCCTGCTCCTCAGATACTGCCTGACCTATTGTGCTTTTCCAGCACCACTCTAATCTTTAGAGGGGTGTGGGCCAAATGCTGGCAAATGGAACTAGATTTATTTAGGATATCTAATCAACATGGACGAGTTGGACTGAAGAATCTGTTTCCATGTTGTATATCTCTGTGACTCTTTGACAACATACTCTATTAGTGCCCTGTGATTGGGCTTTAAAAATTTCAAAGCTGAAAGTAAGAAAAATAAATTAACAAAACTTTCTTACAAATTTCATCTGTTTTATTATTGTAATATTTCCACTGACAAGAAAAGTGACTTCATTTGAAAAATATGGAATCTTTTAGCAGCACTCTGTGATATAGGGTAAGCACAGTTGGTATGAGATCTCAGCAGAGTGAGGTGAAGGCCAACTAAGTATACTGCTCCCTGTTAGAAAACCTCACATTTATCCACAATGTACTGCATCTTCCATGCATTTGTCCACTCACTCAGTCTGTCCAAATCACACCGCAACATCTGTGTCCGTCTCACTGCTCACCCTTCCCACCCAGCTTGTGTAATCTGCAGATTTTGAGGTGTTAATTCAGTTCATTCTTCTAAATCAATATATATTGTGAGTAGCTGGGGTTCTGGCACTGAGCCCTAGGGTACTCCACTAGTCACTGCCTGCCACTCAAAAAGACCTGTTTATCCCTATATATTAGAGTCATAGAACAACATAGAAAGAGTTGGTCCAACTTGTCCATGCCAACCAGATATCCCAACCTAATCTAGTCCCACTTGCCAATACTTGATCCGTATCCCTCTAAACCCTTCCTATTCATATATCTATCAGATGCCTTTTAAATGTTGTAACTGTACCAGCATTCATCACTTCCACATTCCATACGTTCACCACCCTCTGTCTGAAAATGTTGCCCCTTAGATCCCTTCTAAATTTTTCCCCTCTCATCCTAAAGCTATGCCCTCTAGTTCTGGAGTCCCCCACCCCAGGAAAAAGACCTTATCTAATTACCCTATCGGTGCCCTTCGTGATTTTATCAACCACTACAAGGTCACCCCTTAGCTTCCGACACTCCAGGGAAAACAGCCTCAACCTATTTGCTCTCCCTATTGCTCAAATTCTCCATACCTGGCAACATCCTTGTAAACTTATCCTGAACCCTTTCAAATTTCATAACATCCAATAGGAGAGAGACCAGATTTGCACACAATATTCCAAAAGTGGCCTAACCTTACAGCCACAACATGACCTCCTGACTCCTATGCTCAATGCTGTGACCAATAAAGGACAGCACACTGAATGCTGCCTTCACTATCCCCAACTTTTACACCCCTAAGACTAGTGAGTCAAAATTGCAGTGTGATCAGCGCTAGGATGGTGTGAGTGCAGGTGAGGCGGTATGAGAACCGAGGTTTCAGTTAAGGAGATTTGCCCCCTGCAGTTGTTACAATTATGAGATTCTTGCAGATTGTGTTGTCAAAAGTAGGGACTGCAGGGAGGATGACTGCAGCATGTTGGTACAAGAAGAATATAGGAATCTAGTTGTGGTAGGAAATACTATAATTAGGAGGACGGATGCAGTTCACTGCAGCCATGAGGGGGAGACCCAAAGGCTGTGTTGTCTGCCTGGGGCCAGGATATCTCCTCAGGTCTGGAGAAGAACTTGAAGTGGGAGGGGAGGGATCCAGCAGTCATTGTCTACGTTGGTACCAATGACATTGGTTGGACTAAAAGGGAGGTTTTGCTCAAAGATATTGACTTTTTTTCTAATCAACCTGTTCACAGGTTATTATACATCACTGGAGCAGGTGGGACTTGAACACGGACCTCCCAATCCAGGGATAGGGACACTATCACTGCATCAGAAGACAGCCTCCTGAAATATTTTGAACAGTTACGTGCAAAATTTAAAAGCAATAAAATAATAATCCAAGGTAATAATCTGTGGGTTACTGCTTGAGGTACAGACAAATCCACAGAGAGTAAGTGCAGTCGAGGAGTTAAATCCATGTTTCAGAGAATGGTGGAATGGGTTTTAGTGGAAGAATAGTGGCACCAGAACTGGAATGGTAAGGAGCTGTTCTGGTGGGATGGGCTTCACTGGTACAGTGCTGGGACCAGTATCCTGGCAAATTGAAACCAAGGCTAAAACTGATTAGAGATGGGGAGGGCTTGGGAGAATAGGCTTACACGGTGTGACAATATGGCAATATTACAAAGCAGCTATTTGAATAATATCTAGAGTGGGTCAGGAAAGGACAAAGTGTACAAAAAGAGGAAAGAGCAGTAAATAAGGTCGAAGAGGGAAATAATGTTTTTTAAAAAATGAACAGCTCTTTTTTGATCACGTCACAGTCGAAACAAAATAAATGAATTAACAGCACAAATACAAGTTAATGGGACAATCATTAGCCATTAAAGAGACATGGTTGCAAGAACAGCACTAGGAATTGAATGTTCGAAGATATGTGATTTTCAAAAGGGCTGGCAGCAAAGAAAGCATGATGGAGTTTTATTGTTGATGTGGGATAAATAAGGATGACAACAATAAAGAATCTTCTATCAGAAGACATAGAATCCAAGTGGACCTATGAAAGAAAGAAATAGGGAAACAAGGCACTGGTAGGAGTAACCTATATACCCCGAACAGTCACTGGCACAGAATAAATCATCAGATGACGAAGATATGAAACAAAGGCAGGACATTAATCACTGGTCATAAAGTCATAGAGATATACAGCATGGAAACAGACGCTTTGGTCCAACCTGTCCATGCCGACCAGATATCCCAACCCAATCTAGTCCCACCTGCCAGCACCCGGCCCATATCCCTCCAAACCCTTCCTATTCATATATCCATCCAAATGCCTCTTAAATGTTGCAATTGTACCAGCCTCCACCACATCCTCTGGCGGCTCATTCCACACACGTACCACCCTCTGTGTGAAAACGTTGCCCCTTAAGTCTCTCTCATATCTTTCCCCACTCACCCTTAACCTATGCCCTCTAGTTCTGGACTCCCCGATCCCAGGAAAAATACTTTGTCTATTTATCCTATCCATGCCCCTCATAATTTTGTAAACCTCTATAAGGTCACCCCTCAGCCTCCGACGCTCCAGGGAAAACGTCCCCAGCCTATTCAGCCTCTCCCTATAGCTCAAATCCTCCAAGCTGGAAATGTGTTGCTGGAAAAGCGCAGCAGGTCAGGCAGCATCCAGGGAACAGGAGAATCGACGTTTCGGGCATAAGCACTTCTTCAGGCTTATGCCCGAAACGTCGATTCTCCTGTTCCCTGATGCTGCCTGACCTGCTGCGCTTTTCCAGCAACACATTTCCAGCTCTGATCTCCAGCATCTGCACACCTCTCTTTCTCCTCAAATCCTCCAACCCTGGCAACATCCTTGTAAGTCTTTTCTGAACTCTTTCAAGTTTCATAACATCTTTCCAATAAGAAGGAGACCAGAATTGCACGCAATATTCCAACAGTGGCCTAACCAATGTCCTGTACAGCCACAACATAACCTCCGAACTCCTATACTCAACACTCTGACCCGTAAAGGAAAGCATACCAAACGCCGCCTTCACTATCCTACCTACCTGCGACTCCACTTTCAAGGAGCTATGAACCTGCACTCTAAGGTCTCTTTGTTCAGCAACACTCCCTCAGACCTTACCATTAAATGATTTTAGTCTTCATGTAGATTGGCAAACATAGACATGAGGGAGACTACAGAGTGTATTTGGGACAGCTTCCAAAGCATTGTTTTGGATTCACCCAGGGATCAGGCTATTTTGCATCTTTTAATGTGTAATGAGGCATGTTTAATAAATGATATCAGAATAACAGATGCCCTTGAAAATTGTGACCATAAATCAGTAGAATTTAACGTTCAGTTAGAGAGGGAGGATGTGGATTGCAGCCAAATGTGCTAGGCTTAAATAAGGGTAATTATCACAAAACAAAGGCATAACCAGCTGGAAAGGACTGGGAAAGCAGTTCAGTAGCAAAAATGATTGAGGAATAATGGCAGATGTTTAAGAAAATAACGCATGTTTCACAGCAAAGGTATATCCCCATGAGGAAGGGGGATTCTGTGAAAGGGATAACCCAGCTATGGTTTACCAGGAAAGTTGAGAACAGTATCAAGTTTAAACAAAAAGCATACAAAATGTGGGAATGATTAGTGGTAAGCAAGAGGATTGAAAAAGTCTTAAAACTATCAAAAGGTGACCGACAAAGCAGAGGGCTTTGGAAGGACTCATCCATGAAACACAAAAAGCTAGCGTCCAAGTTCAGCAGGTAATAGGGAAGGCAAATACAGTGTTGGCTTTTATTTCAAAGGGAATAGAGTATAAATTAAGGGAGGTTTTGTTCAAACTATACAAAGCACTATTCAGACCATAGCTACAATACTGAAAATAATTTTGGACCCCATATCTAAGATATACTGGCATTGGAGGCTGTCCAGGGAAGGTTCACTCGGTTGATACCAGGTATGGAGAGACTACCTTATGAAAACTTGAGTAGATTGGGTCTGGGTACTCATTGGGAATTTAGAAGTATGAAAGGCAACCTCATTGAAAGATAAAAGATTCTTAAGGGACTTGATAGGGTGAATGCACAAAGGCTGTTTCTCCTTGTATAAGAGTCATGCAGAGGGTATAATCTCAGAATAAGAGCTCATACATTTAAGATAGATAAAATCCACAGAATTTTTCTGTACCACTGAGGGGTGCACAGGATAGGTCATTATGTCGGGCTAGAAATACTTAGACATTTATTTTAAAAAATCAATAAAGAATCGAGCGTTCATAAAATCCCATTTGGCCTATCGAGTCCACATCGACCCTCTGAAGACTATGCCACCAAGACCCACCCCATCCCTGCATTTCCCATGGCTATCCCACCTAACTTGCACATCTTTGGATAGTGGGAGGAAACGCACGTAGACACAGAGAACATGCAAACTCCACACAGTCTCTGAGGCTAGAATTCAACCCGGGTCCCTGGTGCTCTGAAGCAGCACTAACCACTGAGCCACCAATCCGCCCCCAGTCACCGGACCCAAAATGTTAACTCTGCTTTTTCTTGATGGATGCTGCCAGATCTGCTGAGTTTTTCCAGCAATTTCTGTTCTTATTACTTCATTCATCAATCCTTCTGGTATAAAGGATTCTTCCTACTGTTTTCAATCAGTAATTAACCATGAAAAGTGAGAAGGAGCTGAGTAATATTTTGATTAAATGTTAAGTGGTATAATTCCCTTTGCTCAAAGTTTGTTCTGGGGAAGAAGTAGGAAAGTGAAATTTAGGAATTATCAGATAACCTGTGATCTCACTGAATGGTAGAACTGTATCGATGAGCTAAATGGTGCATTTCTTCTTCTCTGTCTTATGGCCTCAAAAGTGTTATTAAACCTCAAAAACAGCCAGTAAATTAACTAGTGTGACAACAGAGTTTTCAGTTTTAATAAGTTGTCATTTTTATTTTAAGTAGCATACAACTGTATACTTTGTTTACTAAAAAAGTTAAAAATAAAACTGGATGCTGGAAATGGGAAACCAAACAGAAATTGCTGAAGAAACTCTGACAGCATCTGTGGAGAGAAAGAAGAGTCAGGATTTTAGGCCTAGTTCCCAAGGGTCACTGGACCCGAAATGTTAACTCTGCTCTCTCCCCACAGGTGGTGCCAGATCTGCTGAGTTTCTCCAGAAATTTCTGTTTTAATTTAGCAATTTGCTTCTTTCTGCTATAAAGGATTCATTGTTTTCAGTCAGTTGTCAACCATTAAAGTGAGAAGGGGCTGAGTAATATTTTGATTGAATAGTATATCATTCACTTTCTGTCTTTATTCAAAATTTAGTGTCAAGTTGGTTGTCAGACGTACTGTTGAAAGACATTAACTTATCCAAAGTAATAGGGAAATGACACCGGAAGCATTTTTCTGAAGTAGAATTGGGTTACTTTCTTCTACTAATTTTAATCCTCCTGAGGTTGTTGACCACTTATTCCACAATAACCTGTTGCAAAACTATCCAACTACTTTGGAATCATCGTGTATCACCTTACCTGGGTCAGAAATAAGAATGAGATATATCTATCCTCTAATGCAATGGTCTAAGAGTGGGGGAGGGGCAAAAAGAGACAAGTGGCTGAATGTTCCCAACTTGGAAAATGATTTGAGCTTGGGCTATTTCCAGGTCCCAAACCCAACTACTGCTGCTCTAGTCTTGCTGGTTGGATTTAACAGGAGGATGGCTAATTCACAAGCTGCCTCCTGCCAGGGTCAGCAGGTGCTCAGCACTGTTGAGGGCAAATCAGCGTGTTCAAAGTCTATGTGAACGTGTCAGTTATCTTGAAAATGGCTTCAAGCTCATTGGACCCTGCTTCCTGGAGATGGACCATAGCCATTTGAGTTGGAAGATCTATGCACCACAATGTTGCCACAGAAGCTCAAAGACTATAAATTTCAGTCACCAATTCCTTAGGTGTGGTGTCCCCTCAACCTTATTTTTGTGGCTGTTTTTTTAAAATTTCTGTCAAGCATCCAAGATGGTGAGGCTGACAACTTGACATTACTGTTGGTCCTCTGATTACTATGGGTCCTGTGACTCTGCTGCCTTCATGATGTGCTCACCATCCTTAATTTGGACAATATTCTAAGAGGTAGATCCAACCTCCAGTGGCTTACTTATGGCAACATCATTTAAATTTAATTAATTTATCCATAAAGAAGCAAGCAATAAATCATAAAGAAACTGATTTGTATTCTTTTTTAATTTGGATAATAAAATTATGACAATAGTGCTTATTCCTGCCATCAACACAATTGTCCAATAATCTCAACTGTGATTCATTTTAAAATAAAGATTTATATTTATTGAAGTGGACAATTTCACAAAATATGGAAGATTGGTGCAGATTCTAAAACAAGATCTGGATGATTTTGTCCTTTCGATCATTCATAGGAAGACATCAGTCGAATAAAATGATTCAATTATATCTTTGTACATTTTCAAAACAACACCTCTTTTCAATTTCATTGTTGGACCTGTGAATACAACATAAAATTTCAAAATATGAAAGATTAAAACTCAAAATCTAGACCATTTATTTAAGGCTACAGTGACCAACATATGCAATTATTCCCCCACCTAGAATTTATTAGATTTGCATCTATTTCTTGCTGTGACTTCAGTCGAAACCAGTACCTTTTTTTAAAGAATTCCAATTATTTACTGAAAGGGAAAAGCCATAAGATTCCACAGTTTAAAATGAAGTGTTTGGCTAACTTGCTATCCTAATACCCAGAAATAACAAAAGTTAAGCATGAGTTAACAGGTAGATTGTATCAAATATGAATTATAAATATGTTGCACATTAAGAATTGAAAATAGAAAAGAAAGTTCGTACAAATTGGCTTAGTGTAAAGGTAACCAAATCCATTCACAGTATCAGTCAAAACTCTCTCTTTTTTACAAATCTTAACACCTCTTCGAGTCATAGAGCAGGGAGACTTCGGTCCAACCAGTCCATGCTGAACATAACCCCAAACTAAACTAGTTTCACCTGCCTGGTCTTGTTCTATATTTCTCTAAACCTTTCCTATTCACATTTTTATCCAGATGTAGTCTGATCCCAGCAGCTATGACTCCCTCACCCCAGGGAAAAGTCTTTGAGAACAATATCACAGCTAATCTGAGATTTGAACCTAGGACCTCTCACATTTTAAATGGAATCATACCCCTAGGCCATTTGTGATTATGTTGCCCCTTCCACAAAACCCAGGACAAAACAACCTTTTCAAAGAGGGGTTGTAAAAGCAGAGGTGCTGAAGTCTCTAGGTTAAGAGGTCTTTAGTTTTGTAAAAATAGTTTAACAATGGAAGGGGAGTAGCCAGTTCTCCCAGATCAGGCTTTCTAGATTTTTTTAGCTGCATACGTTGGAAGCTGTTTGGATCCCAGAAAGGTTGCAAGCTTCAGTAAATGATTCCTAACTAGGACTTTCTCTGAAATCTCTCACTGTTAAACTGCACATAAGAATCTGTGTCTGAATTTATCTTTTTGCCAAGGGGTGTGTTTATGGGATATTACTACATTGGAACAGTTAATTACTAATAGTTATTGTATCTAGTGTTCAGTTAGGTTTTCCAATAGGTACGTTATTCTCAATTCCTCTATCTTTCTTTTGTTTGACTATAGTGTTTAAATAAATTGTGTTTTGCTTAGCCATGAGTGGTTTGACCAGTTGCATCACACCTGGACCACCCACTCCATATCTACCTTTAAAGTAAGAATCTTACTTTAAAGTAAGAAAACTTTGGGGGTTGAGGCTACCTTCTTAAAACATTTTGAGGGGGTCTGGCCTTGTCCATAACACATTGAACCAACTATCCGGCACAGGAGGAGGCTATTCAGTCCACCATGTCTGCACCAGCTGAATATACCAAAACACTTCCCAGCACTGGCACACTGCAGGTTACAATATTTCGGGTGCAGATCCAAGTACCTTTTAAATAACTTGAGAGATTCACTTCAACTGGAGGAGAAAGTGAGGGCTGCAGATGCTGGAGATCAGAGCTGAAAATGTGTTGCTGGAAAAGCGCAGCAGGTCAGGCAGCATCCAAGGAACAGGAGAATCGACGTTTCGGGCATAAGCCTGAAGAAGGGCTGATGCCCGAAACGTCGATTCTCCTGTTCCTTGGATGTTGCCTGACCTGCTGCGCTTTTCCAGCAACACATTTTCAGCTCAGATTCACTTCAACTGCCAAACTGAACAAGAAACTCCAAACATCACCAACTCTAGGTTTTTCTTCATGACTCTAATCCTTCTTAAATCTGGATCTCCTGGTAATTGATCGCTATTGTAATTGATTCTATCTCCATTTTTTTCTAAAATATTTTTCTAAAAATCTTTGATCAATTTCTAGTTTCTTTCTCCTTTCAAGTGCTGAAAGGATTTGTTTAAAAAATAAGAATTCCTTTGCAAGTATATGAACATTGGAGAATTCTGAATCTAGCTAAATGCTCTTGGCTTAGAAGCTGCACATACTGGAAACCACATCTGCTGAGGTGACTGGTATCCCTGAACTGATTTGATTCTCCTGCTAGGAGAAATACTGTTCTCTTCTGAGAACTGAACTCTTTGCAGTGAGAGTGACTGCTCTGATATTAAGGCTGCATATAACTCTCAACACTATTTCCCCCCCAACAAACAGTACAATGGCATCTTCCGCTGCAACTGCTGAAGATGTAACAGCTGTCTGCTTCCTCCCTCCTTAGTATCCAAGGGTCCAAACATACCTGCACTTCAAACAATCTAGTCTACTGCATTCACTGTTCACAATGTGGTCTCCTCTACATTAAGGAATGAAGGAGAGATTGTGTGACAACTTCGCAGAACACCTATGTTCTGTCCACAAAAAAAGACCCTGAGCAACCAGTTGGCTGCCATTTCAAAACACCACCCAGTTCCCTGGCCAACATCTCTGTCTCAGGCTTGCAGCAATGCTCCGGCAAAGTTCATCACAAGCTGGAAGAACAGCACCTCATTTTCCACCTGGGAACTCTACAGCCTTCTGTATGCATTGTCAGGTTCAACAATATTAGGGCTTGAGGCACCTTCTCCCGTGTCCTTACCCCAACCCCCACCCATCAGGCCTTGCTATCATATGGTCTGCTGCTCCACATAAGCTCCACATTACTTGTTAGCTGCTAATATCCCCATTCGCAGCAATTCATTCTCTAGGCTGACCGTTAGTCATTCCTTTGTCTGTCCAACTGCTCTCTCTAAGCTCTATCTCCATCTATCCTTTACTCCTTCCCCCTTCCCTCCACCCTATCTTCTGCATAAAAAACAACATTTACTTAACAAACATCAGTTTTGAAGCAGGGTCATCAGGCCCGAAATGTTCACTCTGATTTCTCCCCACAGAAGCTACCAGACCTGCTGAGCTTTTCCAGCAGTTTCTGTTTTTGTTTGATTTCCAGCAAACACCGTTCTTTTGTTTTTTTTTAATCATAGATATGTCCCAGAATTGTTGCTTCTCAGATTTTTGATGTTCATCTAAATAGGTGTCAAGGCTTACATGAATTCTATTTGTCAATTTTTCCACAATCATTCTTTCCCTTACAATTTCATAATTTTTCTCAAACTTCACTGAATGAAACCACTGATCCAACAGCATTTTTTTTTCTCTTTCAAATTCTACAACTATCTGATTTGTTTCTAATTTGGATATGTTCGTTATCATTTCTTATGGTTTTATCTCACAATCTGCAAATTGTTCTTCCGACAAACTGGTTTATATATTCACAGCTGTACTTGTAAGATTAGAGTTCAAATACCTTTGGCTATTTTGTCTCTTCAACTACCTTTTCATATACGGTAAAGAACCTTTTAATTTCATCTTCTGTAAATTTAGGCACAAAGTGCAGAATTGTAGTTAAATTAAATCCCTCATTGGCATCAGAATTATCCACTAACGTCCCACTTTTTTACTTCATTTACTCCAAGCCAAGTCATATTGTCAGATTTTTTTTAGCTCTTTAGCATTCAATATTTTAAAATATTTTTCCTTCTCTTTTGCAGACTGACTTACCGAGAAAAATCACTCCCATTTCAGATTTTTTAAAAATCTTTATTTAGCTGACTTTCTCCAGTCTTTTTGCTTTGGACTGTTGATAACTTTTACTAAGATTTCTTCCCAACTTTGCTGGTATGAATCTCTTACAATTTTAATGAACTAAATGTTTCCAGTTCTGACAACTCCAGAATATCTTTTTAAACTCTCCTAGTTTAGAAGCATTATGAAGCAGAAACCACTACTGCTGAGATGACTGGTATCCCCCCCCTCACCCAAATTAACTTGATTCACCTGTTAGGTAAAACACCATTTTCTTTTGAACTGAACTCTTGAGTTCTTCTGAACTAACTTTGAACATTCTGCCTTTAAGTCAAAATTAAACTAATTTCTTAATACACTTGCTCTGTCCATCAAAAAAACCCAATGGTATAAAAATGTTATCCACCAGCACCACAAAGGTCTCCCAATCACTCTCACAGCAACCAGATACAAATACATCACTTGCAAGAAAGTATCACTCTTCAAAATTGGCATGTCTGATTTTTATAAAAAATGTTAGAACCAACCTAAATCTATCTGCCTCCACTTTGAAATCCAAATTCAAAAATATACCATTAATCATAAGACCAAACTTAATGATTCCTTCTCAATTATGGAGTATTTGTATTAGGTAATATGCATGGTCTTCAGAGAAGTTACTTTAGGCAAATAGATTATAATGTGACAATTACTCAGTTTGCCAATCTTTGAAAGGAAGCTGGCACATTCATCATTCATAATGGTGTTAACCTAATTTGTTCCACAACCTGGGGCTATAAAAGTAAAGATTTATTTAGTTGAAGTTGTCCATAACCTTGTCCATAATCAATCTTGCTGACAATGTCTGGAATTCCAATGCTATCAATTCAATCCTTAAACCAGGCAATTGAAAAAGAATGAGCTTATTTTCTTGCATCATTAACTTAAATGTAATCAATACAGAATCCTGATGATCTATCAGATTTTGACACCAGTGTAACTGGAGAACACCAGACACTTTGACTTGGTTTGATGATATCGTTGTGCAGGATTACCTTCATCTCCAACTTGAGCCAATTATCCATGATTGAGTCAGTAAAGCTTTTATGTGATGGATTGTAACATTTCCCACATCATTAATACTTCCTTCCAACTGGAATATTAATTTAGCAATTAACCTCAGTGTGTGTCTCTAGGCTTCAGTGGTTCACCCAGCCAAGAGAACCAAACTAGTCATTTACCCTCAGGTTTAGAAGTTTGAGCTTGTACTCTTAGTTTCTGTTTTTCTCCATTTGCATGCTTTTGGCAGTCTTTCCTGCACTTGGACACAGTCCAAGGAACAAATCTCCTCTTGTGAGCCATCGTTTTCTCTTTAACACATATGAGTGGTCCCCTTACTTCCACATCCATAGACAAACACAAAGTGATTAGCACTGCTTGATTCATTAGGTGCATTTAAAGTGATAAATAACAAAAATGAAATACTGCAATAAGCTCTAATCATGAATTTTAAGTTTTGACAGCATTTTTCTAATGTCCCACAAGACTATGGGTAGTATGCATATGAATGAATCTGCTTGATTTCTAAAACACACATATTGAGGATACCCTCCACCCTGCTGCGTGGCACTTTCACAAATCTAACCCTTTATTCCTGGTGAAGGGCTTTTGCCCGAAACGTCGATTTCGAAGCTCCTTGGATGCTGCCTGAACTGCTGTGCTCTTCCAGCACCACTAATCCAGAATCTGGTTTCCAGCATCTGCAGTCATTGTTTTTACCTAAATGAGACAACTGTCATACAGATCCAGCAACTAAAAATGGGTATCAATGAGGCTTTGCAGGCCATTTGAAATACACTGAATAAACAGTTAAATTTAAATAAGCTCCTTGAATTCCTGCATTAAAATTTCTGTGACCTTGCAAACATCTGAAATGTATATGAGATTACTAGGGTTTGTAGATCCTCAGTATTTTTCAAAATAAAAATTTTCTACCTTACACTTAAAAGTTGTTGTGATACCAAAGGGTTTTAATTTTATTCTTGCATGTGGCTGAAAGAGGATTGAGAGGGAAGGCAAGAAAATTATCTTTGAGTTCCAGTCTCACGGACAGATTTCAATCATATCTTCACTGTACTTACAACTCAGTTAGATGGGCACAGCTGCAGTATATATCATGAGGCAAACCACAGCACCTCACAACACTATGAAGCAGCAAATACTCATGATCATTTTGCCATCAGGCCACACATCAGTCTATATTTACCATCACTGCATGAAAACAGGAATTTCATATCTGAACCAATTACGGGGGGGGGGGGGGGGGGGGTGTATCCATTAATGAACATACTGTTTAACAAAGAAAGCCCTTTTTCTCAGAGTACATAGTCAAGACAGCACGCTACAACCTTTCCAACATCTGACAAACACAAACTGTCTAATAATTTTTCATAATTACAGCTATTTCAAAGAAAACAATTGCTGCATTATCTTAAGTTATTTATTTAGACCATAACACAGTCAGACATAAGAGCAGTAGTAGTCCATTCAGCCAAACAAGTCTGCTCCATCATTCAATGAGATCGTGGCTGAGTTTATAATTCTCAACTCTATTCTCTTTCCATTACCCCGCAGCCCTTGATTCCCATATGATTAAAAATCTGTCTTTATCAGTCTTGAATATTCCTACAAGCTCAGCTTCCACAGCCCTCTGCAGCAAAGAATTCCACAGACAACAACCCTCGAGAGGAGAAGGTCCTCACCTCTCTCTCAAATGTTAACCCCTTACTGAGATTACTAGTCTTTCCCATCAAGGGAAAAAGAGCCTCCCTGCATCTACCCTGTTAAGTTCCCTGAGAATCTGACATGTCTCAATGAGGTCATGTTTCATTCTTTTAAACTGCTCTGATTATGGGCCTACCTATTTAATCTCTCTCCTCCCGATTCAAACCCGAGTCCCTAGAACGTTACCAGTGTCTCTGAATTAATAGTCTTATGATAATACCACTAGGCCATCACCTCCCCATAAGTGTGAAGGTTAAAATGAAGAACCTTCCTCCTCAATCCCTCCCATTGCCTGATGCCTGGTGACCCTCAGGTTAAACCACTCAGTTGTCCATCTACAATGAAAGAGAAGCCTGTGGTTTAATGAGAGTATGGCAACTTTGCAGTTGTAAAGCACAATTGTTTAGAACCCAAGTTTTTAATGATAATTAGTTAAAATCTCTTACCTAATTCTCCTCCAATAATCGAGAAATCTTTTTCCAAAATGATCCACTTTTGAATTTTCTGAGCATTAGATATAGCATCTTTATTGACAGCGTCAATTCCATTCTGAATGGCTTTGTAAATTATAGGATCTTTTACACTTAGCACATCTGACACAGTGTTGGCTGAGCATCCATACCTACGGCAAAATGCAACAGCTGCCGGAGCCAAATTATCTAATGGGGCTCCCGTTTGATCATCCATGTAAGACTATGGACAACAGGAAGAGAAAGAGACAAGAATAATGGAAGGTATGAAAATGACTGTTCACCATAAAAATAGACTGAAAAGCATTATATTAACTACCATTCCATAAATGTGGTTTGTGCAACCTCCATTTACATTATAGATCATTATAGATATTCAGTCATTCCATTTGTTTCCATTTCATGAATATCTTAGCCAAATAAATCAAAATGTCCTATTTCAACCTCAAGTCTTGACAGAAAATCAATTTTAAAATAAAAATATTTTCAAACGAATGAAACTAGTCTGCAAACTAGTCATTTCCAGTCTTACATATTCTGTGATGAAATCCTTTCTTTAACCATAATTATACATAATGTGTAAGCCAGCAATCTGTGAGCACCATCTGTTCTGCTCTAACACGTGTTATAGAAAATCGCACAATAGAAATAACAGGATTGATGAGAAAAATAGAGTTGAGGCAAACCACCAAACATACATGTAAAAGTCAAAACCACAAATAGTAGTTAGCCTAACACAAATAATAGCACAGTCTAAACAAATGCTAAAATAATATTTTAATGAAATAATACAATAAATTTAACACCTTTAATGGGTTTCTGAGTTTGCTGAGTTACAGTACTGCATTAGGACAGGCGCTGAGGGTCATCATCAGCATCATCATTACTTCCAGGTGCAGGGTTACAATGAAAGAAAATATGTAGTCCAGAAGTGGATGGTTGTCCTCAGACTGTTTCTTGGGGGTTGCCTTAAAAAAGGCAGCTAGTTTTTGCTTCTTTGCCATCTTTCTTCTTTCATGATCATATGGTGCCAGATAAGACTTTATGTCACAAACTGTGATCCTCCTGCATTCTGCATTGTAGTCATTCTCTTCTAAGAGCCAAACCCTTACCCTATTGCTTCTCAATTACCCTTAGGATAGGAGACAAAGAGATGTGGAAAGTTCTCGAGGTCCTGCATCCTGGACTACTTCATCTTCATCTCGAGCTTCAATTTCCACCACAGCAACAAGTTGTTGTAGATTAATCTCCACATCTTCAAATTCAACTTGCTTTGTAAGAGCAACGCAATGTTCTTTGATTGCTGGAAGTTCCTGTGATGATTCTAAAGGTATTGAACCATGAAGAAAATCAGGAAGAAGCTTCCGCCAAACTGCATGCAAGCAATCCTTACCGCTATCACCCCAGGCCTCTACAATGACGTCAATAGCATTCTTAATGTTAAAGCTCTTCTAAAATTGAAGAACACTGTCCTCATTATCCCCCTCAGTAGCTGCAATCAGCTTCCTGGATGTGCGCCTTAAATAATAAGCTTTGAAAGCTGCTATTGCACCCTGCTCTATGGGTTGATGAAAGAGATTGAGTTCAGAGGTAGAAATAGCACTTTGATGTTGTCTAAAAGCTTACCAATGTTTGGAGAATGCTTTGACCAGAATGAGGAGAAGCTTGAAATCCGAACATTTTCTCCTCCAATAATTTCTAAAGTGTCCCCAAGAACACTAACAATAAGGTCAGAAAAAAAATTGCCCCATCATCCAATCTCTTTTGTTTGATCCAAAGTAAACACCTCGAGTGGACTTAAGATAACCGGGTTTGGAATTGCATAATAACCAATAGAAGTTCACACTTTAAAAAAAATTGTTCCCCAATTCACCAATCACGTTACAGCCAAATCACACTGACAAACAATCTGTATTGTAATATTTAGGGAACAAATGTACAAGCTACATTTCAGTTCCATTACTGGCTGCTACATTCAGTTCTACTAAACAACAGAAGCAGGGAGATTCATATTACTTTCACTTATTTTGCCAGTTACAATGAATCTGTGCCATCTCATAGAAACGTAGAAGATATGAGCAGGAGGAGGCCATTCAGCCCTTCGAACCTGCTCCACCATTCATCACAATCATGGCTGATCATCGAACTCAATAGCCTAATCCTGCTTTCTCCCAACAATCTTTGATTCCATTTTCCACGATTTAAAAATTCAATGTTTTGGCATTAACTGCTTTCTGTGGTAATGAATTCCACAGGCCCATCACTTTTTGGGTGAAGAAATGTCTCCTCATCTGAAATGGTCCACCATGAGTCCTCAGACTGTGGCCCCTGGCTCTGGACACACCCACCATCAGGAACATCCTCTTTACTTTGCATTTAGCCTGTTTAGTCCTGTTAGAATTTTATAAGTATGAGATCCTCCCTCATTTGTCTGAACTCCAGCGAAAACAGTCCTAACCTAGTCAATCTCTCCTTATACGTCAGTCCCACCATTCCTGGGGTCAGCCTGGGAAACCTTCGCTGCACTCCCTCAAGAGCAAGAGCATCCTTCCTCAGAAAAGGAGACCAAAACTGCACACATTATTCTAGGTGTGGCCTCACTAAGGCCTTGTAGAACTGCAACAACACATCCCTGCTCCTGTACTCAAAACCTCTCACAATGAAGACAACATACCATTTGCCTTCTTTACTTCCTGTTGTACCTGAACTTTCAGTAACTAACAAAGAAAATTTACAGCCCAGGAACACGCTCTTCAGCCCTCCAAGCCTGTGCAAATCCAAATCAACTGTCTAAACCTATTGCCCAATTCCTAAGCATCTATATCCCTCTACTCCCCACCTACTCATGCATCTGTCCAGACGCACCTTAAATGAATCTACCATGCCTGTCTCTACTACTTCTGCTGGCAACATGTTCCAGACACCCACCACCCTCTGTGTAAAGTACTTTCCGCATGTATGCCTCTTAAACTTTTCTTCTCTCACCTTGAATGCGTGACTTCTCGCTATTGAATCCTTCACCCTGGGAAAAAGCTTACCTCTATTCACCCTGTCTATACCCTTCATAATTTGTGGACCTCAATCAGGTCCCCTCTCAATCTCCTTTTTTCTAATGAAAATAAACCTAACCTACTCAACCTCTCTTCATAGCTAGCACCTTCCATACCAGGCAACATCCTCGTAAACCTTCTCTGCACCCTCTCCAAAGCGTCCACATCCTTTTGGTAATGTGGTGACCAGAACTGCACACAGTATTGTACACAGTAATGTAGTGACCACAACTGTACACAGTATTCTAAATGCAGCCGAACCAAAGTCTTATACAATTTTAACATGACCTGCCAGCTGTTATACTCAATACTCCGTCTGATGAAGGCAAGCATATTAAATGCCGTCTTGACCACTCTGTCCACCTGTGCAGCCACCCTCAGTGCACAATGGACCTGAACTCCCAGATCTCCGCTCATCAACTTTTCCCAAGGCTCTTCCGTTTACAGTATAGTTCGCTCTAGAATTAGACCTTCCAAAATGCATCACCTCACATTTGCCCGGATTGAACTCCATCTGCCACTTCTCCATCCAACTCACCAGTCTATCTATATTCCCCTGTATTCTTTGACAGTCCCCTACACTTTCTGCTACTCCACCAAATTTCATGTCATTTGCAAACTTGCTGATCAGATCACCAATGCCCTCTCCCACATTTATGTATATCACAAACAACAGTGGCCCCAACACTGATCCCTGTGGAACACCACTGGTCACCTTTCTCCATTTCGAGAAACTCCCTTCAACTACTACTCTCTGTCTCCTGTTGCTCAACCAGTTCTTTATCCACCTAGCTAGAACACCCTGCACACCATGTGACTTCACTTTCTCCATTAGTTTACCATGGGGAACCTTATCTAACGCCTTACTAAAGTCCATGTTTATGACATCTACAGACCTTCCTTCATCTATCAACTTGGTCACTTCCTCAAAGAACTCTATTAAGTTGGTAAGGCACGATCTTCCCCATACAAAACTATGTTGCCTATCACTGATAAGCCCATTCTTTTCCAAATATAAATAGATCCTATTCCTCAATATCTTCTCCAGCAACTTTCCCACCACTGACATATTTCCAGGCACCAATCCAAGCCCTAAGTTCATCTGCATTACCCACCATATTCCTTGCATTAAAGTATATGCACTTCAGACCACCAGTTCCTTTGCTTTCATCTGCTCTCTGCCTACTCTTCCCCTTGGTAATGCTAACTTCATGATCCTGTTCCTTACAGTCTCTAGTTTCCACCATACTGTCTACTAGAGTTCTCTTCTGGTTCCCAGCCCCTGCCACATTAGTTTAAATCCTCCCCAACAGCAGTAGCAAAAACTCCCCCGAGGACATTCGTTCCAGTCTGGTTCCAGTGTGGACCATCCAATTTGTAATAGTCCCACCTTCCCCAGAACCGGTCCCAATATCCCACAAATCTGAACCCCTCTTTCCTGCACCATCCCTCAAGCCTTGTGTTCATTCTGCCTTTTCTTTCATTTCTACCCTGGCTAGCATGTGGCACTGGTAGCAATCTTGAGATCATTACTTTTGAGGTCCTCCTCTTTAACTTCTCTCCTAGCTCCCTGAACTCTGCTTTCAGGACCTCATCTTGTTTTTCACTTACATCATTGGCGCCTATATGCACCAAGACAACTGGCTGTTCACCCTCCCCTTTCAGAATGCTCTGCAGCCGATCGGTGACATCCCTGACCCGAGCACCTGGGAGGTAACACACCATCCGAGAATCCCGTTTTCGGCCACAGAATCACCTATCTACTCCCCTCACAATAGAATCCCCTATGACTATGGCCCTATGAGTCTTTTTCCTGCCCTTCTGAACAGCAGTGCCCTCCACGGTGCCATGATCTTGGCAACTTCTGCCCTCCCCTGGTGAATCATCTCCCCAACAGTATCCAAAACAGTATACCTGTTTTGGAGGGAGATGACCACAGGGAACACCTGCACTTCCCTCCTCCTCTTTCTCTGCCTTTTGGTCACCCATTCACTGTCTCCCTCAGCAACTCTAACCTACGGTGTGACCAGTTCACTAAATGTGCTATCCATGATCTCCTCAGCATCGCAGATACTCCACAGTAAGTCCATCTGCAGCTCCAGAGCCATCATGTGGTCAAACAGGAGCTGCAGCTGGACACACTTCTTGCAAATGTAAGAGTCAGGAATGTCAGACACGTTCCTGAGCTCCCACATCAAGCAAGAAGCACATGCCATTGGTCTGAGGTCCCCTGCCATTGTAAGCCTTAGCTTTAACTCAACGAACTAATACCAAACAATGCCCTTAAATATACATAAGAAAAGAAAAACCCTTACCTTACAGGGTCCTTTTCTTCGGGTTAGAGGAGGGGAGTAGGAGGGAGATACTACACGTGTAGTATCTCGGGTTTAGCCGCTGCCCAAATATATACTAAGTCCTTACTTTCTCAGCAACCTCCTGATCCCAATGTCACCTCCGCTTTGTTTCCCACTGCTCCCGCACAGGAACAAGGTCGCGGGCTTTGGAGATAAGTATTTATACTGTTCACTTACCTTCCCAGCAACCTCATGGTCCCAACGTCACTTCCACTCTGTCTCCTGTTGCTCCCAGACAGGAAAAAGGTGCACAAGGACGCCAAGGTCACACTACATACTCCCCTCTCCCAATTTACAGCCATTCAGGTAGTAATCTGCCTTCTTGTTTTTGCTTCCAAAGTGAATAACCTCGCACTTATCCAAATTACACTACATCTACCATTGATTTGCCCACTCACCCAGATCATGCGGGAGGATCTCTGCATCCTCGTCACAGTTCACTCTCCCACCCAACTTGGTATCTTCTGCAAACTTTGAGATGTTACATTTTGTTCCCTCATCCAAATCATTAATATAAATTGTGAATAGCTGGGGTCCTAGCACCGATCCCTGTGGCACCTCACTAGTTACTGCCTGTCAATTTGAAAAAGACCTGTTTGTTTCCTTTCTGCCAACCAGTTTTCTCCCCGTCTCACCTGTCTCAATTCACTTCTCCAAATCTCATGCACTTTAATCTTGCACAATAATTATTTTTATGCAGGACTTTGTCAAACGCTTTCTGAAAGTCCAAACATACCACATCGAACAGTTCCCCCTTGTCAACTCTACTAATTACATCTTCATAGAATTCCAACAGATTTGTCAAGCATGAATCCATGCTAACTCTGTCTGATCCTGTCACTGCTTTATTAATACTCTCTATAAAGTCCTTGATAATGGATTTGAGAATTTTCCTTACTACTGATGTTAGTCTTACTGGTCTATAATTCCCTAGTTTACCTCTACTGCCCTTTTTGAATATTGGAATGACATTAGCTACCTTCCAAACTGCAGAGACTGTACCAAAGTGTATACAATCCTGGAACAACCACCAATGCATCCACTATTTCTCGAGTCACTTCCTTAAGTACTCTGGGATGTATTTTTTCAGACCTGGAGATTTTAGCTGCCTTCAATCCCCACAATTTTCCAAGCACCATTTCTCTACTAATATTGATCTTCCTCAGTTCTTCTGTCTCATTAAATATTGCAGTCTCCAACATTTGTGGTATCTGATTTGTGTCCTCATTTGTGAAGGTAGAACCAAAGTATGTATTCAGTTGCTCAGCCATTTCTTTGTCTCCTGTTATATATTCCACCATTTCTGTCTATAGGGGACCCATATTTGTCTTCACCAATCTCTTTCTCTTCACGTACCTATAGAAACCCTTTGAGTCAGTCTTTATGTTCCCTGCAAGCTTATTTTTGTTCTGTATTTTCCCCATTTTAATCAATCCCTTGGTCCTTCTTTGCTGAACTCGAAAATGCTCCCAATCCTCAGACCTTATATTTTTCACAGCCAATCTGTGTGCTTCTTCCTTGGATCAGATACACTCTCTAATTTCCTTTGTAAGCCATGGATTGGCCCTCTTACCCATTTTGCTTTCATGCCGGACAGGAATAAACAGTTGTTGCAGTTGTCCCATGCGTTCCTTGAATGTTTGCCATTGCCTATCCACTGTCGTTCCTTTAACTAACTGTCCCCAGTCTATCAAGGACAACTCACACCTCATATCTTCAGCATCCTTTATGAAGATTCAGCACCCTGTCTCTGAATCAACTATCTCACTTTCCATCTTGATAAAGAATTCTACCATCTTATCGTCGTTCATTCCCAAGGGGTCTTGCACAGCTAGATCAGCAATGATTCCCTTCTCATTACACAGTACCCAGCCTAGGATAGCCTGCTCTCTAATTGGTTTCTCCACATATTGGTCAACAAAACCATCCCCCATACACTCCTCTACACCATTGTGGCTCATTTGATTTGCCCAATCTCTGTGCAGATTAAAATTATCTATGATCACCAATATTCCCTTATCACATGCATCTCTAACTTCCTGTTCGATGCCATTGTGGATCTCATTCTGGATCCTTTCCCAATGGGAATATTTTCTTCTTATTTACTCAGTCTCATGATCTCTCAGGATCGTGATACTTTAATTATAGCTCCTCTGAGCCTTGTCTTCTTCAAAGAAAACATTCTTGGCTTCTCCAATTTATTTTCATTACTGTAATTTCTCAATCTTGGAACATATTCTCAAAAGCCTTGTCTGTACCTCTCCAATGCCCTCAAACCCTTCCTAAAAAGAGGTGCCCAGAACTGGATAGCAAGCCTCCAGGTGAGGCCAAACTATTGTCTTATATAAAATCAACATAACCCTTCCTGTTATTAATATAAATCCCCATTAATAAAGCAGATGATATAATATACTCTATTAACTGCTTTTGCTGCAAAAATTAACTGCACACTTCTCCTCATCAACCTTTATTTATCTACCCACACCAATTGTTATGAAGCACAAACAAAAGAGACCAGAATTTAACCTATCTGAAAACCCGATCAACTCTACTGCAACTCCGCTGCTCCAGACACCTGCAACATCCCATAACATCACTTTGGCAAAAAAAGGTAAAATCAAACCCAGGTTCTCACAGGGAAGATGTCAGAGAGAGAATCAGCATGGAGCTGCTTCTTTGGGTCCCCAGCTAAAAACTTGACCAGCAGCTTCAAACAGACTGCTTGCTAAAACCTGAGCTGAGAGAACTGGCCACTCCCCTTTCATTGTACAAGTGTTTGAAAAAAAATTAAAATACTTTTGCCTGAGGCAGTATCTGTTAGCCATGATCAAAGGACTAATTCCAACCAAATCAGAACCTCTACTGTTTACAACTCATTTTGAAAAAAACCAAGGCGGACTACATAACCTTGTCAATAGGAGCAGCAGCATCACACAATAACTTGTCTATGTTCTTTTGAAGTTCTACGCTGTCCTCCTCATAGCTTACAATGCCTCAAAGTTTAGCATCCTCCACAAAATTCTGAAATTATGCTTTCTACACCAAAGTCTAGGTCATTAGTACATAGTCAGGAAAAGCAAGGGTCCCAATACCAAATTTTGGGGAACTCCACTACTGATCTTCCCTAGCCAGAGAAATATCTGTTTACACTGTTTTCTGAAATTCAGTAAATTTTGTATTTATATTACTATTTTCCCTTTTACTCCATGAGATTCAACATTGCCATAAAAGTTTGTGTGTGGCATTGTATCAAATATCCAATTTGCATAAAATATAGGAGCTGAATTAGACCATTCAGCTCCACCATTTGGTCAGGGCTGACATGTTTCTCAACCCCATCCTCCAACTTGAATCCCTTACTAATCAAGAATACACTCAATGAATTGGCCTCTACAGCAATGAGTTCCACAGATTAACTACCCTTTGGCTGAAGAAATTCCTTTAGTTCTAAAAAGTCATACCATCATTCTGAATCCTAGTCTCTCCTACTAATGGAAACATCTTCTCCATGCCCACTCTATCCAGGCCTCTCAGTATTCTGTAAGTTTCAATCAGATACCCCCCTCCATCCTTCTAAACTCCATCAAGTACAGACCCAGAGTCCTCAACCATTCCTCATATCACAAGCCCTTCATCTCCAGGATCATTCTGTGGATCGTCTACAAGGCCTTCCTTAGATAGGGAGCCTAAAACTGCTCATTACATTCCAAATGCAGTCTGACCAAAGCCTTCTACAGCCTCAGCAGTACCTCCCTGCTCTTCTGTTCTAGCCCTGTTGAAATGATTGCTAACATTGCATTTGCCTTCCTAACTGCCAACTGTGAACCTGCATGTTAACCTTAAGAGAATCCTGAACTCGGACTGCCAACTCCCTTTGTGCTTCAGATTTCCCAAGTATTTCTCCACTTAGTAAATAGCCTATGAATTTTATTCTTCCTACGAAAATGCGTAACCTCACACTTTCCCATATTTTCCTATCTGACACTTCTTTACTCACTCTCCTAGCCTGCCTAAGTCCTTCTGCAGCCTTCCCATTTCATCAACACAACCTGCCCCTCCATCTTTATGTCATCTGCAAACCTAACAACAATGCCCTCAGTTCCTTTGTCCAAATTGTATAACATGAATAGTTGTGAATAGTGGAACTCCACTACTCACCAGCTGCCATCCTGAAAAAGACCCCTCAATCCCCATTCTCTGCTTTCTGCCTGTCAGCCAATCCTCTGTCTAAGCTTTGACAAAGAGTCAGTTAGACTCGAAACATCAGCTCTTTTCTCTCCTTACAGATGCTGCCAGACCTGTTGAGATTTTCCTGCATTTTCTCTTTTGGTTTTAGATTCCAGCATCTGCAGTAATTTGCTTTTACCCAGTGTTTAACCCACTGCCCCCTCTCCTCCAGGAATGCCGACCCTGAAGAAGTACTGCTCTTCTCTCCGACAGGATTTTCGTTTGTCTCTCTCCCCCTGTCCACCTTCACTGCTTTCCTTTTCTCTCTCAGTGTTAGACAAGGTATTTACTAAGACTCGCTTCCACAGCCATATTTCCTTCCTCAGTGACTGCCTTTGCCTCCAACTTACTCCACATGGATTTCAACTCAAATTTCACCCTGCATGCAGCCTCCAGGATTACAGGTACTTGCACGATATACAACATTTTTCCAACTGCTGTTCTCGCCACATCCTAAAAGCCACACTCAGGGCCATGCACTGCCACATGAAGGCACTTGACACCTCTCTCCAGCAGCACCGACTTAGTCTCTCTCAAAGCTGTCCTGGTCCACAGTTTCATTTCATCCTTCATATTATTCAACGCCTTAACTCCAAATTTTTCCTATTTCTTGCTGATGTTAAGGAACGTAAGCTTCATCTTCTCACCCACATCCCTGCCCACCCCCCACCTTCCAACAGTCCCAATCCCTCGAACCCCATCTCTTCCAGCCCCAGCCCTTGCTGTGTGTCCACCATACCCTCTGACCTTCCCGTCTCTGAGGCTGAGCGTGCTGTTCTCAGCAAAGGACTCAACTTTGTACCCTTACTTCCCCACCTCAATGAATTCCGGGCTCGACATGATGCTGAGCTCTTCTTCCGTTGCCTTCGACTTCGTGTTCACTTCTTTGGGCAAGAGTCCTCCCCCCGCTCCGCAGATCCTTTCACATCCCTCCAACATTCCACCTCTAATTGGACACCCCCGACAGGACAATTTCCTGCCCTCGATCTTTTCATTGACAATTGTCGATGGGACATTGGCCACCTTAATTTCTCTGCCCCTCTTACCCGTTCCAACCTCTCTCCATCCAAACTTTCTGCCCTTCGCTCCCTTAGGTCCAACCCCAACCTTGTCATCAAACTTGCTGACTAAGGGGGTGTTGTTGTCATCTGGCGTACTGGCTCTACCTCGCAGAGGCTGAGCGCCAACTCTCAGATTCCTCGTCCTACCTCTCCCTGGAGCATGACCACACCACTGAGCATCAAGCCACTGTCTCCAACACCGTGACTGACCTCATTTCCTCTGGATGCCTGGCCCCCACAGCTTCCGACCTCAGTCTCCCAACCTCGGACAGCCCACTTCTACCTACTCCCCAAAATCCACAAGAAGGACTGTCCCAGCAGGCTCATTGTGTCAGCATGCTCCTGCCCCACTGAACTTATTTCCTCCTACCTTGACTCCATCCTTACTCCTCTGGTTCACTCCCTCCCCACCTACATCTGGGATTCCTCTGATGCCCTGCAACACATATCAGCTTTCAGTTCGCAGGCCCTAACCACCTTCTATTCACCATGGATGTGCAATCTCTTTACACCTCCATCCCACACCAAGACAGCTTGAAAGCTCTTCGCTTCTTTCTCGAAAAGAGGCCCGAACAATCTCCATCCACCACCACTCTCCTCCACCTGGCTGAACTTGTTCTCTCTCTCAACAACATCTCCTTCAACTCATCCCATTTTCTCCAAATCAAAGTTGTAGTGATGGGTATCCACAAGGGTCCGTTATGCCTGCCTTTTCATGGGATATGTGGAACATTTCTTGTTCCAGGCCTACCCGGGTCCCCTCCCACAACTGCTTTATCGGTACAACTGCTTTGACAAGGGGTCAGTTAGACTTGAAACGTCAGCTCTTTTCTCTCCTTACAGATGCTGCCAGACCTGCTGAGATTTTCCAGCATTTTCTTTCTTTTCTATCTCCTGGTCTCCACATCCTGACTACTGACAGGAGACCTGTACACCTCTCCTTTACAGTTTCTCAATTCCACCCACACAGATTCCACACCTTTCAACTCTATATCACTTCTTGCTAATGGTTTAGTTTCACTTCTTACTAACAAGACAACCCTGTTCCCTCTGCGCATCTGCCTGTCCTTTCGATAGGACGTGTATCCTCAGATATTTAGTTCCGAGTCCTGATCCCCATGTAGCAACACCTCTGTGATACCCACAACATCATACCTACCAATTTCAATCTGCGATACTGGTTCATTACATTAACTACATTTCCCTCATACTGCATCTCCATTACCTTGTCAAAAAGCTCAAGTAGAATAGTTAAATATGATTTTCCCTTCGGAAATCCCTCCTGCCCCTGTGAGTGAGATGTTGAACATATACAATCCCGACAGTGTGGAAACAGGCCATTCGGCCCATCAAGTCCACACCAACCCTCCAAAGAGCGTCCCACCCAGATCCCAATTGATTCATAACTGGCCTCACATTAATTAGGGATGAGAAATATATACTGGCCTAGTCGGCAAAATCCAAATCCCATGACTAAAAGAAATCCCTCTGAACCTGATTGAGTGTTGAACTTGACTGTATTTTCACCTGACCTCTGTCATAAGTACACTGTTGCTTTTTATCATAATTTTGATCTCTTCTACCATCCAGGAAGGTGTGGATTTGTTAAGTTTCACTTTCCTTTTTGTGGAAATGTACCTTTGCTGTGCCAGGATCGTCTCGCCCCTTGTGACTTGTGATTTTTGATACTGAGCCTTTTGTGTTTATTTTTAAAAACTATTTTTTCCTAACTTCAGGCTTCACCTGTACTATTATGTTTGAATGCTCTCTCCCCTCCTACCAACATCCAATCATCATTTCCGTTTTTGCTGCCATGTTCTCCTACCTTGCCTTCTCTCTTCAATTTATTCCATCCTCACTCACACCATTTAATTTATAGCTCTTTCTACCTCCCTAGTTATATGACTCACCAGAACACTAGTCCTAGCTAATTCAGTAATGACTATGCCAACTGTACAGCTCCCATTTTACCAAATATTGATGCCAGTGCCCAGAATTGAAGCCTATTGCTCCCTACAATCCTTAAGCCACACTTCATCTCTCTAACCTTATTCAATTGACACCAGTTTGTTTATGGTTCAGGTTATCCTTTATTACCTTCGAAATCCTGCTTTTTAGTTTAGCCCTGAGCTGCGCCTACTCCCTCAGCAGAACAATGTTCATAATTCTACTCATGTCATTGGTACCTATATGGGCTGGATCCTTGTCCTCCTGTTCCAAGTTTCTAACCTACCCAGAGCAAGTGTTGTGAATCCGAGCATTGGGAAAGTAACCCAGCCGTAGGACTCTCTCTTTTAGTTGCAGGGATCTTGATCAGATGGGCCAATGGGCTGAGAAGTGGCAGATGGAGTTTAATTCAGATAAATGCGAAGTGCTGCATTTTGGGAAAGCTAATCTTAGCAGGACTTATACACTTAATGGTAAGGTCCTAGGAAGTGTTGCTGAGCAAAGAGACCTTGGAATGCAGGTTCATAACTCCATGAAAGTGGAATCGCAGGTAGATAGGATAGTGAAGAAGACGTTTGGTATACTTTCCTTTATCGGTCAGAGTATTGAGTACAGGAGTTGGGAGGTCATCTTGCAGCTGAACAGGACACTGGTTAGGCCACTGTTGAAATATTGCATGCAATTCTGGTCTCCTTCCTATTGGAAAGATGTTGTGAAACTTGAAAGGGGTCAGAAAAGATTTACAAGGATATTGCCAGGGTTGGAGGATCTGAGCTACAGGGAGAGGCTGAACAGGCTGGGGCTGTTTTCCCTGGAGTGTCGGAGGCTGAGGGGTGACCTTATAGAGTTTTACAAAATTATGAGGGGCATGGATAGGGTACATAGGCAACGTCTTTTCCTTGGGGTGGGGGAGTCCAGAACTAGAGGGCATAGGTTTAGAGTGAGATGGGAAAGATATAAAAGAGACCTAAGGGGCAATGTTTTCACTCAGAGGGTGGTATGGGTATGGAATGAGCTGCCAGAGGAAGTGGTGGAGGCTGGTACAATTGCAACATTTAAGAGGCATCTGGATGGGTATATGAATAGGAAGGGTTTGGAGGGATATGGGCCGGGTGCTGGCAGGTGGGACTAGATTGGGTTGGGATACCTGGTCAGTATGGATGAGTTGGACCAAAGGGTCTGTTTCCATGCTGTACATCTCTATGACTTTATGGGTCTATAACTGTGTCTGTCCCTGTAATGCCACTAATTTTCCAACTTGAATGACTTCCCATACCATATGTTGTGGTTAGTTTGCTCATCCACTCTGAAGCCCCTTCTACCTTCTACCTTCTACCTCCTGGGTCTCATATATACCTGATTCTGAGTTATACCCTTCCACTTCTGATCTCTGTCCCCAGCCTAAGAGATCTGCTGAACTCCCAGAATAAAGCATACAGGTAATTCTCCATCTCTCCGATGTTTCAGTGTCAGCAGATTGGCCTTCAACTCAAACTCTGAATCAAAGCTCCTTAACCCATAAAGTCTTATTGCAGGCTGCCTGGATTACACTCGTAACCAGGAGCTCTTTTATCCTCAGAAACAACACATCACTTGTTTTACTGTGTCTTAGTTAAATAACTAATTATGTTCCTCATTAAATTAAATCAATTCCTCTTCTCCAGACCAGTTGCTGAACTAAATTAAAATGTAACAGTCCAATAAACCTTACCACTTCATAAATAAAAATATTGAATTGTTAGTTTCTTGATTTCCTATTGCTAGTGGCTCTAAATAAATTCAAAAGTAGGTACTTAAAAATTACATTTTGGAGATGGAATAGAAATGTGGGAAGTTTGAATTTATTCGCTGTGGTAGGAGAAAAGACAAGAGGTGAGAGAATGGAAGCAGGTTGTTTTCTGATTTGAGTGACATTGCCTAAGAATCACAGGGAAAGTCACTATGCAGACAAAGCAAGCAATTAGGAAATCAAAAGATGTTTTGATTCTCAGTACAAAAGGATTGAAGTAAAAGAGTTTTTAAAAAATCTGCAATTTAAGAGGCAAATTATTGATCTGGTTACGAAACCGGCTGAGCGGCAGCAGACAGTAGGGTAGAACATCCGGACAAATTGACAGAAGGTAACTGATAGTGTCTCAAAAGGATTTATATTGAGGTCTCAACTATTCATGTTTTCACAAACAATTTGTATTCTAGAATGGATAAAGATATACACATCCAAATTTACTCAAGACACAGATAGTCAATAATATCAGCAGGCAATATGGAAATGAAAAAGCACAACTGATGTAGATAAATTATATAAATGAGCAAAACTCTGACAAATAGATTTCAATGTAGACGAATGTGAGATCATTCCTTTTGCGTTCAAATGAGGACATTTTCTAAATAGTTAAAAAGCTAGTCCAAAGGGACTTAGAATAAAGGAATATGGGTCACAGGAGCAGCCATTGGTGATCTGGTCCTTCAAGCCTGCTGCAACATTCCAATAAAATCACAGGGTTTGAGCTGTAGTGAGATACTGAACAGGTTGGGGCTATTTTCCCTGGAGTGTCAGAGGCTGAGGGGTGACTTTACAGAGGTTTATAAAATCATGAGGGGCATGGATAAGGCGAATAGCCAAGGTCTTCTTCTCAGGGTAAGGAAAGAACTAGACGTCATAAGTTTAAGGTGAGAGAGAAATACCTAAAAGGGACTTGAGAGACAATTTTTTCACACAGTGGGTAGTGAGTGTATGGAATGAGCTGCCAGAGGAAGTGGTGGAGATTGGCACAATTACAACATTTAAAACATAATCTGGTGAGTACATGAATTAGCAAGGGTTTTGAGGGTAATAGACCAAATGCAGAAAAATGGGACTAGATCAGTTTAGGATATGTAGTTGGTACAAACAAGTTGGATTGAAAGGTCTGTTTCCTTGCTGTATACCTCTATGATGCTATGAGGGGGGAATTAAGCAAACTAGGGTTGTATTCCCTGAAAATTTAGATAGTTAAGGTGTGTCCTGATCAAAGCTTACAATCTACTAAGGGTGTAAAGATAGGGTTGATTGAGCAAAATTAGTTCTACTAATTAGATTATCTTGGACCACAGAGCACAATCTAAAATTTACAGACAGACTTTTTAAAAGTCTAAGTAGGAAACTAATACATGCAATAGATGACAAAAGTTCAGAACTCTTTTCCATTAATGTGAAATCAATTATTAATTTTAACGCTATTATTGATGGATTTTTATTCATCAAAATGTATAAGGGATATGGGACGATGTCAGGTACATGGAATTCAGCTGCAGATCGGTTACATTGCACTGTAGAACAGGTTCAAGAGCCTTAATGGTTTACTGCTGTTTATAAATTTCTACTTTGTGTGTTCATAATTATATAGGACTTTACTGAGACCACACTCGAAGAACTGTCTGAGAAAGGTTAATTAATTGCCTTTGCACAAACATTTCACCAGACTGATGTAAGCTCCAAACTTGGTTAAACACTTGCCTCTCAGTATGTCACAAAAGTCTGAGTGCTGGATAGAAATCTCTTTCATCTGCAGAGTGAACCAACTTCCAGCTAGGACCTATGGCACCTTCACCAGCAATTTGTCTGTATTTGAGCTCCTGCAAAAGACAGATCTTTGTGCATAGCCAATGAACAGAGAAGTCCCACAGGACATCGACTTACTGGACTTTCTAACCTTTGTGAACTAATTCTAATAGCTTTGATTTTATGCATTTTGTCATTTGTCACTTCTTTCCTTTCTCTCTTCTTTCCTTCTTGGATGCACATGCATGTGTGAATGTCCATCACAAACTCTCTCCTCAAATGCAGGAATAAATCCTACCTTGTTTTAACTCTAAGGAATTTGCTGAGCGTATTTTCTAAGTGCACTTCACAAGTGGGGAAACATACTACAGCCTATTTTCAAAAAGGGAGAGATAAAGAATAAAACAAATTCAAAAGCCAAAAAATTATGAATAGAAGAGGCGGATAATGAGAATAATTCAATTCACTTTTCCCTCCTCTGTCACCAGCATCAGCCAACATTTGTCAAATCTTAAAGACAGAACAGAAAAAGTGAATTTATTTGACTTTATCCTGTGCACGTTTCTGCCTTAACATCCAACGTGTAATAACAGTGGGAAAGCTCATGATCTTGTGTTGCCAGCAAAGAAGCATCAGAACATCCAACACTAAAAAGTAAAGGCTCATTTTAGTTTCTGCACAATGACACTGACCTTCAAAGTGAGAAGCATGGAGAGGAATTTCCTTTTATCACCAATAAGCATAGCATTGCTAATGATAGGAAGTTGTGCCTTAATAGCATCCTCAATGGGGACTGGAGCTATGTTCTCTCCGCCAGCTGTGATTATCAACTCTGCAATTAAACATCAAAATAAGTTATGCAATTTACCACATTAACTACTTATCTTTATGCCAGATAAGTAGTTTAAAAAATGTATTGCACAGCATTACACAATTTCCAAATATCAAGTCAGGGCCATTTTCTGCCTTTTCCTATACAGAATAGAATGCAATGTCATAGATATTCACATTCATTGGTCACAATTAAGCAGCAACAGATGAAGAGTTATCTAGACTCGAAACATTAGTTTACTCTCTCTCTGCGGATGCTGCCTGACCTGCTGTTGTTTTCAGCTACAGACACTAAATAGCTAGTAAAAATAGGCTACAAAATACTGTATCAGAAACGAGTTAGCTACACTAATTTATTAAATCTAAAATCTCATTACAAGGCACGGTGGCTCAGTGGTTAGCACTGCTGCCTCACAGCACCAGGGACCTGGGTTCAATTCCCACCTCGGGTATCTGTCTGCGTGGAGTTTGCACATTCTCCCCATGTCTGCGTGGGTTTCCTCCAGGTGCTCCGGTTTCCTCCCACAATCCAAAGACCTGCAGGTCAGGTGAATTGGCCATGCTAAATTAGTTAGGTGCATTAGTCAGGGGTAAATGTAGGGGAATGTTCTGGGTGTGTTGCTCTTCGGAGGGTCCGTGTGGGCTTGTTGGGCCAAAGGGCTGGTTTCCACACTGTATGGAATCTAAATTCATTCAGGAGCATTACAGGACTAAATTCTAATTAGGATAAGGAGGGTACAACATGAAAACTCATCTCTCTTAAAAGATGCAGGCCCAGGTGAAGTTACAATTTTTCAGTTTTTATTTCCTATAATTTGCTCTTATTTTTATACATTTCACTTATTACTTAAATAGTATACCAATTCTGGAATTGAGCATGAGTTTGACTCTAGAGTACCATTGCACAGGGGTACCATTCAAGGGGAGTGTCAATTCAACTTTCTTTTCCTGTGACCTCCCAAACGACTATCTGTCCGAGTTAATTGGCAGCCAAAATTGTTGTTCAATTTTCTATTGTTCCTCTAAGCAAGCTAATAGCAGCAACGCAAAGGACCAGGTTGAGCAATCAATCAGCAACCTGAGGGCAGTGAGACTGATAGGGGGTGTATGTGGGAAGGACATGCACCAAGAGACAAGGAAAAGAGGGCTAAGTTCATCAACAATAACAAAGCTCAATAAGTTAGTACACTGCTGAAATTTGGTCCAAACATTGCTTCAAGTAACAATTTGCACTTGCTGGAATTGATGTGAGAACTCAGTGAGCAATATTTTAAAGATCTTTGATAAAATGAGTCTGTAATTTCTTCAAAAGAGATAAGCAATCACTGACATGAGAAGTCTGGCTTGATGGATCATATTTTGTGTTTTTAAATTTAATGAGGTAGTCTTTCACTGAAACACAAGTACACAATGCTACAGATTTAACCTTTACAATAAAACAGGTCTTTATACATAAAAGAAAATCTAGAATACAATAAATCAGGATATAACACAATTTGAAAGATTTTAAAACACAATGTAAAAACACAATCCTATCTGTATAGTACTCAAACACCAGTTTGTTTTACTTCACATCTATAGATTTAATTTAACTGTTTCTTTCAATTCCCAGTGTTGACAGTTTGGAAGCCATTTCCTTGATTATTC
The DNA here is from genome assembly GCF_037043375.1 of Chiloscyllium plagiosum. Lineage (NCBI taxonomy): Eukaryota > Metazoa > Chordata > Chondrichthyes > Orectolobiformes > Hemiscylliidae > Chiloscyllium > Chiloscyllium plagiosum. The sequence continues at coordinate 109,235,627 of NW_028270139.1, forward strand.
ATACCTGTGAGCTTAGATTTTCTCAGCTTTGAATAGCCCCTTCAGGATTTCTAACCAAACACTTCTGAAATCCTTCTACTGCAGTGAACTATTTCTGAACTGTTCTGATTCATCTCCTTTCCACATGAGAAACTGTGACATAAAGCTAACTTCAACCAGTACTCCTGCTAACTGAAACACAAAGCATGGAAAGTTTTGGGTTTTAACCCTGAAGAAAAAAAATGTTTATTCTTCTAAACTGAAAACAAGCTAATGGTCTTCACTGCTTCCTGCACTTGCTCAAAAGACTTGCCCAAAGCACACATTCCTATTATTAGGCCAGGGACGCCACATCTCATTTTTAAAAAATTCTTACTTCCAGAAATACTGGCACATCAACCATCCAGCCCCCTCACAGATAAAGACCAAAACCAACATGCCACAATTTCAAAATACAGACTCTCAACTGAAAGTTACTTGTACACATAGATAAATCATACAACATACATCACAGTAAATTTGAGCTTGAGATGAAAAATTGCAACATTCATGCCACGCAAGTACTAGCCAATAACCATCTCCAACCCTACAAGACTTAACCAACCCATTTTTGAACTCAATCCACCATTGCCAACTTCCTAGGTGCTAACAGTGACCAAAGACTGAACAGGCATAAAAATACTGTGGCAATAACTGTAGGTCAGAAACTGGGAATTCTGCAGTGATCACACTTACTGAATTCTCAAAGCCTGTTCACCATCTACAAGGCAAAATCAGGGGTATGATGGAATATTCCCCACTTTCCTGGATGCGTGGTTGACACCACCCAGGACACAGCAGCCCACTCGATTAGGCAAAAGTGAGGACTGCAGATGCTGGAGATCAGAGTCAGGATTAAAGTGATGCTGGAAAAGCACAACAGATGCAGGAGCAGGAAAATTGACATTTTGAGCAGGAACCCTTCATCAGGAATGCTGAGTCACCATGGTTGAGTCCTCAGCGGGATGTATCTCGGCCATGGAGAAGCAGGTACAGGCATTGGTAGAACAGGTCGACAACCTCGAAAATTGAGCTTGAAAATAAAACATCCAGGTAATCGGGGCTGCTGGAGCAAGAGGAAGGCGAGCAGCCAGCCAGTTTCTTGAAGCCTCAATTTGTGAGCTGGGAGGTTGAGGCGGGCCGGGTGCAGAATAAAAGAGGCCTGGTTCAGACCAGCGCCCCCACCCAGTCCCAGTGCAATTCCAGTCCTACAGGGACACACAAAGGTAATGGAAGTCACCTGATCACTTGGAAAGGATCCTCAGGCCCTGATTTATAAAGGATCAATGATTATGTTTTTTCAGGATTTTTCTGCGGCCGTGATCCACAAGAGGAAGTCCTTCGATGAGGTGAAGAAGAGACCGAGGGATCTTGATATTCACCATTCCATCAGATACCCGGTGGTGCTCTGCTTTAATCACGAAGGGTCCGTGCATGTATTTGACTCCTCAGAAAAAGCAGATAAGTTTCTGGACACTTTAAAATAGACTGGATGGTCCAAAAGACATGGACAATGATGGTTCTCTAATCTTTCCTCTTTACCTTTTTTTCTCTACCTTGTGTACTTCTCCTTTTCCTTCTATTATTTTATTTCAGAAAGTGTTGCTTTTTTTTAACAATCACAATTGAGATCAAGGTAGGCTTGGGGATGGGTGAAGTGCCCACTTTTAAATTATTTTTGTTCATAAGACCTATTTTTGTTGTTTATCCTTTGCCCTGAGTTTGGGGCGTGGCTCAAGCTGGAAGGAGCTTCATCCAGAAAAAGACTACACTTTTGACCAATCCCTATAGGTCTGACACAGAGAGGAGACTGCTTCATGTCACAAGCACTCTCTTGGTTAGTACCCTTTACCACCTATTGCGGTGCAGTGCCTCGAGTGATATTGAGTGACTATGTGAGGTCTGCAAGCAAGAGTTGGGAGTTGAGATTATCTCAGACATGGGAGAACATATGGGTGAACGTGAGAAAGATCTCGATCTGTAGCAAAACTAATGCCATGCAGTTGAAGGTTCTTCATAGAGTTCATTTGGCCCCAAATCATCTTGCGAAATTCAAAAAGGGAGCATCTCCAATGTGCCAAATGCAAAATAAGCATAGACGCCCTCACTCATTGTAGATGTCAAATACATGGACTTATAGATGTATTATATGTGAACTTTAGTAAGGCATTTGATAAGGTTCCCCATGATAAACTAATGAAGAAAGTGAAGTCACATGGTGTGCAGGGTGTTCTAGCTAGGTGGATAAAGAACTGGTTGAGCAACAGGAGACAGAGAGTAGTAGTTGAAGGGAGTTTCTCGAAATGGAGAAAGGTGACCAGTGGTGTTCCACAGGGATCAGTGCTGGGGCCACTGTTGTTTGTAATATACATAAATGATCTGGAAGAGGGCACTGTTAGTATAATCAGCAAGTTTGCAGATGACACAAAGATTGGTGGAGTATCAGAAAGCATAGGGGACTGTCAAAGAATACAGGAGAATATAGATAGACTGGAGAGTTGGACGGAGAAGTGGCAGATGGAGTTAAATCCGGGCAAATGTGAGGTAGTGCATTTTGGAAGGTCTAATTCTAGAGTGAACTATACTGTAAACGGAAGAGCCTTGGGAAAAGTTGATGAGCGGAGATCTGGGACTTCAGATCCATTGTGCACTGAGGGTGGCTGTACAGGTGGATAGAGTGGTCAAGACGGCATATGGTAGCTTGCCTTCATCAGATGGAGTATTGAGTAAAACAGCTGGCAGGTAATGTTAAAATTGTACAAGACTTTTGGTTTGGCCACATTTAGAATACTGTGTACAGTTCTAGTTGCCACGTTATCAAAAGTATGTGGATGCTTTGGAGAGGGTACAGAGAAGGTTTACAAGGATGTTGCCTGGTATGGAAGGTGCTAGCTATGAAGAGAGATTGAGTAGATTAGGATTCTTTTCATTAGAAAAAAAGGAGATTGAGGAGAGACCTGACTGAGGTTTACAAAATCATGAAGGGCATAGACAGGGTAGATAGAGATAAGCTTTTTCCCAGAGTGTAGAATTCAACAACAAGAGGTAAAGCATTCAAGATGAGAGGAGAAAAGTTTAAGGGGGATATAGGCAGAAATACTTTACACAGAGGATGGTAGGTGCCTGGAACACATTGCCAGCAGATGTATTGGAGGCCGGCACAGTAAGTTAATTTAAGGTCCATCTAGACAGATGCATGAGCAGATGGGGAGCAGAGGGATACAGAGTCTTAAGAATTGGGCAACAGGTTTAACAGTGGATTTAGATCAGCAAAGGCTTGGAGGGCCGAAGGGCCTGTTCCTGGGCTGTAAATTGTCTTTATACTTGTTCTTTGTTTGTGGTCATGCCTCAGCTTCGTAGGTATTAGATTGCTGTGGCGGGAGTAATAGAGGGGATTCTGGGGACAGAAGTTAAGGTAGACCTGGTCTCTCTGCTCTTGGGTCTGCTGAATTTATCTTCCTTAAACGCACATGGGGAATAAGCTATTCACCATTCTCACTTACTGTGCGAGGAAGACCTTTTGATGTGCTGGGTGTCTGAGAACCCTCCGGGCCTGTTGGGTGGCGTAAGTTAACTATGGAGCACATCCCTTTGGATTTCCTCACGGTGTACCATAAAATGCAACTTTTTTTATAAGACCTGACAGCCCTTTTTGAATTATCTGGAAGCAGGCTTGTCTGCCATTTTAACTAGGGCCTTTGTTTAGCCATGATGATTAGGTTTCGTGAACCTTGTGCCCTGCAAGGAAGAATCCCAAATAAATACGGGAGTAATAATTAATGCTCCTGAAGGTTGGGAGCTTCAGTGTTGTTGCGTTTAATGGTGCTACTTATTTATTTATAGATTTGTAGTGAGTGAAGTTTTGGTTTGTTTTGAAGAGTAAGGTAGGAGTTAGTTCATTGTAATTGCTGTTATAATTTTAAATTGTTATATTTTTGTAATTTTATAATTTTGAAAAGAAAAACATTCTGAATAACATTTTTTTTAAAATGCAGAATTAAGCCAAGTTAAATGTAAATTATCAAGCAAATTACAATTGTTAAATAGCTCCACCCTTGACTTGTTAAGGCTCTTAAGGGGCCAATTAATGGGCACTTAAAAGTCCTCAACCCCACCACTTACACTTTCTTACACATAGTGATGAGGAAGTACATCGTGTAATCAATCTGCCTGAACCTATCAGACATACATCCACCCACCACCAGGCTACTCCTGACCTTTCAGCCATCAGCTCTCTTCACAATCTTGTTACAATGCTAAGACATAGAAACCATGAGCAGACAAGGCCATTCAGCCCTTTGAGCCTGTTCTGCCATTCAACATCATCATAGCTGATCCTCTGTCTCAATAACATATTCCTTCTTTCTACCCGTATGTCTTGAATCTCACCTTTTTTTGAAATATATTCAGTGTTATGGTCTCCACAGCATTCTTCAGTAGGGAATTTCACAGATTCAGTCTCATAGAACATAGAACAGTACAGCACAGTACAGGTCCTTCAGCCCTCAATGTTGTGCCAACTTTTTACCTTACTCTAAGATCAGACTAACCTACATACCCTTTATTTTACTATTATTTATTATCCTTTGAGTGAAAACATTTTTTCATCATCTCAGCCAGCTGAGCAGTTTTATTCAAAGAGTAGTTCAGTACACAAACTAATAAAACTTTTAGTTCAATTCCAAGTATATATTAGGTTAGCTGATTCCGTCCAATATGGTTACTCTCAATTGGGGTAAAACAAAAGAACAATCAAGCTCCTTAACTCCATCTATATATGAGTAATCACAGCTGCAAATTGCCCAAGGTAACCAGTTGAGCCAGGATAGAATAAAGGTAAATTGGCCATCCCTTATCAGATGACCTGGTAATACATACACTTAGAAGTGATGAATGAGCACTTTGCACAGTCACACTTCTAGGATATTTTCTCAAAGTTAATGATTTCACAATAGGATGAAGGAGAAATAAATCTGCCACACAAAGCATAAGCCAAGTTACGGGCAGCACAGTGGCACAGTGGTTAGCACTGCTGCTTCACAGTGCCAGAGACACTGCCTAAATTCCTGCCTCAGGCAACTGTCTGTGTGGAGTTTGCACATTCTCCCCGTGTCTGCGTGGGTTTCCTCCGGGTGCTCTGGTTTCCTCCCACAGTCCAAAAATGTGCAGGTCAGGTGAATTGGCCATGCTAAATTGCCCGTAATATTGGGTAAATGTAGGGGAACGGGTGTGGGTGGGTTGCTCTTTGGAGGGTCGGTGTGGACTTGTTGGGCCAAAGGGCCTGTTTCCACACTGTAAGTCATCTTACCTTTTATTCTGCCAGTGATATAAAGAAATCCATCTTCATCATGTCTTCCCAAGTCTCCTGAGTGCAACCAACCCGCTTCATCTAAAGCTTCTTTAGTCTGTTCGGGCATATTCAGGTATCCCATGAAGATATGTCTTCCCCAAAAACATATTTCTCCACTCCCTTCTTCATTTAGTTTGTCAAGTTTAGTTTTGCATCCCTCCATCTCCTTTCCACAGCTGGAGAGGTGAGATTGTAGAACAAAATTACTCAAGACATTCATCAAACTTAAAATCTAACAGTTAAAAACTGAACACACAGTTAGACTACAAGTAACAGGATCAAATCTCAATGAAGTCCTTGAATAGGGAATGGGCAAAGATCACCAGGAAAGAAAGTTTGTAATGCAAGATCATTCACCTCACCAACAGAGTTACAAAGTCATATTAGCAGGGCACTTTAGAAGGATTATTCCCAACCAAAAGAAATATATTTCTGACAATATGTAAACAACATAAAGATTTACAAAAAATCTTCGCACCATTTCTTCTAACCAAGATAACCAGTTGGGTTTACAGCAAGCCACAAAGGAAGGAGTTATGGAAGGAAAAGCCACCAAATTACAGAATCACAGAATGATTATGGTGCAGGAGGAGGTCATTTGGCCCATCTTGCCTGCATCAGCTCTATTACCTAGTCCGACTCTATTATCCAGTGCTAATCTCCAGTCTTTTCCCCACATCCCTGCATGCCATTATTACCCAAAACAAAAATCCAAGCCCTCCTGAATGTCTCAACTGAAGCTACCTCCATCATATTCCCAGGCAGTACATTCTGAACCCTGATAACTCACTGTGAAAAAAATTATTTTACGTCAACCTTGATTCATTTGCACATCACTTTAGATTTGTGCCCCCTCATTCTTGTTTCTTTTACAGATAGAAACAGCTTCACCCTATCTACTCTAACCAGCCTGGCGATGGTTTTGAAAACCTCAACCAAATCTTCACCAGGAAGAACAGTCCCAATGTTTTCAAACCGACCTCATAGCTGAAGTTTATCATACCTGGCACCATTCTCGTAAATCACTTCTGCACTGTCTACAATGTAGTTGTGTTGAAAGCAATAGTTATAAGTCATGCTTCCCCTACATAAGGCAGAGTCCAAAGGTGACTTTAAACAAATGCATATTTCAAAATCAGTGACTCAGACAAGGTCACCCTAAATTAATAATGGAGTATAATCCACCAGGGGACAATCCAGGGCAAGGAACGCTAGTGGACTGGAAAATGAGAATAGTAATCAGGACAGGTTTGATTGTCAGGGTAAAGAGAGCTTGTTTTGCTGGAGTAACCAGGAGTGATAAATATTTTATTTAAAAGTAATGTGCACTAAATTACAAAAAAAAACATAACAGATCCTGAGAAGATAAAGGTAAGATTTGCACAGATGATACCAAAACTGAGTAGCATTCAGCAATGAACAGGCAAGCGCTCTTTTCTTCAGCGTAAAGCAAATGTAGAGACATTTAAAATTATGATAGAGTTTAACAAAGATGTAGAACTTTTTTCACTAGAAGACAATTCAAATCTGGGGCCCATAAATTATAAGATAGTCATTTATAATCAATGGGGAATTCTGGAGAAAGTATTTACCCAGGAAGTGGCTAAAATGTGGAATGGAAGTTTAAATGATTATATTAAAACTTATGGTGGTGTAGTAGTAACGTTACAAGCCTAGTAATCCAGAAGGTGCAGGTTGAAATCACATCATTGGAGATGATAGAATTCAAACTCAATCAACAAAATCTGGAATTAGATACTAGCCTTGTTAATGATCACCAACTATCATTGTATGTCATAAAAACACATCTCGTTCAGTATTTCCATTTAGGGAACAAAATCTACCATCTTTACCTGGTCTGGCCTACATATAATGGCAGTTCCACAGAAATCTAGTTGACTCTTTATTTTCCTCGGTTTAAAGCAATAAGCAGCAAATGCTGCACTTGCCAGTGATGCTCACACTCCATGAAAGAATCATGAAAAAGCCAATGAAAAAAAAGGGGGAAGGAAAAGGCCTGTAGTAGGCAGAAAGCAGAAGAATGATAAAAAGGATGTTGGTGCAAGGCAAATGACAATGGGTAGAAAGGACACAGAAGAGGAGGTCATCATAAGGTCATCACCACCTGCCTTCTTAGATGTTATGAGTTTTGATAAATCCACTATTTCAACTTATTTTTATTAAATACACTATATTCACTGCTCCTGGTGCAGTTACATCTGTATTGGGAAGAATGAATACAGTTTTGATGGTCAATTTGCAAAGCCCTCCCATTCAGTCCACACATGCAACCACAGGTTTCCAATCACCTGTCATTTTAGTTTCGCAGCCCACTCCCACTTTGATTTCTTTCTTCAGCCTCTCATCCTGTTCCAATGAACCCTCAACTTCACAATTAGTCATTTACAACCTTCTGGACTTCACTGCCCTCTGAGAAATTAAGAGTGAGAAATAAATGTTGACCCAGCCAGCAAAATCCACATCCCATGAACAAACTAAATAAAACAAGACAGAATCCAAAAATTTCAGACAGCGGTTATTTAGCAACTGAGCTTTTGGTAATAATTATCCTATTTACATCTCCTCTAAATTGTTCCTTATTAATTTTTTTAAAAATCTTGTTCACTCACTACCCTGTTTTTCTCCTTTATTCTTCTATAGGACATGGTGTCACATGACCAGCATTTATTGTCCATCCCTACTTCCTCTTGAACAAGGCAGTTAGCTAAGCCATTTCTGAGGGGCAGTGAAGAATCAACCACATTGCTGTAAGTCTGGAATTACATGTAGGCCAGCCCAGGATTTCTTCCCCTAAACGATATTTCTGCCCGATCATCCAATTGTCTTCTCCTGCCCTCAACCTGAGTATAAGGGAGCATTTTCATTATTATTGCAATATAAGAGCAGCAAGTCTTACAGTATAAGATCATATCTGGGAGTATTGAGAGCAGTTTTGGTCCCCTTATTTATGGATAGATCTGATTTAATTGGAGGTAGTTCAGTGAAGGTTCTCTAGGATGATCCTTGGCATGGAGGGATTGTTTCATGAGCATAAACAGATTGGGACTCTACTCACTGACATTTAGAAGCATGAAATGTGAGCTCACTGAAACATATAGAATGCTCAAGGGGCTTGACAGGATAAATGTGGAGAGGATGTCTCCCCCTGTGGGAGAGTCTAGGATCAGTGAGTTTGTGTTCAAATAATGACCAAAATCAGTGAGAGGCAAGACCAGCCTCTTTATTCAGCAACTGCAGTAGCACAAGTTCGAGGCTGTAATAGATTCTCCAAGTACAGTTCTTAGAATAGCCTCTTTATACGAAGTTCTTACATGTAGTAAAATTATATCACTCTGATGTTACACTGTTTTATCTGTTGTACACAAAGTTTAGGTGACTTCTGTCCTGGGGAAACAGCAAATGGTTTGCTCAGTGCTGGCTGCTATTATTGATAGGATTAAGAGCGTCTGTCCGGTCTGCTTGCATAATCAAGAAGTCTTAGTCCTTTATCTTTTAAGCTAATAAATGCTAGTAAAAGTACAATGCCAAATGCTCTAAATAAGTTAGAAATTATACATCTACCTAATAAAAGAATAAAGGATATTAAACAGAGTACTGCAGCTGGGTCGTGAGATTTGTTTACTATTTGCCAGTGAGTTTCACTCATTCATGCAATTCCACAGAAGCACTTTTTTGTCATTTAAGGGGACAGTGGCCCTGTTAAAAATATTCAACAAGTATATACTAACTGGGGAACTGTTTGGTGTTCTGTAACCTATTCACATCCTGAGAGATGGCTGGTGAGGGCTCATGGAGACCCAATAGCAGGGAGTCATTCTTCTGAATACGTTACTATGTTGACACTTATTCAGAGGCAGCTTTTGATGTAGAAATAGATCTGAGAAGGGTTGAAGGTGTGAGGTAGCAGTAATAGATTTGGAAGGAAAGTTTTAATTTTTAATAGTAAAATGTACAACAGAACTGTGGTCTTATAAATGAATGAATGAAACGTGCTTTATAATGGAAAGTTATTGTGAGAGGCGCTTGCAAATGTTGTTGTTTCTGCAAATATCACAAGGCTGAATCATGAGGGGGTGTAAGTTAAGCTAGATATACTTGCACAAACAGCTACAAATAGCTGCATCTTGTTTCTGCAGAAATCGCAAGGCGGAATCATGAGGGTGTATACCATGAAATAACTAACCGAAAAGGGAGGTGGTCGACTGGTAGAAACAGATCTATTGACATGACAGTTGCAATTGTCATGCACATAGGAAGTTAGTATGAACAAGATAACCAAAAAAGACCCAGTGTTGCATCAGCAATAGTATTAAGACCCAGCTATCAAGGCGGGGGGGTTGCACACTAACAACAGGCCACAGACAGACGTGGTAAGCCGATTAGATTAGCAGATGCACAGAGCAATACAACTGTCACATATGAGGTAAAAGGGAAGGTACAGGGAGACTCATAGAAAACTGTATAAATGTGCAATAAAATTATTCAGAAGTGTGCCTACTTTGTGGTCACCCGGGCTTGCAAGAACGTATGAATAAAGACTGCTTCGGTATTTGACTCGGACTGAAATTATTGAACAGTGAGCTTCGTTTCTCACAGTTATGAATGAACGAAAAGGGAACGTGATACTTAATAAATATAGAGAGCTTGTGAGTGTGTTAGTAAGAGAGGTATGAATGAATGGATAAATGAAAACACGATATCTAGTAAATATAGCGAGCTGGTGAGTGAGTTAGCAAAGATATCTATAACACAATGGCTCAGATCAGAGGGCATCATCTCAGAATAAGTGGGCACCAATTTAAGACTGATTCAAGGAGGAATTTCTTCTCAATTGGTTGTAAGTCTTTGGCGCTCCTTCTCACAGAGATCTAGGAGGGCAGAGTCCTTGTGTATTATTAAGGCTGAGATAGATTCTTGATCAGTCGGGGAATCAAGAATTACAGGGAAACTGCAAGGAAGTCAGATCAACAATAATCCTGTTGAACGGCAGAGCAGACTTAAGGAGCTAAATGGTCTACTCCTGTTCCTATTAATTACAGTCTTATAAATGAGCATTTCTCTTTGTTCTTTCTTGCCTCCCCTCTTTTGTTGCCTCTGTACTTGTTCAAAATCTGTTACAGCCTCGACATCTTTACCAACTCTAATGATATTAACTCTGTACCTCCACACAGATGCTGCCTGATTAGCTAAGAATGTCCTGCATTCAAATTATTTTGTTGTATGGGATTTCTGACTAATTCTGGTCACCACATTTCAGGAAGGATGTGGAAGCTTTGGAGAAGGTACAGAAGAAGTTATGAGCTGTATTGAGAGACTAGAAAAACTCGGGTTGTTTTCTCTGGAGTGGCAGAGGCTGAGGGAAGACCTGCTAAATTCTATAAAATTATGAATTGCATGAAGTGGGTTGATGGTCGGAATCGTTTTCCCCCAGAGTTGAAATGTCTAATACTAGGGGGCATGCATTTAAGCTGAGTGGGGGAAAGTTCAAAGGAGTCATAGAGTCATAGAGATGTACAGCATGGAAACAGACCCTTCGATCCAACCCATCCACGCCGACCAGATATCCCAACCCAATCTAGTCCCATCTGCCAGCACCTGGCCCATATCCCTCCAAACCCTTCCTATTCATATACCCATCCAAATGCCTCTTAAATGTTGCAATTATACCAGCCTCAACCACTGGCAGCTCATTCCATACCTGTACCACCCTCTGTGTGAAAAAGTTGCCCCTTAGGTCTCTTTTATATCTTTCCCCTCTCACCCTAAAACTATGCCCTCTAGTTCTGGACTCCCTGACCCTAGGGAAAAGACTTTGCCTATGTACCCTATCCATGCCCCTCATAATTTTGTAAACTTCTATAAGGTCACCCCCCAGCCTGCGACGCTCCAGGGAAAACGTCCCCAACCTGTTCAGCCTCTCCCTATAGCTCAAATCCTCCAACCCTGGCAACATTCTTGTAAATCTTTTCTGAACCCTTTCAAGTTTCATAACATCTTTCCGATAGGAAGGAGACCAGAATTGCACGCAATATTCCAACAGTGGCCTAACCAATGTCCTGTATAGCTGCAACATGACCTCCCAACTCCTGTACTCAATACTCTGACCAATAAAAGAAAGCATACCAAACACCTTCTTCACTATCCTATCTACCTGTGACTCCACTTTCAAGGAACCATGAACCTGCACTCCAAGGTCTCTTTGTTCAGTAACACTCCCTAGGACCTTACCATTAAGCGTATAAGTCCTGCTTAGATTTGCTTTCCTAAAATGCAGCACTTGGCATTTATCTGAATTAAACTCCATCTGCCACTTCTCAGCCCATTGGCCAATCTGGTCAAGTTCCTGTTGTAATCTGAGGTAACTCTCTTCGCTGTCCACTGCACCTCCAATTTTAGTGTCATCTGCAAACTTTTTAACTGTACCTCTTATGCTCACATCCAAATCAGATGTGAGGGGCTTTTTTTTTAAACACAGAGAGTGGTAGGAATGTGGAACACGCTGCAAGGGATGGTGGTGGAGGCAGATGGCATAGGGGTATTTAAGGGGCTTTTAGAAAAGCTCATAAATATGCAAGGATATGGACCAAGGATGGCAGGGCAGAAGGGATTAATTCAATTTGGCGTCATGTTCAGCATAACATCATGGGCCGAAGGGCCCATTCCTGTGCTGTACTATTCTATGTTCTATGTCCATCCAAAGATAGCAGTTAATGCTGCATCACTGAAATGCCAATTTGGATTATGTTTCCGAGAGTAGTCCTTGAAACCACAATCTTCTGATTTGGAGATGAAACAACTACCATTGATCTCAATTGGTGTAGTGCAACAGATTACTAGATTAATTGCACATTTGGAATTTTTTGTAAAGCTCAGAAAAAGTCATGTTCAGTATAAGCAGAAATAGATATCGATAATCAATGGAGTTTTTGACCTATCATTCGCATAAACAACTTTAAGAAGACAGATCCTAATTCTGAGCAGACTACAAACTAGTGTAGATGTTGACCCTTAAGTGCAATGTAACATAAAAGCTGTGAGTTAAGCCATAGAGAAATACAGGAAAGATGTACTGTATGGATAAGATAGAAATAGTGTAAATCTTTAAAGTTTCCTCATTGACAGGATGAACAATTATTTAATGTATACAATCCTGTATGAATCAAACAACTGTTCTATCTGCATGAATTTAGATGTGAATTTAGATGTGAATAATTATAATTACACTAGTTTTGACATATACACAGACCTTGTAATTCGATAGAAGTCTTGATGCGAGACAGTGTGTGGACCAGTACTCTCGCTCATTCCATAAATCTCAAAAATTGTGATGCGAAGACTTAGGAAGAACTCCAGTGTTTCTTTGGTAATGGGTGCTGCTCCTGTAAAGCACTTAGTACATTGGTCCAGGCCTAATGAAACACGAACTTTCTTAAATACCAGAGCATTTGCCAAGGCGTATCCACAGGGCCGTGTTGTAACTCTGTAACATAAAGCATTCATATCATCTCTTTGAATTCATCACACAGCATAAAATAAAAAGAAAGAGAAGTAAGACGTTGTTAACAAAAGTTTTTTTTTAAGTTGAAGGCATTGGGAGAGACTTGATAATTCAAAATCAGAAAGAACAAAAGATGAAGGCAACTTTTTTTCTGAATTGTTGTCAATGAGAAATCTGATCAACAAGTATCTCCACATTACCTGTTCATAAATGATTTCTGCATGTATGCCATATTTATAGCACTGTTGATTGGCTGCATGCATTAGCAGAGAACTCAATATTGCTACTTATTAGCACTGAGTTTGGGGAGACGCATTGTGGATGAGTGAATTTGATCAGAGAAAGTATGAAAATTAGCTGAACATGGGAGTAAGTGAACCCCCGATTTTCCCCTTGCAAAACTGTACTGCAGATCCACCCTGTAGAGGAGATGGAAAGCAAGAGAACATCCTATTTCCATAGGGAATCAGGAAGCCAAACACACAGTGAGAAGGCAGTGGGAACAGCCACACACACCAATGGTATGTGCAACCTCAAGGTACTGGATGCAGTGCCATAAGATTAGTGAACGTACCTTTAAATGCCATATTCTACTAAATAAACTATTAACCTCAGAGCTTTGGCTAAAAACCTGAAGAACAAAGCCCTAATTGAGCTCAACTGGAGCAGGAGAGGAGAGGAGTGGGTTGATCTCAGTCAGAGTGGGGCAGGATCAGAAATGGTGGAATCTTCACTAAATTCAGAGGGAGAGTTCCTGAAGTGACATCATGGTTCAAGATGTGACATAAGGCAAAAGGAATATCTACATGGGGACAAATCTTTAGTGTGCTATTTCGTATTAATACCCAAATTAACTTTATATCTTGATCTCTAGACTATGTCATTGCTCTCTATTGTACTCATACCATCATTAATTTACAAAGCTTCCCCTCTGCTCTATTTTCTTCACTACCTGGTCATCTGAAATGTTACGTATCATTTGATCATTCAGGCTCCAAACCTTAGTTATCTTGCAGCAGTATCTGTAATGGTTATCAATTCATACACATTTATTGAAGTTGAGTTGTTTTCACCTGTTTTCTTATGAATAGAACGTAAAATCATGTACATAGGTTTTAATTGTCTATTTATTATTTTTGCAATCATAATGTGATTACCATTGCCATTCTCTAATCTTTTAATTTATCACAAATTCACTCATTTGATCAAATCAAAAAGACATGTCTAAAGGCTTTATGTCTTAATGCGTGGAGCATTTACAATAAGGTAGATGAATTAGCTGCACAAATTGATATAGATGTTTATGATATAGTGGCAATTACAGAGACATGGCTGCTAAGTGCCCAAAGATGGGAACTGAACACTTGGGTATTCAGAATTTAGCATAGATAGACAAAAAGCCAAAGGAGATGGTGAAGCATTGTTACTGAAGAATTTACAAGGCAATAGTGAGGAAGGATATTAGCTTAGAAAATCATGTGGATTTTGTATGGGTAGAAATAACAAACGCAAAAAGTCTGAGAATGGTGTTAGAGTGTCTACAGTTTTCAAACAGTAGTGGAGATGAAAGGGCAAGCATTAAACAAGAGATCAGAGAGGCATGTAGTAAGGGTACAACAGTAATCATTGGGAGACTTTAATTTATATACAAATTGGACAAACTAAACTCACAATATTTTTAGGATTTCCTGGATTGTGCAGATTTTTTTAGAGTTTTTGCAAGTCAATGGTGGATAGTCAATAGCTGATATTCAAAGGAATATGTGCATGAATTACAATAAGTTATTCATTCCTCTCTGGCACAAAAATAAAAGAAAGGCATGTGGTTCAACTATGGCTTACAAAATAAATTAGGGATAGTGTTAAATACAAAGGAAAGACATATAAAAGACTAAGAAAAATGAATACATACCTTGGCTCTATCTTCACAAAATAGGGCAGTAATACCTTCCAGAAATGTTCAGGGACCAAAGGACTAGTGAGGGAACACAACTGAAGAAGATTAGTATTGGTAAGAGAGTGGTGCGAGGGAAATTAATGAGGTTAAAAAGCCTGATAATCTCCATCCCAGAGTAGTGAAGGCAGTGGGGAGGAGAGAGAAAAAAATTACAAACCAATAGCCTAACATAGGTAGTGGGGTTTTAAAGCATCAACAAGATTTGAAAGAGTCAGCATGGGTTTATGAAAGGTGAATCATGCTAAACAAATCAAATGGAGTTCTGTGAAGATGCAACAAGTCTAATAGAAAAGGGAGAACTAATTGATGAATCTTCAGATGGTTTCTGAAACGGTCTCTCTTTAGAGATTAGTGGGGAAAATCAAAACACGTGAGATGGAAGTAAGATATTGGCATGGTTTGAGAAATGGTTGACACACAGGAGGAACAGAAAGTGGGAATAAATGGGTCTCATTCTGAGTGGCAAGCCGGGAGATTGGTTAGCAAGGTTAGATCTCATGGAATACAGGGAGAACTAACCATTTGGATACAGAAATGGCTCGAAGGTAGAAGACAGAGAATGCTGGTGGAGGGTTGCTTTTCAGACTGGATGCCTGTGACCAATGGTATGCCACAAGGTTCGGTGTTGGGCCCACTACTCTGTCATTTATCTAAATGATTTGGATGTGAACATTGGAGGTATAGTTAGTAAGTTTGCAGATGTCACCAAAACTGGAGGTGTAATGAACAGCAAAGAAGGTTACCTCAGATTACAACGGGATCTAGATCAGATGGGCCAATGGGCTGAGGAGTGGCAGATGGAGTTTTATTTAGATAATTGCAAGGTGTTACATTTTGGGAAAGCAAACTTTTGCAAAAATGTGTGCTTGTGCTACTGGAGAAGTTTTAAACTAATTTGGCAGGGGAATGGGACACAGATTAAATGTAAAATTGGGAACAAGGTCCAATCAGGTGTAGGAGCAACACCGGGACAGTCACCACCCACCAACGTTTATGTAGTGGGGCCATGAGTCATGAAATTTGAATTCAATAAAAATCTGGAATTAAAAGCTGATCTAATGTCAATTGTTCTTTTTTACAAAAAGCTATCCAATTCACTTTAGGGAAAGAAATCTGTCATCCTCACCTGATCGAGCCTATATATGACCCCAGACACAAAGTCATCTGATTGATTCTTAAATACCCTCTGCTGTGGCATCGAACCAATCAATTCAGTACGATCAAGTCATA
This sequence comes from Chiloscyllium plagiosum, assembly GCF_037043375.1. Lineage (NCBI taxonomy): Eukaryota > Metazoa > Chordata > Chondrichthyes > Orectolobiformes > Hemiscylliidae > Chiloscyllium > Chiloscyllium plagiosum. Next base: position 109,251,701 of record NW_028270139.1, read on the forward strand.
TTTTTGCCTGTACTCTCTCATCCACAAATCTGTTGTTGATCAAACTTCTAAATAACTCAACCTTGAATTTATACAATGACCTAACTTCCAATCCTCTCTGGGAAAGATAATATCACAGGTTAACTACTTCTGAGAAGAAATTTGATCCATATCCCCATCTTAAAATAGATCCCTCATTTTTAAACAGTGCTCTCTTGTTCTAGATTCTTCAAGAAAAAGGTGCAGATACTCTCTGCATCTTCCTTGTAAAAATCCCTCAAAACCTTATATTTTTCAATAGAATCACCTTTTATTCTTCTCAATTCTGGTCAACATAGACATACATTTAATGTTAAGACAACCAACTCATCTCAGCAACCAGTCAATTGAATCTTTGAATGAAGTGTAAACTTCACTGTCCTCCTCCTCCCCAAACCCCATCAAAAAATAAGGAGATGAAACTATAAATGGTATGCAGTATTCCAATTGTGGCCTCACCAATGCCCAATTACAGTTGCAGCAAGGCCTCCCTAACTTTACAGTCCAACACCTCTTGCAACGAAGATCAACATTTCATTTCCTGTACTTGAATCCTACCATTTTTTGTAATTCATGTCCAAGAGTACTCAAACCTCTGTACCAGCGTACTCTTTTCTAATTCAATAATATTCTGGTTTTAAATCCTCCTGGCCAAAATGGGTGACCCACGTTATATTACATCATCCTTTTTGTTTTAACCTGCTTACTTAACCTACCTAACCTACTTAACCTACCTAAATATCTTAGCAGGCTGACTAGCAGAGCAAGATTTTCATGCATTCATGCATGTCCATATCAGGGCACTGAGGATTAAAGATGGCAGTTGGGTCCTAATCCCTTGATTTCTGCACCATTTTTGTTGTGTGGCATTTTAACAGCAAGGGACAAGGGTGCATAGTGAGTGTCGTAGCAGTACTCCCAAACTTGCTAGCTCCACTTCATTATGCTGGTACATATTTTAAACACGACATCTTCCCCCCCATACAATCAATGGAGTCAGGTTAATTTTGGCAGGTAACAATGTGGTTCACACCATTGCAGAGAAGACATGACCAACTAGGTTTTGCAAGAAAATTCAGAAAGTGTTGTCAACTTCGCTTCATAATTTAATAGTGTGTGTTAAGTCAAATATGTTTTTAGAAGTGATTAATGATAGGATTATATTTGGAAAACCATAACGCATAAGAAATAGGAACAGAATTAGGTCTTTCAGCCCTTGAGTCTGCTTAGCCATTTGATCATGGCTGATAAGTTTCACAACCCCATTCTGCTGCCTTCTCCTCATAATCTTTGACTCCCTTACTAATCAAAAATGTATCTGTACCTATCTGCAAGACAAATAGATCATGATTGAATCATAGACTCATAGTTCATAGAAACAAATGCTTTGGTCCAATCGTCCATGTCAACCAAGTTTCACTAACAAAATTAGTCCCACTTGCCTGTATTTGGCCTATATCCCTCTTAATCTTTCTATTCATGTACCTGTCCAAAAGTCTCAAATTTATCAACCACTTCCTCTGGCAGTTCATTCCAGATACTAACCACTCTCAGTGTGAAAATATTGCCCTCCGGTCCCTTTTAAATCTTTCTCCTTTCACCTTAAAACTATGCCCCTAATGTTGAACTTCCCCACCCTAGGGGAAAAAAACCCTTTGTTGTTCATTTTATCCAAGCCCCGAATGATTTTATAAACCTCTGTAAGGTTTATAAAATTCCTCAACCTCCTACATTCTAGTGTAAAAAGTCTCGGCCCTTATAACTCCGACCATCCAGTCCTGACAATATTCTGATAAATCTTTTCTGAAACTTCTCCAATTTAATAATATCCTTCCTATAGCAGGGCAACCAGAACTGTACACAGTACTCCAAAGTAACCTGTATAACCTCAACATGACATTCTAACCCCATACTCAATGATCTAAACAATGGAGGCAAGTGAGCTAAACGCCTTTTTAAACATCCTGTCTACCTGTGATGCGACTTTCAAAGAACAGTGCACCTGAATCCCCAGGTCTCTCTGTTCGACAACACTACCCAGGACCTCACCATTAGTTGTATAAGCCCTGACTATATTTGTTTTACCGAAATGCAATACCTCGTATTTATGCAGATTAAATTCCATCTGGCAGTCTTCAGCCCATTAACCCAATTGAACAAGATTCTCACAATCAGCCACAGAAACATTTGTCTGTGCTTCTGATTAGACAGTCCCCTATCATAATCAATTGCTTGGAATCTGTCAGACCTCTCATTACATCAGAGCCAGTCTCAATACTAGAAAAGTGGTTGTTCTACATTCCCCTGAGAGTCCATTGCCCCCTACATTTTCCAAAACAGCATACTTGTTTTAGACAGAGATAGCCACAGGAGACTCCTGCTCTACCTGATTCCCTCTCCTACCCCCCCCCCCCCCCCCCCGAGGTAATCCATCTATCTGACTGTTCTGTGGTTTTGCTCCCTTCCTATAACTGCCACCCATAACATTTCCCCCCACCCCAGCTCCTGCAAATTCCTCATTGCCTCTAACTGCCATTCGAAAAGGTCAATGCAATATGATAGGATTTGCAACCTAACACACGTACTTCAGACATAATCATCAGTAACATGGAAACTCTCCTAATCTCCCACATCCGACAGGAAGAACACATCACTCCACTAAAGACCATCTTTGCACCTTAACAGTCTACAAACCCAAAAATTGGTACAGTTTTGCTGCTCTAAAAAACACTATATGGGAGAGACTGAATAGGCGGGGGCTGTTTTCCCGGGAGTGCCAGAGGCTGAGGGGTGACCTTATAGAGGTTTATAAAATCATGAGGGGCATGGATAGAGTAAATAGGTAAGGTCTTTTCCCTGGGGTAGGGGAGTCCAGAATAAGAGGGCGTAGGTTTAGGGTGAGAGGGGAAAGATTTAAAAGGGACCTAAGGGGTAACCTTTTCACACAGATGGTGGTGGGTGTCCGGAATGAGCTGCCAGAAGAAGTGGTCGGGGCTGTTACTATTACAACATTTAAAAGGCATCTGGAAGGATATATGAATAGGAAGGGTTTAGAGGATTTGGGCCAAGTGCTGGCAAATGGGACTAGATTAATCTAGGATACCTGGTCGGTGTGGACGAGCTAGACCAAAGGGTCTGTTTCCATGTTGTACATATCTATGACTCTAAAATTCCTTTGTAATCATAGATAACCTTCTTCATTGTCAACTATACCACCAATTTTGGTGTATTCCACAAACTTACTGACCATGCCTCCTAAATTCTCATCCAAATCATTCATATAAATGATAAACAACCATGTAGACCCAGCACCAATCCCTGCGAAACACCACTGATCACAAGCTTCCAGTCCAAAAATCAACCGTCGACCATCATCCTCTGTCTCCTACCATCAAGCCAATTTTGTACCCAACTGGCAAGCTCTCTCTGAATCCAACATGATCTAACTTTATGAATTAGTCTACCATGTGGAATTCTTGCCAAAGGCTTTACTCTGGTCCATGTACACAAAGACTATTGCTCTGTCTCAATCTTTTTGGTTACATTCTCAAAAACCTCAATCAAGTTTGTGAGACATGATTTCCCATGCACAAAGCCATGCTGACTTTCCCTGATCAGTCCTTGACTCTGTAAATGCATGTAAATCCTATCTCTCAGTATCCCCTCCAACAACATATCATTCACTGATGTCTAATGCACAGGTCTCATGTTTCCGGGCTTCTCCTTACAGCTTTTCTTACATAAGCACACAACATTAGTCACCCTCCAATGCTGAAGCAGGAACATTGATGTGATTCATTCCTGATGAAGGGCTTTTGCCCAAAATGTCAATTTTCCTGCTCCTCGGATGCTGCCTGACCTGCTGTACTTTTCAAGCACTACTCTAATCTTGACTCTGATTTCCAGCATCTGCAATCCTCATTTATGCTTAGTAGGAAGGATGTTGGTAAGCTTGAAAGGTTTGAACAGAAGATTTATAAGAACATTGCCAGGACTGGAGAGTTTGAGTTGTTGGGAGAGGCTGAACAGGCTGGGGCTTTTCTCCCCTAAAGTATCGTAGGTTGAGAGGTGATCTTCGAGAGGTTTATAAAATCATGAGGGGCATGGATAGGGTGAGTACCCACTAGTGAATTCCTAGTGTGGGGAGTCCAAAACAAGAAGGCATTGGTTTAGATTTCGAGGGACATGGGGAAAATGCTGGCAAATGGGACTAGGACAGATTGGGATGTCTGGTTGGCATGGACAAGCTGGACTGAAGTTTCTGTTTCCATGCTGTTTGATTCTGACTCTCAAATTCCTCACCATCCAAGCCTTTAACACCATGGCAGTTCCAGTAAATATTTGGAAAGTTAAAATCCTCTACTATTAGATATATCCAAGCTTTCTCTACATATTTGTTCCTCAATTTCCCTCTGACTACTGGGGAGCCTTTAGTACAATCCCATCAAGCTGATCATCACTTTCTTATTTCAGAGTTCCATCTATATAGCTTCACTTAGAAATATCCTAAGTGCAGCAGTAATGTTTTCCCTAGTCAAAAACACTACACCCCTCCTCTCTTGTCTCCCTTTCTGTCCTACCTATCACATCTAAATCCTGGAACATTGAATTGTCAGTCCTGTCCCTCCCTCAGTCCTGTTTCTGTAATAGCTATGATATGTCAACTCCATGTTCCCATCCATGCCCGAGTTCATCTGCCTTACCTGCAAGACACCTTGCATAGAGATAAATGCAGTTCAATTCAGAGTTATCTTGTTCTCTGGCTTGCTCTTGCCTGTCTCTTCTAATTAATTTGCTCTTTTTAAATTCAGAACCATCCTCATCTATTTTTCTATTCTCACTTAGGACCCCTCTACCATCTCCCTGCCACCCCCCAACAACTAGTTTGAAAGGTCTCGGGTAGCGCCAGCAAATCTCCCTGCCAGGATATTGGTCCCTAAGTATTTTGTGTCCCAGAAAAGATTCCAGTGATCCAGAAATCCAAATCCTTGCTCATTGCTCCATCTCCTCAGTCACTTATTCATTGGCCCTAACTATTCTCACTAGCACATGATTATTATTAAATTAACAAGAATTGTGTAAGTTGATACACACTGAAATGCCTTAGAGCCCTTTTGAATTGGACAGTATTTCTATTTACTGAACAATGTCACTTTCCACTGTTTTAGTCATTTCATCAATATGCTGGTCGAACATCTGTTACCCTGCTTTTAAGCTTCAACAGATGATGGAGGTCATTGAAATTCTGCACAGCCATTTGTTCTCCTTTTTAAACTTTCAGAGCTCTTTCAAAGACTGCAGAAGGTTTCATGCATTCCAGGGCTACAGGGCTACCGGGATGGTGCAGGAGGGAGGGATTCCGGTATCTGGATAACTGGGGTTCTTTCTGGGAAAGGTGGGACCTCTATAAACAGGATGGTCTACACTTGAACCTGAGGGGCACCAGTATCCTTGGGGGGAGGTTTGCTAGTGCTCTTGGGGGGGGGTTTAAACTAACTCTGCAGGGGCATGGGAACCTAGACTGTAGCTTTAGGGTGCTGGACCTGGAGTGTAGGGAGGTTAGGAACATGGCATCGATCTCAAAGGAGGGTGCCTGTAAACAGGAAAGTGGCTTGAAGTGTGTACACTTCAATGCAAGTAGTATACGAAATAAGGTAGGTGAACTTGCAGCGTGGGTTGGTACCTGGGATTTCGATGTTGTGGCTATTACGGAGACATGGGTAGAACAGGGACAGGATTGGCTGTTGCAGGTTCCAGGGTTTAAATGTTTTAGTAGGGTCAGAGGTGGGGGTAAAAGAGGGGGAGGTGTGGCATTGCTTGTCAAAGATAGTATTACAGCTGTGGAAAGGACGATGGATGAAGACTCGCCATCTGAGGTAGTTTGGGCTGAGGTTAGGAATAGGAAAGGTGAGGTCACCCTGTTAGGAGTTTTCTACAGGCCTCCTAATAGTCCTAGAGACGTAGAAGAAAGGATTGCGAGGATGATTCAGGAGAAGAGTGAAAGTAATAGGGTGGTTGTTATGGGGGAATTTAACTTTCCTGATAATGACTGGGAAAGCTACAGCTCGAGTTCATTAGATGGGTCGGTGTTTGTCCAATGTGTGCAGGAGGGTTTCCTGACACAATATGTAGACAGGCCAACAAGAGGTGAGGCCATACTGGATTTGGTTCTGGATAACGAATCAGGCCAGGTGTTAGAATTGGAGGTAGGTGAGCACTTTGGGGACAGTGACCACAATTCGGTGACTTTTACTCTAGTGATGGAGAGGGATAAGTGTGCACTGCAGGGCAAGAGTTATAGCTGGGGGCAGGGAAATTATGATGCAGTGAGGCACGACTTAGGATGCGTGGCTTGGAAAAGTAGGCTTCAAGGCAAGGGCGCAATTGATATGTGGAGCTTGTTCAAGGAGCAACTATTGAGTGTCCTTGATAAGTATGTACCTGTCAGGCAGGGAGGAAAGGGTCGTGTGAGGGAGCCGTGGTTTAATAAGGAATTGGAATCCCTGGTTAAAGGGAAGAGGGCGGCCTATGTAAAGATGAGGCGTGAAGGTTCAATTGGGGCGATTGAGAGTTATAAGGTAGCCAGGAAGGATCTGAAGACAGAGCTTAGAGCAGCAAGGAGGGGACATGAAAAGTCCTTAATAGGTAGGATTAGGGAAAACCTAAGGCTTTCTATAGGTATGTCAGGAATAAAAGAATGACTAGGGTAGGAATAGGTCCAGTCAAGGATAGTAGTGGGAAGTTGCGTGTGGAGGCTGAAGAGATTGGGGAGACACTGAATGAATACTTTTCGTCAGTATTCACTCAGGAACAGTACATTGTTGCCAATGTGAATAGAGTCACAATTAATTAGAATGGACGGCTTTGAGGTATGTAGGGAAGAGGTGTTGGAAATTCTGGAAAGGGTGAAAATAGATAAGTCCTCTGGGCCTGATGGCATTTATCCTAGGATTCTCTGGGAAGCAAGGGAGGAGATTGCAGAGCCATTGGCCTTGATTTTTATGTCCTCGTTGTCTACAGGAATAGTGCCAGAAGACTGGAGGATAGCAAATGTGGTTCCCTTGTTCAAGAAGGGGAGTAGGGATAACCCTAGTAACTATAGGCCGGTGAGTCTCACTTCTGTTGTGGGCAAAGTATTAGAGAGAATTGTAAGGGATAGGATTTATGAACATCTGGATAGGAAGAATGTGATCAAGGATAGTCAGCATGGTTTTGTGAAGGGCAGGTCGTGCCTCACAAACCTTATTGAATTCTTTGAGAAGGTGACTAAGGAGGTGGACAAGGGTAAAGCGGTAGATGTGGTGTATATGGATTTTAGTAAGGCGTTTGATAAGGTTCCCCATGGTAGGCTACTGCAAAAAATACGGAGGTATGGCATTGAGGGTGAGTTGGAGGTTTGGATTAGGAGTTGGCTGGCTGGAAGAAGACAGAGGGTAGTAGTTGATGGTAAAGGTTCATCTTGGAGTGCAGTTACCAGCGGTGTTTCGCAAGGATCTGTTTTGGGACCATTGCTGTTTGTTATTTTTATAAATGACCTGGAGGAGGGGCTAGAAGGTTGGGTGAGCAGGTTTGCGGATGATACGAAAGTCGGTGGAGTTGTTGACAGTGAGGAAGGATGTGTCAGGTTACAGCGGGATATAAATAAGCTGCAGAGCTGGGCAGAAAGGTGGCAAATGGAGTTCAATGTGGGTAAGTGTGAAGTGATTCACTTTGGTATGAGTAACAAAAAGATAGGGTACTGGGCTAATGGTCGGATACTTGGTAGTGTGGATGAGCAGAGGGATCTTGGTGTCCATGTACACAGATCTCTGAAAGTTGCCACCCAGGTAAATAGTGCGGTGAAGAAGGCATATGGCGTACTGGCTTTTATTGGTAGAGGAGAAAGTGAGGTCTGCAGATGCTGGAGATCAGAGATGGAAATGTGTTGCTGGAAAAGCGCAGCAGGTCAGGCAGCATCTAGGGAACAGGAGAATCGATGTTTCGGGCATTAGCCCTTCTTCAGGTAGAGGAATTGAGTTCCGGAGTCCTGAGGTCACGTTGCAGTTGTATAAGACTCTGGTGCTGCCGCATTTGGAGTATTGTGTGCAGTTTTGGTCGCCATACTATAGGAAGGATGTGGAGGCACTGGAACGGGTGCAGAGGAGGTTTACCAGAATGTTGCCTGGTATGGTAGGAAGATCGTATGAGGAAAGGCTAAGGCACTTGGGGCTGTTTTCATTGGAGAAAAGAAGGTTTAGGGGTGACTTGATAGAGGTGTACAAGATGATTAGGGGTTTAGATAGGGTTGACCATGAGAACCTTTTTCCACGTATGGAGTCAGCTATTACGAGGGGGCATAGCTTTAAATTAAGGGGTGGTAGGTATAGGACAGATGTTCGGGGTAGATTCTTTACTCAGCGAGTCGTGAGTTCATGGAATGCCCTGCCAGTAGCAGTCGTGGACTCTCCCTCTTTATGGGCATTTAAACGGGCATTGGATAGGCATATGGAGGATAGTGGGCTAGTGTAGGTTAGGTGGGCTTGGATCGGCGCAACATCGAGGGCCAAAGGGCCTGTACTGCGCTGTATTTTTCTATGTTCTATGTTCTATTCCACTTCTGGAGGTTTTATATTTATATAGATTTGTAATGGAAGACTATGAATGCTATGTTGATGTCCCAACTAATGCACCCCACTCAGCAGGCATTGTTGGCATAGTTGTTATGTAACTTATGATTGTTTATCTTGATAGTCTTATGACTGTTACAACAGGTAATGTAATTTAGAGATTTTTGAATAGCTTTATTTTGACCATTTATGATAACTGAAAAAAATGATGACTTTTGATGTGGTTTCTGAATGGCTGTTCATTTTGATTGTTTTAGAAGCATCTCAAAGAATGCCCATTTTCATACGATAACTCAGTACATAGTAGATACTGAATCAGTGGACATGATGGGGGTAGGAGGGGTGGGGAAGTAGATGATTAGTAAACTTGTGGGGGTATAGAGCTTGAGGGATACTGAGAACAGTTAAATTGACATGGAGGGTTCATGGGATCATATGGACCAAGCATGAATAGTGAGATTATGGACTGATGGATGGGCTTCAGAACTATGTGGATATACAGGAGCTATGAAGAGATATGCTGGACATAGGGATTAGGTGTTAGGGAGCCTCATGTTCAGCTACTGACCAGTGGAAACTAAGGTGAGTTTTTGAACTTGCCTTTGTCATTATCTGCCTGCTCTATTGTTGCCTGAATGTCAGCCCATCTCTACTACAAAAAATATCTTGGGCAGGTACTGATGGGTAAATGGCATGCATTGGCCATTTATTCATTGAAGGTGAACATCCAGGCCTTTATGTCCTCCTTGCAACTTGCTTTACTGTCTATCTTATATTAAAGGAAAACTTGGCTACAATACACTCAGTTCCATCATCCAAGATACTAACATAAATTGTAAGAAGTTGAGCACCCAGCACCAATTGCCTTGGCACGCTGCAGGTTGTTGTGAGCCAATCTCAAAGTGACTTATTTATCGCAACTTATTGCTAACCCTCATTTAGCCAGTCCTCTATCCATATTACCTCCAACACCATTTACTTTAACTGGAACCTTCTTTCTGGCACTTATTGAATGCCTTTTCGAAACAGAAATACACATCAACCGATGTATAACAACCTTGCCTGTTACTTCTTCAAAGAATGTGAATCATAGAATCTCTGGAATGCAGAAAGGCCATTCAGCCCATTGAGTCCGCACCAACTCTCCAAAGAGCATCCCACCCAGATTCAGGCCCCCACCCTACCCCCATAACTCTGCATTCACCATAAGTAACCTACTTAACCTGCACATCTCTGAACTGTGGAGGAAACCAGAGATCTAATAGAAACCCTCATTGACACAGGGAGAAGGTGAAAATTTCATACAGACCCTCACCCAAGGCTGGAATCAAACCTGAGTCAGCAGTGAATAAGTTCATTAAACATTGCTTCACTTTCATAAACCACCTAATTGCATTATAATTGTTTAAATGAACTACTACTACATCAGGAATGATGGACTCTTGCACAACAGATGTTAGGCAAGGTGGCCTATAGCTTTCTGCTTCCTCCTTTCTTGAAAGTGGTGTTACATTTTGTGGAGCCTGGGGGATCTGAATGATTACAACCAAGGCAAATATTAGCTCTGCAGCCACTTCTTTTAAGACCCTGTGAATTTTTTAATAATTCATGAGATGTGAGCATTGCTGGTTAGAACAACTTTTATTGCTCAGCCTGAATTGTCCCCAAGGAAGTGGTGGTGAGCTGCCTTCTTGAAACATTGCAGTCCTTGGGATCTAGGAAAACCCCATTAATTTAGAACGTTCCTGGCCTTTTGATTCAGTGATATCAAAGGAGCAGTGAAATATTTCCAATCCAGGATGGTATGTAGCTTCAAAAGAGAACTCACATTTGCTCTTCTTGTTCTTCCAGGTGGTAGATATCATGGGCTTGAAAGATGTTGTCAGAGGAGCCTGGGTGAGTTGATGCAGTATATTTTGTAAATGCTGGTGGTGGAGTGGTGCACGTTTAATGTGGTGGATGGGACACCAATCAAGCAGGCTGCTTTGCCCTGGTTAAGTTTGAATGTTATACCTGCACCCATCCAGGCAAGTGGCGATTACTAACTTATACCACAACTTGAAGGTGCCAGTGTTGGACTGGGTGGACAAAGTCAAAAATCACACAACATCAGGTTATGCTCCAACAGGGTTATTTGGAAGCACTAGCTTTCAGAGCACCGCTCTTTCACCAGGTGGTTGTGGAGGTTAAGATCATGCTAACAGAATTTATAGCCAAAGGAGTCCGGTATCATGGAGATGTGATACAGTAAACAATCTTAGATTAAAACGTTCATCTTTTAGAATGGGATATGCTGGTTTCTGTTCTTTGATCTGTCAATTCCAGAATTTCTTTTAAATTACATTCTCAAGATAGTTCAGCTTTTTAAATAATCGGTGTGCAGTCTGTCTGTGTCCCAACACTATGTCAGACTGACTAACCCTCGACAGTTTACAGAGTTTTACATGGATTCATGCAGCAAAATAAAATGTAATTCACGTGCACTCACACCCACACACTCACATGCACATTCAATCTGTCGCTCCCACATGTACACACATATAAGCTTATGGGGTGAATTTGTTTTTGTAGAATTACATTTTATTTTGCTTAAGAACTGCATGAATCCATGTAAAACTATACAGAGGGTTGGTCAGTCTGACATAGCATTGGGACACAGACAGACTTCATACCTATTGTTTAAAAAGCAAAGCTAATTTGAGAATGTAATATAAAAGAAATTATGGGGTTGACATATCAAAGAATTGAAACCAGCATATTCCATTATAAAAGATGAAAGTTTTAATCTAAGGTTGCTTACTTTATCACATCTCCATGACACTGGACTCCTTTGGCTATAAATTCTGTGAGCATGATCTTAACCTCCACAACCACCTGATGAATAAGTGGCGCTCCAAAAGCTAGTGCTTCCAAATAAACCTTTGGACTATAAACTGATGTTTTGTGATTTTTAACTTTTGCCATGTAGATAAAATAATGGGGAGACAGAAGGCGAATTCCTTCTCCCAGAATTCTTAGTTTCAGACCTGCTCCTGTAGCTATAGTACTTTTTGGTTCATTCAGTTCAGTTTCTAGTCAATGGTAACCCATGGGATGGTGATAGTATAGCCATTGATAGGATGTTGATAGCTATCATTATTACTTATTAAGCTTCCTTTCTGACCTGGCCATCATAATCTCCTCATTTATTTACCACTTTCATATGGCTCTCTCTCGCTCTCTCTCTCTCTCTCTCTTTCTGTCTGGCCCATCTTCGCCTATCCAACCACCTCCTTCTTCCCCCAACCCCACCCACTTCCCCCCGCCCACAAATAACCATCTTCAGCATAAATATCTGTGTGTCCTAGCCGCTATCAGTTCCAACGAAGTGTCATCAGATTCGAAACATAAACTCTGCTTTCTTGTCCAGATCGTGCTGCATTTGGACATGAACTGCTTCAGCATCTGAAAAGTGCACGTCTAATCTACTATTATATTGATTAATTAACAGAATTATCCTTCCACCAATTCTCTAGATTCTTAAATGTGATGTAGCCTTCAACATTCAGGTGTCAATCTAAGTCATCTTGCAGTGCTCTGTAATAGATGTGACATTGTCTTTGCACCATCAGTTCAGTTGCATTTTGAGTTGGTCGTGCATTCAAATACAGAGCCTTTAGTTTTCTTGTTTTAGTATTTTTACAAACTTTAGCATTATTTAACAATTCAGTTTAGTTTGTACACACTATCCCTTACCATCATGATCTGTTTATCATTTTCCATATTAACTCCTTAACCTAGAGCTTTAGGCTAACATTCTGGGGACATGGATTTGTTTTCCACCATTTTATTCCTACAAATCTGGAATAAAAAGCTAGTCTGATGCTGACCATGTAACCATTGTCAATGTGTGTAAAACCCATGTGGTTCTTTAGGGAAGAAAATCTACCATCCTTACCTGGTCTAGACAACAAGTGATTTCAGACCCACTTTGAACTGAACTCTGGACAATTGGGAATGGATAATAAAGCTTGTCCAACCAGCAATATCCACATCACTTAAAACAACAATAAAAAAATTAACACATCTTTTTGCCTTTTATACTGCCACCATGTTGTGTGCATGGGTTCTACCACTATTCAGTGCCCCAAAGTAGCATTGCTCAAGTTCATAGATATTCTGCAAAAACTATTCATTAACAATTTAATCTACACACACATTCTTTCAAGGTTCTGGTACAGCTTCGTCTCCTTCCCAGTTCTCTCGACATAATATTGTGACACTGACATTGTTATACATTAAAGTCAAAGTCATTACCTTAAAGAAATGGATTCATGTCATTTAAACATTTAAAATTGCCCCTTGCATTTGACTATAACATTAAAGCATCCTTTCAATAGATATATGTGCACTGAGCTATACTAAAATTTAATAAAAACTTATTCATCCAACTTAACTTCACAATTATTAAATCACAGACACATAGTCAATCCACACATTTCAGGGCATACACCTTCAGTGATCTTTGTTCTTTGAAATGTTTAAATTGTGTTTCTTCAAGCATTGTGATAAATATGCCAATTTAACTATCCGCAGAAGTAGACAATATTGACAGAATCAGGAGGAAACTGGACAAATACTTGGGTGGAGAATGGATTTGAGGGATATTTATACTACTCCCATGTTATTTTACATTAACTTTTAGCACCAACCAGATGGAATGCAACAAGTTCCATACATCTTCATGGTGTTAGGAATAAATAGCAAGTGTTACTATTATAAGAACTTCATTAAAAAACTCAACCTTTGACATACCCCTGCATCATATTATAACTTGTTTGCAGGCCAAGACCCTTCGCCCACTTAACTATATTCCTTTTCAAAGCAGATGATTCAGCACCAGTTTCTTTCATCTTTTCCTGTATTTTCTCCCAAACACGAGGTACAGCTAAAAAGGCTGTGGGACGTACTTCTCTTAAAGTGTTCAATAACGTACCCTAAGAAGAAACAGATTGGCAAACTTACATTAGGTAAGCTGACATTCCATACTGTAAAACTGATAGCAATGTAATTTTCAATATCAAGGCTTACACAGAAGCCATACAAAATCAGATGCAGCTCACCCGATAACGTAGGGAAGAAGATCCTGCTTGGCACGCCACCAAGAACCAGAAGGTGGCAAGTTCAAATCAGAGTCTGTGCTGGTCATCTTATCTCAAGCGTGGAAATAATTAAAGGGCAGAAAATTCACCTCCACATCATGTGTGGAGGGGTGACCAGCACATGGGAAATACACTGCCGCTCCTCCCTGTCTACAAGCAGTGCACTTCCTCCTACACAAGATAGGTGCAGGCTTCATGCTCGTGCTAAAGTTCTCCAAGACCCAGATTGATCCCCACACTCTTGAAGAAAAGATGACAGTCAGAGAGGCAACAGATAATTTAGAAGCCTGCCCAGGTGGTGCAGAATGGGATGTCCACCACATAGTGGAGAGAACATAACACTTTTTGGAGTTGCTGGTCCAACCATCCAGTGGTCTGTAGTGGATGCTAACAGAAACCTGCGACAAACAGTCCCAGGATGAAAGTGGTTAATCGATCAAAGATACAGGTTTTGGGTGGGGAGTGTTTGAGTGCCTTAGAAAGGTGGGGTGATGGGTGGTTTTTAAAGTCCAGATGGGAAGAAAAGAAGGCAGGGAGGGTATTATCTTCTGTGGAGGTGGGGCAGGAGAAGGGGGTGCGTGTGGGGGAGGGGTGCAGAGGAGTACCTTAGGCACAAGGGGACACTACCCTCAACAGCCCCTACCTCCACTCCACTCACAGATTGCACACCCCTCCTTCATGTCCTTTAAAAATAATTGCTTTAAGAAACAGGCTGCCTACTCCAACTGTACTATGGTGCAATATGGTGGTCATTTGTTTATTTACACATAGTGGGCAGGCTGTCGATTTCAGTGCCCATTCATCTGGTGTGAGCTTGGAGAGGAGTCTGAAGGCGATGCACTGTTTGCCTGGTCCCTCTTATGAGCTCCCTTCTGCACCCAGCCTCCCTGTGGATCCCAGAGTGGATAGGATGCACAAGGATCCTCCAGATCTCTCCACAATTTAATAATTGGTGGAGTTATGTGTAGAGTTGGGATTGGTGGACATTTGGAAATATCTTCATCAGGCAGGTAGGGACTTCACCTTTCTCTCTAATCCACACAAGAATGAAGCAAGGATTCCAGTAATTATAAAGAGAAAGAAATTAGGATAACAACAAGGGAAAACAAAATAGTAAAGGGACAAAATAAAAGGAAAGAAAAAAAAACATTATTGTCCATGTTACTTGAACCAGTCTATTTTAAAGTGTCTAAAAAATTCCATGCTTTGTCTGATGAGTCAAAGACGTGTACGGAGCCTCTGTGGCTAAAATGGAGCATTACCAGGTACCTAATGGAGCATTGGATATCCAGATTCCTTAGTCTCTTCTTTACCTTGTCGAAGGCCTTCTTCTTAAAGATCACAGCTGCAGAAAAGTCTTGAAAAAACATCATCTTGAATCCCTTGTAAACCAGGGCTTGTAGATCCTTCCCCAACGATCTGGAAGCTTCTATCACCTTTTGTTTGTGCCTGTAGGACTGGAATCGCACAAGGACCGGGCGGGGGCACTGGTCTGACCCAGGCCTGTGCACCACGACCCAGTGGACTCTATCGATCTGCACCCAGCCTCCCTTGGCCTCCCAACCCAGAAAGTGCATCTGCCAATATTCAAAAAAACTGACTGGCTCATCACCTTCTCGCTCCAGCAGCCCCAATAATACGGATGTTCCTTCTTTAACCTTGATTTTCAAGGTTATCAACCTGCTCCATTAAGGCCTGTACCTGCTTCTCCAGAGCCTAGATCTGTCCCGCCGAAGATTCAGCCGCGGTTTCTGTTGCCGCAGTCCGCCGCTCCACCTCTTCCACACGCTGCCAGAGACTCCGCATCTCCTGCTTATGCTTCTGTAGCATGGTCAAGATAAGTTCCAGCCTGGCATGTGTCTCTTCCATCGCTGCCTCAATCTTTTCCCAAAGTTTCATGAACTCCATAGCCAAGGCCTGCTGAGCAGGTAAGTCCAGCTGGGTTTCCACGGAGGTCGACGCTGCAGCCGTGGGTGTTTCCATTGCTGTAGGGGAATGCCCTGCTTTATGTGATCCACATGGCCCTTTGCCATTAGTCATCTTCCTTAATCGCTAGAATGGATATGTAACAATTCTAATAGCTTAAAACTACTGATTTTTCCAAAACAGCAGAGATAGGGAGAATAAAAGCACCACTTCGCCTGGAATTATTGTGCAGAGCTCAGCAAGGCAGATCTGTTAGATCACCGCCATTATGAATCTCCTTCATTGTATTAGTTTTAAATTTTTCAAATTTGCTAGATTCAACAAAGGTTCCATTAGATTGGAAAATAGCAAATATGACTCTTTTATTCAAAAAGGGAAGAGAGAGAGAGAGACAGACAGACAGAAAGCAGGAAACTGTCAGAAGCTAATGTTAGAAGCTATTATTAAAGACAGGGCACTTAGAAATATTCAAGATAATCACACAAATCAACATAGTTTTGTGAACAGGAAATCATGTTTAACAATTTTTTGTTTTGCAGTTCTTTGAACTAACATGTGAGTAAAGAGAAAAGCCAAGGTCTTTTCCCTAGAGTAGGGGAGTTCAAAACTTGAATGCATTGTTTTAACGCGAGGAGGGAAAGATTTCAAAAGGACCCTTGTGGCAATGTTTTTACACAGAGGGCGATGTGCATATGGAATGAACTGCCAGAGGAAGTAGTGGATGCAAGTACAGTTAGAATATTTAAAAGACATTTAGACAGGCAACTGAATAGGCAAGATTTAGAAGGATATAGATTAAATGCAGGCAAATGGGACTAGTTTAATTTGGGAAACCTGATCAGCATGGACGAGTTGAAACGAAGGGTTTATTTCTGTACTGTATGACTCTACCATGGTTGTAAAGCACTTGGATCTCCACAAGACATTGATAAGTCTCATATCAACAGGTTAATGTAGGAAATGAAAGCTCCGTGGTGTACAAGATAACACCTTGGCATTAATAGAAGATTAGCTAGTTAATGGAAACAAAGTATAGGCATAAATGAGTAATATTCTGGTTGACATAAGGCAACAAGCGGCCTACCACAGGAATCAGAGCTAACAACCCAGCTTTATATCATTTCACAAACGAACTGGGTGAAAGAACCAAAGGTATGGCTGCTAAATTTGCAAATGGCACAGAGATAGATAGGAAAAATCATTTTTAGAGGGGACAAATGGTGTACAAAGGGATATAGGTCGGTTAAAGTGCATGGGCAAATCCTTGGAAAATCCTCTTATGTAAGAATCTACTAATAGGATGATATTAAAACTAAAGAACTGCAGATGCTGGAAATCTGAAACAAAAACAGAAATTGCTAGAGAAACTCAGCAGGTCTGGCAACATCTGTGGAGGGAAAGCAGAGTTAATGTTGAGTCCATTGACCCAAAAGTAAGGGACTGCATTTTTAACACATAGCATGAGAATTTGGTTTTGCTCATTGTCCTAAGTCTTTGGAATTCTCTTCCTCAACAAGCAGGAGAGGCAGAACCTTTAAGGCAGAGATAGATAGCTTTTATCAGAGTAGGTGGGACTGTGGAATAATCAGATCAGCTATGATCGAAATGAATCATGGAGGAGGTTAGAGGGGCCAAGTAGTCTGTTCTTGCCCCTAATTAATATATTTATATTAATTATTCAGATTTATCTGGGAACTAAAATAACTCCTCAATTCTTAAACCACATAAATTACCCACCTTGAGTGCATCTGGCTGTGCAAAGTAAGTTGCAGCTCCAAACTTCATTGGAATCCAGAGATCCATCATCTGTGCTGCAATATGACTCACTGGAAGAAAACTGACAACTCTTTCTTGTACTTTTCTGGCATGTTGAAGACCCACCATCTGCCCTGCTGTCTTAGCTGTCCATGTCATCTAGAAACATAGAGAATTGTACAAACAACATTGTTCGGTGCAACAGGACCATGCCAGAAACCAGATTGTTACTTAGTTAATGTAAGCTGGAATATTGAGAAAGCAGTACAAAATGTTTACTTCAAAATATTGAGATTTACAAATTGCTCAGTGAGCACCACTTCCCTCCATGGGCATTTGCCTACAACCTTCCTAGTGAAGCCTGGAGTTAGTTTCCTGCCTAAGGAAAGGTCACCATAACTCACACCTGTTGAAAATCCAGACATTTAGAAAAACATTCCTGGGATACCGATGAAGGGCTTTTGCCCGAAACGTCAATTTTCCAGCTCCTTGGATGCTGCCTGAACTGCTGTGCTTTTCCAGCACCACCCTAGTCCAGAATCTGGTTTCCAGCATCTGCAGTCATTGTTTTTACCCCATAAAGAGAGAGAGACATAAATGAGGAAAAAGGAAGTTTTGCATCTACTATAATTCTAATCTTTGTCATTGCTTCTGTCCACATCCATTTACCGTTTTCATAAATGGCGACTTTGTAGTTTCAGGTTCAATGTAAGTCACAGTCTGTTAAACTATAGTATTATCTAAAGACCCAGAAAATCACGTTAGAACATTTCACATAATGAATAAATCAAAAAAGAGATCAGCCTCATCATCCAGGGGCCCTTAACTTGTGAAGGTTGTGCTTCAGAAAGAAGCTGCACCCCTGTTCACACTGCTCTGGTACATCTACACCAGCATTCACCCAACAATGCCATAACCAGTCTAGTCAATTACTGCATCAATCTCCTCCCCATCAGCAGCAAGTTATGGAAGCTTCTTTTTCTTGCTACCTTCCTGTGCAGGACTCTTCTGCTCTTTCTGGGAGAAAGTGAGGACTGCAGATGCTGGAGATCAGAGTCAAGAGAGTGGTGCTGGAAAAGCACAACCAGTCGGGGAACATCCGAGGAGCAGGAAAGTCGCGTTTCAGGCACAAGCTATTCCTGAGGAAGGGCTTGTGCCCAAAAAGTTGATTCTCCTCTTCCTCGTATGCTGCCGGACCTGCTTTGCTTTCCCAGCACCACACTCTCGACTGTCCTGCTCTTCCCCCCTTCTCCACCCAGCCCTTTATTCCATGTATACCTTTTTGAAAATTAATGAAGCCAATTGAAACACCTTTGAATCGAATGGAAAATATTGTCAGGGATATCAAGCAGCACTTTCACAGCAACATCTTGCTCACTGACCATTTTGTCTGTCAAGGCTTCACTGTTTCTGACTACATTGGAAATTTGCCTCAAACATGCACAAAAGAGATGAAGTGAAAATGACCATCCTTTAAATTAAAGCAGCTTTTGACACAGTGTGATATAAAGGAACCCTAGTAAAACTGGAGTCAACAGAAATCAGGAGAAGGGTGAGATTCATATCTAACATAAAGGAAGATGCTTATGGTTGTTGCCCGTAAGTCAGGATACCGCTGCAGGAGTTCCTCAGGGTAGATATTATTAACCAACTTTCACAGATGTTATAACACACCTCTGGAGCAGAGAACACCGTCTTGCACTCAGACCTTTTTGTCCAGAGATAGAGACACTAACACTGCATAACAATAGCCCTCGCCCTTGGAGAAAGTGTCTTAGATCCAACCATTATCAGCTGCTTCATCAATGACTTTCCCTCCATTGAAGGTCAGATGTGGCATGTTAGCTGATAACTACACAATGTTCAGGTCTATTCATGACTCCTCAGATACTGAAGCAGTCTGTGTCCAAAAGCAGCACATTTGGACTGACAAGTAATGATGAGCATTTTTGCCATGCAAGTGCCAAGTGTCATGACTACTGAGTGTTCCTCAGAAAAGTAGATTTTAGAAGAGAGAATTTTTTTTTTGTTCTTCTCTGATTCATGGTTTAATTCTTTCTACCTGATTTTCCATCAACAGAACAGTGTTCAATTTTGCTGTGCCTTTTTCCTGTTCTCCTCTCTTGGTCAGCTCCTTTCTGAAGGTAGTTCTCAAGACCTTTTCTTTGAGTTACGTCAAAATGACTACTGTTAGTATCACACCGATCCAAATGAGTTTCTGTTCCAGATTGATGAACTATCTTTTAAACTGGGAGGCATGATTAGTCCACTCATCCACTGTCTTTTAGCAGGGGTGAACAGCTTTAGTTATTAACTTGAAAGTTCCCACTTTGACATCAGCAAGGACGTTTGAAGGACCCATGACGTTGCTCCAAATTATATGCATTCTTTATGTCTCCCTTTTGTGATTGAGATTGAAATAAGAATTTCAATAGGCTTCATGACAAGTCAATGTAACAGAAATAGTCTGCTGTGGCATTTATCTTGAAAAGACTGTTTTTAACCTCATTCAGTGTATAAACTGGAAAGCAGGAACACAGGCAATGAAAAAATCCAAGAAGTGAAAAGAATTGTCCTTGGACATTGACTGAGATGTTCATCAATAACTGTACCCATTATCAAAATTTTGGAAGTTACCATTGACCAGAAATCAAACTGAAGTAGCAACATAAATATTATGAGCAAAAGATAAGATCGAAGACTGGGAATTCTAGGCAAATAACTCAATTACACAATTCACAGAATTACTATAGTGTAAAAGGAGGCCATTCAGCCCATTGAGTTCAGACCAGCCCCCCAACAGAGCATTTCACTTATCTGATTCTGCTGTGCTTTGCTGTGCATTGTTGTTTTTCAAATAACAATTTAACTCATCTTTAAATATTTCTGTCAAACTGTACTGGCAGGCAGAGCACCCCAGACCTAACCACTCACTGCATGAGGAAGCTTTTTCTCAAGCAGTTATTTTTTGTTACTTAAAATTTTGCAAGTTAATATGACGGGAATGACTCATGGTCCAAGGTGAGCAGAATATCTTTTTCTGCCATTACTTGGGGCTATGGAAGCTCAGACTATGAATATGTTTAAGGCAGGGATTCATAAGACCAGAATAGAAGCAGATGTAGGCGATTCAGCCCATCACATTTGCTGCACCAATGAGTTCATGACTAATCTGATAATCTCAACTGAAACAATATAATGAACAAACCTAGATTGCTGTTAAATCTTTCATCTTTTAGAATAGATTGTAGGTTTCGATTCATTAATATGTAAATCCCAGAACTTCTTTTAAGTTCTATTCTACAGGTAACTTAAGGTTTTATTAAAAAAAAGTGACATCTTAGTTCAGACAATGCATTAAAGGTGTGAGGTTAGAGTCTCTCTGTAACCCAAACTGAGTGAGACTGGTTCTATTTCCAAAGTAGGAGTTATAAAATGTTACATGGATTGACTGCCTGCAGATTGTGTGCTTTTTGAGCAAAATAGAATGTATCTGCAAATATAATTCTGTAAATTCAAATTCACCCCATAGATTTATGTGTTTGTGCCTGAATGAAAGAGAGTGAGAGTGAGAACAGAGAAAGAGAGGGAGGAGAGAGAACAGAGAGAGAAAAGAAAGAGAGGAGAGAGAGAACAGATAGAGAACAGAGAGAGAAGAGTGACGGGAGAGAGAGAGAAGAGGGAGAAAGACAGAGAAGAGAGAAAGGAGAGAAAGGAGAGAGAGAAGAGTGTGAGGAGAGAGAAAGAAAAAAGAGATAGAGAAGACAGAGGAGAGAGAGAAAAGAGAGAGAGATGAGCGAGAAGAGAGAGAAGAGGAAGAGAGAAGAGAGAGTGAGAAAAGAGTGAGAAGAGAGAGAGACCAGAGCAAAGAGAGAGGAGAGCGAGCAAAAGAGAGAGAGAGAGACAGAGAGAAGAGAGAGACAGGATAGAGAGAAGAGAGAGAGGAGAGACAGGAGAGAGAGATAAAAAAGAGAGAAGAGGAGAAGAGAGAGAAAAGAGAGAAGAGAGAAAGGAGAGAGGGAGAGATGAGAGTGAGAAGAGAGAGAAGATTAGATTAGATTACATTACAGTATGGAAACAGGCCCTTTGGCCCAACAAGTCCACACTGACCCGCCGAAGCGCAACCCACCCAGACCCCTATATTTACCCCTTACCTAACACTACGGGCAATTTAGCATGGCCAATTCACCTGACCTGCACATCCTTTGACTGTGGGAGGTAACCGGACCACCCGGAGGAAACCCATGCAGACACGGGGAGAACGTGCAAACTCCACACAGTCAGTCGCCTGAGGCGGGAATTGAACCCGGATCTCTGGCGCTGTGAGGCAGCAGTGCTAACCACTGTGCCACCATGCCACCCAGAAGAGAGTGAGAAAGAAGAGAGGAGAATAAAACGAGAGAGAAGGAAGAGAGAGAAAAGAGACAGAGAGAAAAAGAGAGGAAGAGAGAGAAGAGAGAGAAAAGAGAGAGGTGAGAGAGAGGAGAAAGAAAAGAGAGAAGAGAGAAAAAAGAGAGAGAAGGGGGAGAAAAGAGAGAGAGGAAAGAGGGGAGAGAGAGAGATAAGAGAGGAGGCAGAAAAAAGAGAGAGAAGGGGGAGAGAAGAGAGAGAAGACAGAGAAGACAGAGAGGAGAGAGAGAGAGGAGGGAGAGAAAAGAGAGAGAGAAGAGATTGGAGAGAGAGAGAAAACAGAGAAAAGAAAGAGAGAGAGAATCATGCATTGGGGTCACCTGTAATGTGACATGAACCCAATATCCTGGATGAGGCCATCCTCATGGATACCGAATATGGCTATCAGCCTCTGCTCTACCACTCTGTATTGTTATGTATCCCGACATCTGCCTTGGAGGATGGTCACCCGAAGATCCGAAGTCGAATATCCTTGACCACTGAAGTGCTCCCCGACTGAGAGGGAACTCTACTGTCTGGTAATTGTTGCATGGTGTCCATTCATCCATTGTCGTAGCGTTTGCTTGGTCTCGCCAATGTACCATGCCTCGGGGCATCCTGGCCTACAATGTATGAGATAGACATTGTTGGCCGAGTCACATAAGTGCCTGCCTTGTACATGGTGGGTGGTATCCCCACGTGCAATGGTAGCATCCATCTCAACACTTTGACACATCTTGCAGCGGTAGCCATTACAGGGTTGTACGGTGTTGTGGTCGATGTTGCCCTGAGGCTGGGCAGTTTGCTGGGCACAATGGTCTGTTTAAAGGCAAGAATTAGAGGCGTGGGGAAGGTTTTTAGAGGTAATGTGTTGCAGGTTGTGAGGAACTGGCGATCGATGAGTTGAGCATCATACCCTGTTCTTATGTGGGCATTCTTCAGCACTTTCAAGCACCTGTTGTGTTCCTCTTCATTTGAACAGATCCTGTATATGCGTAGGGCTTGTTTGTAGGTTTGTTTAACATGTTTAGCGTGGAAGCTTGCGACTATACACTGGCCAGTAACCGAACCAACACATGGCAGATAAGAATTCTACCACTGAACCACCAATGAACCACCAATAAAACAGCAATCCCCTACAGACAAGCCCTATGCCCAGAAGCCCAGATTCAATTCCCAGCCAATGTATAGCCACAGGTTTCCACCCTAAACATATTAAAACAGCCTATGGACAAGCCCCACGCACACACAGGATCTGTTCAGATGCGGAGGAATGCACCAGACACTTGAAAGTGCTCAAGGATGCCCTCATAAGAACAGGATACAATGCTCAACTCATCGATTGACAGTTCCAAAGTGCTACAGCAAGAAACTGTAATGACCCCCTCAGGAGAGGGACAAGAGATGCAACTGATAGAGTACCATTCATTGTCCAGTATTTCCCAGGAGTAGAGAAACTACGCCATGTTCTTCACAGCCTGCAATGCATTATCGATGAGGATTAGCATCTCGCCAAGACCTTCCCCACACCTCCACTTCTCATCTTTAAACAACCGCCAAACCTTAAACAGACCATTCTTCGCAGCAAACTGCCCAGCCTTCAGGACAATATCAACCACAACACCGTACAACCCTGTAATGGCTACTTGTGCAAGACATTTCAGTGTCAACATAGATAGTACCAGACACCAGCCACCATGTATGTGGCAGGTTCTCTTGTGACTCAGCCAATGTTGTCTGTCTTATATGCTGCACGCAAGGATGCCCAGCGACATGGTACATTGGCGAGACCAAGATGATGCTAGAGAATGGATGAATGGACACCACGCAACAATTGCCAGCCAGGGTTGTTCCCTCCCAGTCAGGGAACACATCAGTGGTCAGTGACATTTGGCCTAGATCTTTGGTTGACCATCCTCCAAGGCAGACTCCGGGACAGGAAACAATGCAAAGTGGCTGAGCAGAGGCTGATAGCCAAGCGCGGTGTCCCTTGGGTTCATGTCACACTACAGGTGAACACACACACACACACACACACACACACACACACACACACACACACACACACACACACACACACACACACACACACACACACACACACACACACACACACACACACACACACACACACACACACACACACACACACGTCTATGGGGTGAATTTGCATTGACCAGAATTGTATTTCCAGATACATTCTATTTTGCTCAAAAAGCACACAACCTGCAGTCAATCCATGTAACATTTTATAAATTCCTACTTTGGAAATTGAACCAGTCTCACTCAAGATTGGGATACAGACACAGTCTAACATCACACCTCTAATGCATTCTCTGAGCTGAGATGTCACTTTTTTTTTTATAAAACCTTAAGTTATCTTTCGAATGTAACTTAAAAGAAGTTCTGGGATTTACATATTAATAAACCAAAACCTGCAACACATTCTAAAAGATGAAAGAATTAACAGCAATCTAGGTTTGTTCAATATATCGTTTCAATTGCATGACACTGTAATCTTTTGCTCTAAATTCTGTGTCTTTTGGTCCTGCTTCACAACCAGCTAAAGCAGGAGCAGTGCATCGAAAGCTAGTACGTCCAAATAAATCTGTTGGACCATAGCCTGGTGTTGTGTGATTTTTAGCTTTGCCCACCCCAGTCCAACACTGGCACTTCCACATCATGGCCCGTATTCTTAGTCTATGACCCTGAGTTGTGGACTTCCCCAACATCGGGAACATTCATCCTGCATTTAGTCTGTTTAGTCCCATCAGGATTTTATATATTTCTATGAGATTCCCCCCTCATTCTTCTAAATTCCAATGAGTACCAGGCCGGTCAATCTAGTCTTTCTACATATGTCAGTCCTGTCATCCAGGAATCAGTCGATAGCAAGAATGTCCTTCCTCAGACTGGCATACCAAAACTGCACACAATACTCAAGATGAAACCTCTCCGAGGCCCTGTATAACCACAGCAAAACATTATTACTCCAAACTCAAATCCTCTCGCTATGAAGGACTGCTACACCTGCATGTCAAATAAATGAACAATAGATTCTGGCCTTCAATCTCAAAAACCCACTTGAACCAAACAAATGAACTTATTTCATATGAGCATAATGTCTGACAAAGCAAAATATTAAAAATAGTATCTTTAGATTTTTATCAAGAAGGATGTCAAAACAAACAAAACTCAACTGGCAAAGTGGAAAATGTCATATTCTAAAGGAGTTATAATCAAGTGTCTTTCATATTCCAAAGTCAATAACTTTCTAACAATAAGATATTGATGAATCTTAATAAAAATTGTCTCAGTAATTAAAAACCAAAAGAACTGCAGATACTGTAAGTCAGAAACAAAAACAGAAATTGCCGGTAAAGTTCAACAGATCTGGCAGTATCTGTGAAGAGAAATCAGAGTTAATGTTTTGGGTCCAGTGTCCCTTCCTCAGACTTAAGAAAGTTCAATTCTGAGGAAGGGTTACTTGACCCGAAATGTTCACGCTGATTTCTCACCACAGATGCTGCCAGACCTGCTGAGCTTTTCCAGCAATTTCTGTTTCGGTCTCAGTAATTATCAAATTCAAAATAAGACTAACCAAAACTTACATTATCATGGCTAAGCATCACTGCTTTAGGGACTCCTGTTGTTCCAGAAGTGTAGATTAGTGTGCAACATTGGTTGGCATTCTGAGACTCAATAATTTCGTCCAACTCTCCATCCGAAATACTTTTCCCAAGTTCCAGAAATTTCTTCCACTTAAAGTTTAAAACAAAATTAAAATACTTATTTTTTAAAAAGGCAAATAATGTCTTTAAATACTTAAAAATTAAAAATTCTTAGTAAGGTAATGTGTATTATGCTAAATTCCTATTTAATTATTGGATGATTAAAAGATGTAATAAAGTATTGATTTCCAGAAGCTATTTTGAGAACACTTACGCTAAAAATATTTGGTTGGTATTCTTCCACTGCATATTTGTACTGAACAATCGCTTTAAGGTGAGGCAACTGATGTGCAATCTACAAGTAAAACTCAAAAAAAGAATTACATTTTCATTGCAGGATTTAATTAGAAAATAAAGTTCTTTTCTCAGGAAATGAGGTAAAATAAAAATAATTATGTACAGTATTAGTCAGACAATCTGCCATTTAATTGTGGTCTTTTATAGTACTGAAGCACTTAAAGAGCACAGAAAAAGGTGGGGGAGGAGTGTACAGGCTTAGGCATTCTTCACTGGAAAACATGAGCAGCATTTCAGACTTTAGTCTGAAACCTCAAAATGTCAGGATAAAATACATATCTTTATTTATTTTTAGCCTATTTTTCTAATCAACCTGTTCAGAGATGTTATTACACACCTCTGGAGTAGGTTGGACCCAACCCAGGTCTCTTGGTCCAGGAGTAGGGACACTACCACTGTACCATAATAGCCCTAATACAGACTGTGATTCTGCATTGTACTGAAAATATTCAACTGACAACAGTTTAGCAGTAACTGACTGTTAGTGGCCATTTAGGAGTTACTCACTTTCAAATTGAGGATGATAAACAGGCTCTCAAAGCGGGAGGACAAGTAAGAGGCCTCTAACATGGAAGGAGCTGCTGCCTGCCATTGCAGTTGAGTGAGAAAGAGCAGGGAGGGGAGTCACTTAATCTTGAATTATCCAGTCAACACCTTTTTAAAAAAAAATTTGAAAAATATGGGCCACATTTCTGTAGCATCTTTGTAAAAGAGACACTATGTGACTGAAGCCATAGCCAAGTGGGCAGGGAGGAGCCTTCAAAATCTGTCTGGAATGCTGTGCTATAGTTTGACGCCAGGAGGATATCTCCAGGCAGTTACTGCTCCACCAAAACACAGTGGGCCTCACAAGTAAAGTGGAAAATTTTACTCAGACTCTAACTAATAGGCCAGTTAAGGTTGTGGATCAATGTTACACTATCTGCAATTTTTGGGTCTCGCCACACACTGGCTTTTAGCAAAATAGCTCAAGGGAGTAATGGTACCAGCAAAACAAAAGCACACACAGACAAAGTTCCTGCCCAAGGACAACTTTAAAAATATTAAGAAGTTTGACAGGATCTGTGTGTGGAGACACTGTATCTGCTTACATGAGCATGAGATTATAAATATAAATTAGCCATTAGCAAATCAAATAAAGATTTAGGAGGAATTTCTGTACTAAGGAGTAGTTGCATTGATGTAAACAAAAGGAAGAATTTGTGGACAGAGAAAGAGAATGAATGGTTCAAGTCCAGTATGACTCTTCTTCACATCTCTGAACACTCAAAATATTCAGAAAAATTGTTTTGAGTCTTTTGAGTTCTGGGGAAAAGTCATACTGAACTCAAACTGTTAATCATGGAGTCATACAGTACAGAACTGGCCCTTTAGCCATTAATCTAGATGACTAAAAATACGCTTTTACCAGATTAGTCCTACTTTCCTGCACTAGGCCCATAGTCTTGAACTCTTAACTCTGCTTCTCTCTCCACAGATGCAGCCAGACTTGCTGAGTTTCTCCTGCATTTCTGTGTTTGCTTCAGATTTCCAGCACCCTGCAGTATTTTATTTTTAAAGGAATGATGTAGTATATGCATAGGGTAGGAGCTCTGAGCCTTTGAAACGTCAGCATTGACCAGACAGGCCACTTCTTTCTTTGATGCAGATTAAATGTAATTCTATGTACAATAGGTTTCATTGAAGATGTAACAACAAGAAAAAATGCAACAGATGTTCTTAAAAGAATTTTCAAAATTATAAAGGAGCCTCATAAACGACATATGCTGATAGATATCATGGAATTAAAGGACACACACAGCACATGTGGATAGAGAATGTTTGAAGATTGGAAAGAATAAACTAAAGGAAGTTTTAAGACGTTTTGTGTTTTGGGGCCATGTTATTTCCTATTAAAATATACATAAATTACCTGGACTTCAATTACCTGTATTACCGTAATTACGTATATTGGAATATGTAGCTTCCAATATATGCAAGTGCGCTATACTTTAAATTGGTTGTCAGCATAATTCTTTGCTCATTCAGAATTATCCAGCAAATACTGTCCAACTGCAGAATCACCTAATGCTCGACACTGTATTGCATGTTTTACAGGTTCTACACTACTAAACAATTTATTAAATAGAACAGGCCATTGAAAAAGGCGACAGCTCTATTTGTAATATTTGTTTCAAGGTTTTAATGACCAACTCTCCAGCTCACAATGAATTAATTATTTTTGCTTGACAAAGTCTCTTGTAACTATTAAAACAGTATAGTCTGAAATGAAAAAAAAAACCAGCACCTGCAGAACTTTCAGCAGTTGGTGATGGTGCTCCACCACCAGAACATTAGCCTCACAGTGATCTGCCACATGTCTGCATGCTTCTGGAGAATTTGTTGTATAAATCCCAACAGCCAAGCCACTGCATTGGAGAGAAACTTGCTATTAACATGTGCAATGTTTCAACAAATGCTAAGTTACACCTTATTTGACAGAAGATTTAATTGCACAAGTAAACCAATAAAACAGTTACTGTAGATGGCAACTTTACAATTCTCCTTTTAAATATTAAAATTGTTTTTTCTCCCATAACTTTGACATTTAACTTCTTAAGATAGCAGCGAATTGAATTGCAAAAAGTCAGAAAAATCCCAATGTGATCTTTATTGTACGCAGAATTCCATTTTGATACCACTTAAGAGATTGCAAATGTTACCAAAATCTTGGGATTAGAGAGCAAAATTAACCCGGGTTCCTGCTCTTGATGGAATTCAGTGACTCCTGTATGTGAAGGATAGCATTAAACTGACAATAATGTGCATCATAAGTGACAAGACTTGCAGTTTTGATTGACTATGCGCTGGATGTAGATGGACACTAGGCCCAAGTACAGAAGAATTGTGTAATTAAACCCTGTGAAAAATTAAGGTTCCAAAGAGGAAATTAATGAAAGTAGAAAAAATAAAAATTAGGTCCTACAAAGTATTTGATCATATTCTCCTACAAAGCTACAATCTTTCTATCATTAAGAAATCAGTCTGCAAAATGACTATGCAAAGAAATTCACTTAGTCCATTCCAATGTGTTTTCAATCCACTCGGGTGCCATTACATTGAGAGAGAAATTTGAAAACCTATTTTAAACCAAAATAATGAGGCTGACAATGTGTTGCTGGAAAAGCGCAGCAGGTCAGGCAGCATCCAAGGAGCAGGAGAATCGACGTTTAGGGCATGAGCCCTTCTTCAGGAATGAGGAAAGTGTGTCCAGCAGGCTAAGATAAAAGGAGGAGGGACTTGGGGGAGGGGCGTTGGCATGTGATAGGTGGAAGGAGGTCAAGGTGAGGGTGATAAGCCGGAGTAGGGGTGGGGGCGGAGAGGTCTCCGCAAGTAGGAACGTTTCAGAGAACACCTCTGGGACACCCGGACCAACCAACCCAACTACCCCGTGGCTCAATACTTCAACACTTCAACTCCCCCTCCCACGCCACCAAGGACATGCAGGTCCTTGGACTTCTCCATCGCCAGACCATAGCAATAGTTGGAGGAAGAGCGCCTCATCTTCCGCCTAGGAACCCTCCAACCACAAGGGATGAACTCAGATTTCTCCAGTTTCCTCATTTCCCCCCCCCCCCCACCTTGTCTCAGTCAAATCCCTCGAACTCAGCACCACCTTCCTAACATGCAATCTTCTTCCTGACCTCTCCGACCCCGCCCCCACTCCGGCCTATCACCCTCACCTTGACCTCCTTCCACCTATCGCATTTCCAATGCCCTTCCCCCAAGTCCCTCCTCCCTACCTTTTATCTTAGCCTGCTGGACACACTTTCCTCATTCCTGAAGAAGGGCTCTTGCCCGAAACGTCGATTCTCCTGCTCCTTGGATGCTGCCTGATCTGCTGCGCTTTTCCAGCAACACATTTTCAGCTCTGATCTCCAGCATCTGCAGTCCTCACTTTCTCCTCCAAAATAATGAGGCCTCAAGATTTCACAATTTTAAACAAAATTCCATTTTATATAGAAGACTTGAACAAAACAAGCACCAATAATTATATTAACACAAGAATTATAACTTTGTATATCAGAATCACAGAATCATTTATAAAATGGCTCTTTGGCTCATCAGGTTTGTTCTGCCAAGATTACACTACTCCCTACTCTAATCCCATTTTCCTGCCCCGGTCCTTAACCTTGAATGTTACGACACTTCAAGTATTCATCCAAGTATTTTTTAAATGTTGAGAGCTTCCTGTCTCAATTACCTTTCCAGGTAATGCATTCCAGACTCCCACCTCCAACCAATGTCCCTTTGGGTGATTAAGTTTTCTTCAAATCTCCTGCCTTTAAAACATGCCTCCCTGTTATTGATCCTTTGGCAGAGGGGAACAGCTGCTTTTTATTCACCTTGTCCAGGCCCCTCAATCTTATACACCTCTATCAGCTTGCCTCTCAACATACTCTGCTCTGAAGGAAATAACCCAAATTAATCCAGGCTCCCTTCAGAGCTGAAATGCTCCATTCCAGTCAACATCCAGGTGAATCTCCTCTGCACCTCCTCCAGTGAAATCACATATTTCCAATCATATTTGACCAGAACTGCACATAGTGCTCCAGCTGTGACATAAACAAAGTTCTATACACCTCCAATATAGCCTTGCTGCTCTTATAACCTATGCCACAATTGATAAAGGTAAGTGTCCTGTATGCCTTCTCAACTACCCTATTTCCCTGTCCTGCCATCTTCAGGGGTCGGTAGACAAGCAACCCAAGATCCCTATGTTTCTCTGAGCATCCTGGTATCCTGACATTTATTGAGTTTTCCCTCATCTTGTTACTTTCTCGAAAGTGCATCACCTCATACTTGTCAGGGTTAAGTTGCATCTGCTATTGGTGCGCCCATCTGACCAATCCATTTATATCCCCTGTAACATCACACTTTCCCACTTATTGTCAACCACCTAGCCAATCTTAGTCATCTTACACAAACTTACTTATCAACTCCCTCATTCTCATCTATGTCATTTATGAATGTCACAAACAACAAAGGGAACTAGCAATGATGCCTTTTGGTATGCCACTGCACACCAAGCTTCAATCATATAAACACCACCTTCTGTCTCCTGTCACGAAGCCAATTTTGGATCAATCTTGCCAAGTTACCTTGGATCCCATCGGCTTTTACCTTCTGTATCAGTTTCCCATGTGGGACCTTATCATAGGCTTTGCAGAAATCCATATAAATCACACCAACTGCACTACCCTCAACCAAACATTTATCACCTCCTCAAAAAATTCCACCAGATTTCTTAGGCATGACCTTGTTCTGTCAAAGCCATGCTGACTATCCATGATCTTACCCTGCTTTTCTCAATAGAAATTAGTTTTCTCCTTCACTATTTTCTCGAATAGTTTCCCTGATGTTAGACTCACTGATCTGTAGTTCCTTGGTCTACCTCTACTACCTTTCTTGTAAAGTGGAACAACAATAACTGTCCTTCAGTACTTCCCCTGTGGACCGAGACAATTTAACGATTTGGGTCAGGGCACCTGTAATTTCCTCCCTTGGCTCCCCAGCAACCGGGGACACAATTCATCTGGACATGGGAATTTGTCCACTTTTAAATCTCTAACACCTCCTTGATTATTGGATCAATTTGCTCAAGAACCTCACATTCCATCTTAGGAATTCTGTACTTGAAGTACCAGTAAAGATGTTGCATTTTACTTTCTAAGGATTACAACAATATTTTATTAGTTATTTATATCTGACAGGACCACCCCTAACGTATATAACAGTCCTCTGAAAACTTCTTTGAAATTCCAGCTATTCTCAGAGATAGGGCTTTCATTTACTATCTCCTGACTGTGGATGCCTCAATCTTTTTTTCCAGTTACCTTGACTAAATTTCCAAGTAAATCTGCCAGTTGCTTTCTTTCGCCATAACACTGATGATCGATGCACTTTTTATCCAGTAGCTACAAAACCTGCAATCTTCCAGCTTCTTTTCCCTCAAGAAATCCAAATTGGGACCAGCCCCAAAAGCATTAATGCAGAGAGTGAAGTAGTTGACTTTCTCTCTATGATTGCAGTGCATGTTTAACTAATTTTCATTTACTTGGCTCTATTCTCACTGCACACGCAACCCAAGATGCAACTGAACTCTCAAAGCAAAAGCTCCCAGATAAAATGAACCCAATGAATAGGCTCCATCCATCTCAATGATAACACAACATTCCCTGGGATGTTCTCAAATAGATTCTTAGGTCAAGTTTCCCAAATTTAAATTCCTTCTTTGGTACAATGAAAAAAAAAGGATTTTGAAATTCTTCAATGTTTTTCAACTAATGAAGCTCCAACTCATAATATCAGAAGGTGGTGCAGAGGGTGCAGAGGAGATTTACTAGGATGCTGCCTGGTATAGAAGGAATGTCTTACTAGGAAAGGCTGAGGGCCTTGATGTTGTTCTCTTAAGAGAGAAGAAGGTTGAGAGGTGACTTAATAGAGACATACAAGATAATCAGAGGGTTAGATAGGGTGAACAGGGAGAGCCTTTTTCCAAGTATGGGGACGGCAAACACAAGGGGACACAACTTTAAAGTGAGGGGAGATAGGTATAAGACAGATGTCAGAGGTAGTTTCTTTACTCAGTAGTAAAGGTATGGAATGCTTTGCTTGCATCGGTAGTAGACTCGGCAAGTTTAAGCGCATTTAAGTCTCACTGGACATTTGTATGGACGTACATGGAATAGTGTAGGTGGGATGGGCTTCAGATTAGTATAACAGAGCGGCGCAACATCGAGGGCCGAAGGGGCTGTACTGCGCTGTAATATTCTGTTCTATTCTATTCTATCAGAATACTTCTCTATACTGTACTTACTGCAAGGATTCTTTAGTGATTTGACCACAGTGTTTTATGATTTAACCTTTCTGGCTGTTCACTTCTTAGGTCAACACAGCCTCAAACTTATACTTGTAATAAACTACCACCTTAAGCATGTAAGTTAGCTCGCTGAGCTTGAAGGTTTGTTTTCAGGTGTTTCGTTACCATACTAGGTAACAAGTTAACGGAACACCCATGGGACCAGCAATATTAGAGCTCACAGCAGAAGCAGTAATGCAGAGACTTGAACACGTTGCCCTCCCATTTATCCAACACAAACCTTGGGTCCACTTTGTAGATGACAACTTTATCATCAGAAAACAGAACAAATTAGAGGAAATGTACAGCACATCAACAATATCCTGACAGGCACAAAGTTCACAAAAGAGGAGAACGGCAATAGACTCCCATTCCGAGATGTGACAGTTGAATGTACAGTCAGCAGAGAGCTTCAAACCAGCATCTACAGAAAAACAACAAACACTGACCAAATACTTAACTTCAGAAGCAATCATCCCAACACCCACAAACGGAGCTGCAGCAGGATATTATTTCAATGAGCTACATCACACTGCAGCACCTAAGAGCTACAAAAAGCAGAAGAAAAATACCTATACAACGTTTTCAAGAAATATAGGTACCCAATAAACACAATCCGCCAATTCCTCAGAAACAAACCCAAACAAGCAGATGCAACACAATCAAAACCTATAGCCACATTACCTTACATCAAAGACATAACAGAAATTATTTCCAGACTACTCAGACCCTTTGGCGTCATGGTAGCCCATAAATTTACCAACACACTTAAACAACAACTAATTAACCTAATGGATCTATCAGATACCATCAACAAAACTAATGTCATTTACAGAATATCATGCAAGAACTGTAAAAAAACACTACATCAGACAAACTAGCAGGAAACTTGCCACCAGGATACATGAACACCAACTGGCTACCAAATGACACGAGGTAAAAACAATGACTGCAGATGCTGGAAACCAGATTCTGGATCAGTGGTGCTGGAAGAGCACAGCAACTCAGGCTGCATCCGAGGAGCTTCGAAATCGACGTTTCGGGCAAAAGCACGACCCAGTATTACCAGCTTCCATACATACAGACAAAGAAGGGCACCCAGTTTGACTGGGACAATACACACATCCTAGGTCAGGTGAAACAAAGACTATGCACGAGAATTCTTACAGGCATGGCATTCTAACCAGAACTCCATCCATAAAGACATTGATTTAGATCCTATCTACCTTCCCTTGAGAAAAGAAGAACCGGAAATGACATCACCCACCTAAAAAATCCAAAACCTATAAATAGAGAGGCGGGACATACCACCAAGCACTTCACCAGAGACTCTCGCTGATGATGTTACCTAGTATGGTGATGAAATATTTGAAAACAAATCTTCCAGCTCATTGAGCTAGCTTACATACTTATCATCAACCTGAGCTACAAATCTTCCCAAAAATCATAAACTGCCATCTTGTTTTAAGTGCATTCTCTTCAGGCTGCTTTTACCAGTTGCTCAACTATCTTTCACAGATAGAAAGAATGCCAAATAGAAAAAAGGCCATTTAGGTATCTGCATTGGCAGAATAAACTAGCCCTCCATTCTACTCCTGCTTTCCAGCAGGTCTGTAGACTTGCAGGTTACAGCAAGTTGAGATCTAGATTCCACTTAAACATTTAAGTGGATTTCTGCACTCCGCCCCTCTACAAAGTTGGCCACTTAATTCCAAAGAGGTAAAAACAATGACTGCAGATGCTGGAAACCAGATTCTGGATTAGTGGTGCTGGAAGAGCATGGCACTTAATTCCAAATCCCAGTTAAAGTGGTGAGAAAGATTTTCCTCATGTCCCATCTAATCCTTCTAACCAATAACCTTAAAACTGTAGTTTCTGCTAATTGATCTTGTCCCCTCAGCCAATGGTCTTCTTTGTCCACTCTAAATCCCCCAACTATCAACATTCTTGGAGTTACCATTAATCAGAAACTTGACTGGATTTATCACATAAATACAGTGGCTAAAAGAAAAGATCAGAAGCTAGGAATACTGAAGTGAGTAACTCACCTCCTAACTCCGCAAAGCATGTCTACCATCTACAAGTCAGAAGTCAGGAGTGTGATGGAATACTCCCCACTTGCCTGGATGAGTGCAGCCCCAACAAGACGCAAGTAGCTTGATACCAGCGAGGACAAAGCAGCCCGCTTGATTGGTACCACATCCACAAGCATCCACTCCCTCCACCATTGATGCTCATTAGCAACAACGTGTACTGCTTACAAGATAATCCTCAGTAAATCCTCAGACAACATCTTCCAAACCCACAATTTTCATCTAGAAAGACAGGGGCAGCAGATATATGGCAATGCCACCACCTCCAAGCCACTCGCCATGCTGACTTGGAAATATATCACTATTCCTTCACTGTATGTCAAAATCCTGGAATTGCCTCCCTAATGGCATTGTGGGTCAACCCACATCAGGTGTACTGCAGCAGTTCAAGAAGGCAGCTCACCACCACCTTCTCAAGGGCAACTGGGGACGGGTAATAAATGCTGGCCCAGCCAGCAACACCCACATCCCACAAATGAATAAATCAATTTTAAAAAGCCCTCATTATTTTGTAAAGCAATTAAAACATACTCAATCTCCTCTGTTCTAAGGAAAACAACCCTAGCTGGCCAATATTTCCACATAGCTTCAATTTTCAAAAGCTGGTAGCATTCTTGTAAATCTCCTCTGTACTTTCTCTACAGAAATGATGTCCTTCCTGTAGTGTGGTGACCATAACACTATACTAAACTCCAGCCATCACCTAACCAGTTAAAGCATTCATTTCTAAAGCCAAAATTTATATTCTAGATATTTTGAACAATAGTTACAATGAGTCCTT
This sequence comes from Chiloscyllium plagiosum, assembly GCF_037043375.1. Taxonomy (NCBI): domain Eukaryota; kingdom Metazoa; phylum Chordata; class Chondrichthyes; order Orectolobiformes; family Hemiscylliidae; genus Chiloscyllium; species Chiloscyllium plagiosum. Next base: position 109,287,339 of record NW_028270139.1, read on the forward strand.
CACAAGACTAAAGTTGCAAAGTGTTAACTGAAAGTCAGGTGTACCTTCCTCTGAAATCTGTCTTCAAAACAGAATTATTAATAGCAAATAACTATTCAAATGCTTAGAGAAAGATCATGTAATGTGGTCTTGCTTGTGATTTTGTAGGTGGCTATCATAAAATTGTGTTAACAACAATAACAGGAAATACCTGCTCATTTGCTCAAGTCTGACCAGTTTGCAAAAGCACTCCCAAGAAAAAAATGGTGTGAGCTTGAAATAACTAATAGCAAAATAATTGGAACCTATTTTTGATAGGTATGGTAGCAATGTTTAACCAGTTTATTTAGGTCAATTCAATAATTCAGATTTTTTTTAAAAGAATATATAAACAACATTAATATTACAACTTTGGAATAACAGCATAAATTCCTAAAAAAATAAGCAATTCCCATCTGTTCTCAACAAACCTCCTATAAAAATGGACTGAAGTTTGTTATCAATTATTACAAGCAGAGTCTACAACCAAGTGACAATTAGGTTGCTCAAGCTAACCAAGCTGCAATTATTCAAAGCATACCCTGCTAAAATTGCCCCTATATGTGCGATAAACCACTCTGGAGAGTTGAATCCCAGGATGCCAACTCCATGGAAACGTTGGAGACCTAGCTGTAAATATAAAGCAGAAATTTACTCACCTCCCGCTCTTTAAAATTTCTTACATTACAACAGTGCCTGCACTTAAAAAGAACTGCTTGGTTGTAATGAGCTTTAGACCATCCCAAAGTTTGAATAGAACTATATAAATATATGTATTTCTGTTTATGTTAAAATTCTATAATAATCTATTTGACGTCATGTTTATGGAAACCAGTCAAGATTATAACTTTATTTTTAAAATAAATTCCAAGAATAACAGATTGCTGATTTAATCAGAATCTATCTTATCAGGAAACAAATGGAGACTAAAATAGAAGATCCTTGCATTTTACCTTTTTGTTCTGTTAAAACAAAAGGTTCTTTTTTATTGTGGGATATGGGTGCCGCTGGCTGGCCAGCACTTATTGCCTGTCCTTAATTGACCTTGAGAAGATGGTGGTGAGCTGCCTTCTTCAACCGCTGCAGTTCACCTGCTGTGGGTTCACCCACAATGCCCTTAGGAAGGGAATTCCAGGACTTTGACTCAGCGCTAGTGAAGGAACTGTGATATATTTCCAATTCTGGATGGTGAGCAGCTTGGAGGGGAACTTGAAGGTGGTGGTGTTCTCATATATATGCTTTATGCTATTTTATACATAGAACAATAAATTGGGAGAGACAGGAGGTACTTGCCTGAAGGAAGCTTTTTGCTGCTTTTCTACATTCTTTATAATACTGAGAATAAGTTAGTGTTTCCCAATGATTTCTCAGAGAGAAACCAAGAGCTATACGGTTACCATAACTTGCCACTGACTGATTAAACATTTGGTCAACAGTTAGGGGTGACTCAGCAGCATTCTCCTCCATTCGGAGCTGAACTGCACCATCCCGCGATGTGGTCCAGAGCTTAGTTGCAGGAGCCAGTTTAATAGGATACTGTTTTGGACCTGGAGTAAGCAAAGGAGGATACATAAACTATAGACTCTTGCAGAGATGCAGTATTTCACTTTACAGGTTTTAAGAAGATTATGTTTTCCATTCAACTAAAGCCAAATAGATAACAGACTACTTAAGATTAATTTCTTTTACATATTTTAGATTACCTGTAGAAGGTACTCCATTGTCTAATACATAAGCAGGGATGGATAATGAGATAAATGTAAGCCAAACCCAAACATTGGAGTGTTTAATGATATTCAATAAACTTAGATTTGAAAATTGACATACTATGCTGCACGTTAGATTAGAGAAAATAACTCAAGATGAAAATAAGGAACAGAAAGCTTAGAATCACAGAATCACTAATGTGTGGAAACCCATTTAGTTTGCACCAACCCTCCAAACAGGTTCCTGGACCCAGACCCCCGACACTACCCCTGATACTATGCATTTACTATGGCTAATACATCTAGACTACATCTCACCTGGACACCATGGGGCAATTTACCACGGCCAATCCACCTAACCTGCACGTCGTTGGAATGTGGGAGGAAATCTGAGCATCAGGTGGAAATGTGCAAGGAAGGGGAGAGCAAACTCCATACAGTTACCCAAGGCTGGAATCGAATCCTGGTGCAGTGAGGCAGCAGTGCTAACGACTGAGTCACCATGCTGCCGCAGCAGTATAGAACATAGAAAAGTACAGCACAGAACAGGCCCTTTCGCCCATGATGTTGTGCGTCATATGACATGAAATTACAACATCAGCAAAGAAGGGAATGAAATTAAATGGTAGGAGGCTACTGCAAAAATAAAATCATCTCTCATTCTTTTGCCAAATTTCCTTGTATCTTCAACCTTAAATTCAAGATTTGTTTTACACATAGGGTGGTAAGTACCTGGAATGCATTGCCAGAGGTGGCAAAAGAAGTAGATATAATAGCAACATTCAAGAGGTATCTTGACAGATATATGAATAGCCAGGAAATAGAGGGATACAACTGTGGAGAGGCAAAAGATTTTTACCTTAGAAATACATCAGGTGTCAGAGCAAACTTGGTGGGCCGAACGGCCTGTTCCTAACCTGTATTGTTCTTTGTAATGACTAACCAGGATTCATAAATGTAAACCACAGCTTTGTTTTATGTATAGTGGACAGAATATTCTGCATTTAGTCCTGGATGAATTGTAGGTCTGCTTGTGACCTTTACACAGGCTCTTTCCCATAGCCAAAACCGAATTGAGTTTGAATTTATTGTTTTGCCAACATCGAACCAATGAGATGATCTGATGTTGGGGATAAATAAAGACAGGCAGTTTGAAAATCAGACAGAGAAACTGCCATCGAGAGAGACCCAATACATTGAAACACTCTGTATCAAAGGTACCTTTTCATATGAAATATCTTTATAGTAAAAAGACGATGAGCCAGGAAGATCTTCTGCTGGAAGAAGAAAGACACTGAAGATGACAGTCCTTGTGTAGTTTTGAAATTAAGTTGATGTAATTTTAATAAGCGTTTTATTGGAACAGTATATTGTTACAGAGTTGGAGGCAGGTAATAAGCAGTTAAGAGAAAGGGGGGCTTAGAGTTGTGAATTGTTGTTGTTTAATGTTCACTCCTCCATGACAATCCTCCACACCAGCGCCCCGCAAGGATGCTTACTCAGTTCCTTATTGTACTCCCTGTACATTTACAACTGTGCGGCCAAATCTTGTTTGAACTCCATTTACACATTCACTCGTGACACATTGTTGTAGGCCAGATATCAAATGATGATGAGACAGAATACAGGACTTGGTGATGTGGTGCAAAGATAACAATCGCTCTCTCAACATCAGCAAAACAAAAGAACTGATCATTTACCACAGAAGGCAAGGAAAAGGGCACCCCCCACCCTCCACCCCCCATCTACATCAATGGAGTGGAGGTAGAAATGGTTGACAGTGTCAAGTTCCTAGGAGTGATGATCACCATCAAGTTGTTCTGGACAACCCACATAGATGTGATGGTCAAGAAGGCATAACAATACCTCTTCTTCCTCAGGAAGCTAAGGAAATTTGGCATACCCATAAGAATTCTCACCAACGTTTACTGATGCACCACAGAAAGCATTCTATCTAGATGCATCACAGATTGGGCAACTGCTCTGCCCAAGACAGTAAGAAACTACAGGAGGTTGTGAACACAGCCCAGACCATCACGCAAGCCAACATTCCTTGCATTAACTCTGCCTACACTTCTCATTGCCACGGAAAGGCAGCCAACATCTAAGACTCCTCTCACCCCATTATAATCTCTTCTAACCTCTTTCGTCAGGCAGAAGATATAAAAATTCAAACTCACATACCAACAGGTACAGGAACATCTTCTTCGCTACTGTTCCTAGACTTCTGAATGGACCTGGAGAAAGTGAGGTCTGCAGATGCTGGAGATCAAAGTTGAAACTTTATTGCTGGAACAGCACAGCAGGTCAGGCAGCATCCAGGGAACAGGAGATTCGATGTTTCGGGCACAGGCCCTTCTTCAGGAATGAGCAGAGAGTGTTCAGCAGGAGAAGATAAAAGGTAGGGAGGAGGGACTTGGAGGAGGGGCGTTGGAAATGTGATAGGTGGAAAGAGGTCAAGGTGAGGGTGATAGGTCGGAGTAGGATGGAGGCGGAGAGGTCAAGAAGAAGACTGCAGGTCAGGAAGGCGGTGCCGGGCTGGAGGGATTCGGCTGAGACAAGGTGGGGGGAGGGGGAATGAAGAAACTGGTGAAGTCCAAGTTCATCCCCTGTGGTTGGAGGGTTCCCAGTCGGAAGATAAGACGCTCCTCCTCCGACCGTCGCGTTGTTGTGGTTTGGCGGTGGATGAGTCCAATGACCTCCATATCCTCGGTGGAGTGGGAGGGGGAGTTGAAATGCTGTGCTACAGGGTGGTTGGGTTGGTTCGTCCGGGTGGCCCAGAGGTGCTCTCTGAATCGCTCCGCAAGTAGGCGGCCTGTCTCCCCAATATAGAGGAGGCCACACCGGCTGTAGCGGATGCAGTAGATGATGTGGGTGGAGCCCTTGAGCCCCGCCCCTCCAACCGCCACCAGGACAGAACTCCACTGGTCCTCACCTACCACCCCACCAATCTCCATGTACAGCGCATCATCCGCCGTCACTTCCGCCACCTCCAAACAGACCCCAGCACCAAGGATATATTTCCCTCCCCTCCCCTATCAGCTTTCCGTAGAGACCACTCCCTCCGCGACTCCCTTGTCAGATCCACACCCCCCACCGACCCAACCTCCACTCCCGGCACCTTCCCTTGCAACCGCAGGAGGTGCAACACTTGCGCCCACACCTCCCCCCTCACTTCTCTCCAAGGCCCCAAAGGAAACTTCCATATCCGCCACAGATTCACCTGCACCTCCACCCACATCATCTACTGCATCCGCTGCAGCCGGTGTGGCCTCCTCTATATTGGGGAGACAGGCCGCCTACTTGCGGAGCGATTCAGAGAGCACCTCTGGGCCACCCGGACGAACCAACCCAACCACCCTGTAGCACAGCATTTCAACTCCCCCTCCCACTCCACCGAGGATATGCAGGTCATTGGACTCATCCACCGCCAAACCACAACAACGCGACGGTCGGAGGAGGAGCGTCTTATCTTCCGACTGGGAACCCTCCAACCACAGGGGATGAACTTGGACTTCACCAGTTTCTTCATCCCCCCTCCCCCCACCTTGTCTCAGCCAAATCCCTCCAGCCCGGCACCGCCTTCCTGACCTGCAGTCTTCTTCTTGACCTTTCTGCCTCCATCCTACTCCGACCTATCAGCCTCACCTTGACCTCTTTCCACCTATCACATTTCCAACGCCCCTCCTCCAAGTCCCTCCTCCCTATCTTTTATCTTCTCCTGCTGAACACTCTCTGCTCATTCCTGAAGAAGGGCCTGTGCCCGAAACGTCGAATCTCCTGTTCCCTGGATGCTGCCTGACCTGCTGTGCTGTTCCAGCAATAAAGTTTCAATTCTGAATGGACCTCTCAAGTTTCAAATCTAATGTTGATTTTGCTTTGTGCACCTTCTTTGCAGCCATAACTTTGTATTCCTTGCTCTGTTCAATCACCCTATGACCTTTATATGTTATGATCTGCCTGTACTATATGGAAAATAAGGCTTTTCACTGGACATAGGTACATGTAACAACAACAATAATAATAATCAAATCAAAGAGTGTAGAATCATGCAACCTCAAGAAATCCACGACAGTTGTCCTTAATTAATCCACATTTGACATTGTGGTTATTAACCAGCAGCCCCTTGCCTAACCGTACCTAGCGCACTTCTTTCTAAGAGATCAAAGCCATCCCAACTCCTCAGTTTTGCTGAAGAACTCTTTCAGCTGCGCTGTCATCTCAGTGACCTTGGGTGGGATACAGAAAAGTCAGGAAATATCAGAAAACAAGAAGGTGCCAGGGTGATGTTGGGATTCCAATTTCATGAATTTAACTCCTGTATGAACACAAATTAATGTACAAGCATTTGCCTGAAAGATTATCCCCCACCAACATGCCACCAAAGCCATACAGCCCATGCAACTTTTCAAACCACTTTATCAACCTGTCTTGCTACCTTCAAAAGACATATGTGTGCAGCCCAAAGTCTGTACGTTACTCAGTCACCTTAACATATTACAACATAATTTATACTGCTTCTCCTCAGTTCTCACTTCAAAATACATCACTTCAGACTTCTCTGCATTAAACATCAACTGTTGTGTGTCTGCAAAGTCTACCAGTGAAGTTTGGCAGTACTGCATTCACCCTTTAGTATATTACCAAGCTTTGCAATTGCTCACATATTCATGTCCATGCAATTAATACATCGGGAACCATATTTATATTGCCAATCCCAGGAGACACCATCGTACATTTTCTTCTAGTCTTAAGGTGACAATTCATGGCTTGCTCTGCCTTTCGTACCCTCCCATAAAGTAGCTTAAATTAAAGTATATTATTGCACAAAGGGTGATGTGCAATAATAAGACCGCCAGTTAGAACTAAATCATTACGGCAGTACCTTCCAAGTTCCTGATGATTTGGGCTAAGGTAAAGAATTTGAGAAAATTGATGGAAATATTTAGCAAGACCATTCTTAACAACAATGCCAAAAGATATTTTTAATCAAGACAAGATTCTAGCTATAGTGTAGCCTATTATTATGCAGTTATCACCACCCTTTTTACTACTTATTCTCACCTCACTAGTATGCAGTCTTCCATCTTACCAACTGTTAGACAGATACTAGATGCCAGAAGTTTCCAAGAAAATCTTAGCAGGTACCTGGTAAACTATAGTTCCTCACTTACTTTTACAGATGTCCACCTTGGACACCCATCTGTTGACACTCCATAAATAGCATCTGCATGCACCCCACATCTGTGGACATTAGCATCGCATCATTATGGCCCTTTTCTGATTTACTTAAAATACAATTCTGCACTTTAATGCTGCACTTTGGCCTGTATAAGGCTGCTGCAAGGACAGTTTGCGGGCAGAGACAAGTACCCAGCTCATCAAGTGATTGAGGGGCCATTTCAGGATTCCTCTCAGTGTTCACTAATTCTGTGCCTACTTCAAATGCTCATATACTCCTACCTTACATTGCTTTAAGCAATTTACCTCTCAGCTACAGTCCAAAGGCTCAAACTACTTCAGTCGAATTGCCTTTTAGCATAGGCACACAGTCAGGCCAGAACAGGACCTGGCTCTCTGGATTTATAGTCTAATGATATCCCCATTAGGCATTGCCCTCCCATTGCATGTGCAAAGAGTGTTCAGTTTTGAGGGAACTATTTGCAATGAAAGCAGTTGAGAAAGGGTTCACCAAGCTGATTGCTGGCATGAAACCCTGCCTCATGAGGAAAGGTTGTGCAGGTTGACCGTTAGGAGAATGATGCCTTTGATATTAACGTCTCAGCACAAGATGAAGTATAACCAAGAGCTCCATTAACAGAAATGCATAGCTAAACCAAACCAATATAGTCTCAGAGGTTATCGTTTTGAGCTAACTGTACATTAGCAGCAACTACAAGTCGCTCTGCTTTAACGCAACAGTTGTGTTCTGCTGCAACCTTTCACTATAGAAAAATAGAAGATCACTAATAGAAAATCGCTATACCCAACTGGTAAAAAGTTTGCATTATCCAAACAAGGTCCACACTTCGTCAATCATGTTATAGTAAATTTGTGCTGACGAAACGCGCGTTATAGCAGAACGACATGTACTAACAGTGATAAAACACAAAAAGGCCATTCAGCAGGCTGAACCTATGCCATATTTTGATAGAGCTTTATAATTAGGGCTAAGTCCTACCCTTTATCCATAGCCCAGCAAATTTCTCCTGCCAAGAGTTTATCCACTCCTGTTTTGAAAGGTATTACAAAATCTGTGTCCACCAATTTATGCATTCTAGATTATTACATAGCACAGCATTAAAAAAAATTCATGTTACCTCTGCTTCTTTTGATAATTACATAAATGGTTCTTTGGTTACTAATTCTTCTTCCACAGCATTGTAGCAGTTTTCCCTTATCAACTTTTAGCAAGACTTTACAAAATTTTGTACATTATCTATTGAATCTTCCCTTAACCTACAGTTTTCTCTGCTTAGAGTAGATCAATACCATTTTCTGTATTGTCTCCATTGAAGTGGATTGTATTCATTGCTCTGAGTTTCATGAATGCTGCAGACAACGGAAGAAAACTGAGAAAACGCCCAGGATTCCATTCTCAGTGTTACTATCCCTTGTGAAAATAAAGTGGAGAGCACTTGTTCAAAATAGAGTCAGGAAAAGCAATATTGACCTCTTTTCAGTATGGATATTGACTGATTGACTAAAATATAAAATGCCATGATCGGTCATAGAGTTTGTAGCTTTAATTTGACCATAAAAACACAATGCAGCCATTGCAGAATGGACTGCTATCATCGAACATGGAACTGTATAGTACAGGAATAGATCCTTCGGCCCACAATATTGTGCTAAACATTATGCCAAATTAAACTAACCCCTTCTGCCTGCCCTTGGTCCATCCCTCACTTCCTTGCATATTCATGTGCTTAGCTAAAAAGGCCCTTAAACACCCCTATCTGCCTCCATCACCACCCCAGCAGCAGATTCCACACTCCTACCACTCTGTGCAAAAACTTGCCCCTCACATCTCCTTTGAACTGTCCCCCTCTCAACTTAAATGCACACCCCTAGTTTTAGACATTTCAACTCTGGAAAAAATATTCTGACCATTAACCTTATCTACGCAACTCATAATTTCATAGATTTCTAGCAAGTTGCCCCTCAGCCTTCACCACTCCAAAGAAAACAACCCAAGTTTTTTCTAGCCTCCCTTGACAGTCCATACGCGGTAATCCAGGCAGCATCCTGGTAAACCTCTTCTGCATGCTCTCCAAAGTCTCCATATCCTTCCTGTGATGTGGCGACCAGAATTGAACACAGTACTCTAAACTTAATAACCCACCCACCTCCATTTTAATGCAAGTCAAATAGCAGAGGTTGCAGTACAGAACTCTGCAAAGCACCACTAGTCATGGACCTCCAGCCTGAAAAACACCCTTCTACCACTATCCTCTGCCTTCTCAGGTAAGCCAATTCTGAATCCATGAATCCATTTGGATCCTATGCATCTTAATCTTCTGGATGAGTCTACCATGAGGGGACCTTGTCAAAAGTTTACTAAAACACATGTACACAGTATCCACTGCTCTAGCTGCTTCGATAATCTTCATCACCTCCTCAAAAAAATTAATCAAATTAGTAAGACATGACCTGCCCTGCACAAAGCCATGCTGACTGTCCCTAATCAGGCCATGCTTTTCCAAATACTCAAATCCTATCCCTAAGAATTCTCTTCAATAGATTCCTAATTTGGATGCAAGAGTCACCAGTCTATAGTCTCCTGGATTATCCCTATTTTCCTTCTTGAATAGAGGAATAACATCAGCTACTCGCCAGTCCTCTGGGACCTCTCCAGTGACTAATGAGGATACAAAGATCTCAGTCAAGGCCCTAGCAAACTCCTCTCTTGCTTCTTTCAGTACCCTGGGGTAGATATCATTGGGCCTTGGGGACTTATCCACCTTAATGCTTTTCATGAGATCCAAGACTACTCCTTTCTTGAACACAAAATGCCCTAGCATATTGACATGCTCCACACAAATCTCACTATCCTCCATATCCTTCTTGTGGCAAAGTACTCAATTGGATTTCACCCACATCCTCTGCCTTGAAACACAAGTTCCCTCCTTCATCCTTGAGTGGTCCTACCTTCTCTCTAGTAATCCTCGTTATCATTCGCAATCAAAAAATTATTATAATAATTTCTGAATAGCAATTAGTGACCTTCTAATTACTACGCTATTTTTAAACAAGTCACAATGCACTTATATATTTGTACATCAATGTTATGAATGAAATGGAGGAAGTTTCACAATTTTCTCTTGGTCGGAATAAAAGGTACCTGTTTGTGAGGCGTGTGCTCCTCCAACAACTGATCTTGAACTTTTCTTGATAGAGTTTGAATTGTTAAAATCTCCCAATATATTCACATCTGTAAGAGACTGTTGTTTCTGAGGTGAAGGCATTTGCTCAAGATTTCTCAAAGAGTCATGTTTATTTTCCATCCTAAGTGGGATTTCAGCTTGATTTATAAATCCTTGCTGTTCTTCACTTTTACTCTCCTGTAGGTCTTCCTCACCTTTGCCATCATGTAAGAGCCTTGTATCCCCTCCTGCATTATTCAGCCAGAGACTGCTATCAAAGACGTCCCCCATCAATAAATCTGAAGGATATTATTTAGAACCAGATTTTAAGGGCAAAGGACTGTGGAAGAGAAACACACATGGATTACTTGGAGAAATATTTTGTAATTGAAATTCATATATCACTATCAACTAAACAGGACACAATAAGAGCTATTTGATTAGAATCACTAATGACATGAATACAACAATCATAACTAATTTTTAAAACCATAGTCAAAAGGTAATTTAAAAATACTCAACATGGTAATTTTCAAGACTTTATAGATCACGCGAAGAGAAAACATCCCATATCAAATATTATTTTTCTGATATTTAATTATATGATGATTTAACTGTTCCTCAAAGAAAGGTAGAGAAAGGTGATGCAGCATAACTTTCCCTATCCTTTGACTCTGCACAATTTCTAACTCATAACACCTTCAAAAACACACACATGCTTTTCCTGAGCTAAGGCAAGAAGCACACCTTATAGATCAATACAGCTACGATCAACACCAACAATTAAAAGCATTTGCTGCAACTGTACACCATAACTGGAATATTGTGAGCAGTTTTGGTCCCCTTATTTGATGTAAGATATCAGTTCAAAGAAGGTTCACTATGATAAATTCCAGTACAAAGCAAAGATTAAACAGGTTGGGACTTTACTCAATGAAACATACAGGACTCTTAAGGAGCTTGGCACAGAAAATGCTGAGAGGATGTTTTCCCTCAAAGGGAGAGTCTGAGACAAGAGAGCATAGTACCAGAATAAAAGGGGTGCCAAGTTAAGACTGAAATGAAGAAAAAAACTCCTTGCAACAGAGGGCTGTGGGGGCAGAGTCCTTATGAATGCTCACGCTGAAATAAATAAATTCTTGATCAGTTGGAGAATTGAAGATTATGGGAAAAAGGCAGAAAAGTGGACATAAGGAATCAGCCATGATCATATTCAATGGTGGAACAGGCTTGATGGGCTGAATGATTTACTCCTATCCCCATTTCTTATGTCTTATCCATTCCTTGTCTTGTAACTTTGTTAGAGTATGTCCAGGTTTAAAAAGCATTCCTCTTGCATATCATAACTTACAAACCTTGGCAATTCCCTGGCAGAAACCCTATTGGTTGTCACAGCAGCACTGCTCCAAACCATCACTTCCAGATGCCTTAACAACTTATTCCACTTTCAATGAAAATATGATGAACAAACCTGTGAAGCTGAAACACCTCATTTTTGCTTCTATATAAACTAATATGATACTTTCAAAAGCATTTGTTACTGCAGTTCACATTACTCCTAAGATTACTCCACAAGAATAACTTAGCACAAAAATGTAAGAAGACAATAATAATGAAAAGAGAAAGTCGATTTGATTGTAGTATCAATTATACAGATTATCGTTCAATTTATATTCTTGACACAACCCTTAAAAAATATAGATTGAAAAATCTCCTGGATTAGGGCATCGTGGCCAAGTCAAACCACATTCAGCTTCTACTCAACAGGGTGTAGGATTGGGAGTGGGATAGGTAAGAGTGAGGAAAGGGAATGACATTGCCTGTAAAGTTATATTAAATCTACATTGACAAGTACTTGATAGTCTGGCCAAATGCACCATTTTAAATCAAGACAAAAAAAATAGAAATTTCAAAATTATTTACGTATAAAATATTAATTTGATTCAAGTGCAGCTGATGTAGTTATTCCAGTCAATTAAATTTCTAGAACACTTAAAGTCATAGTGCTATACAGCCTGGAAAAAGACACTTCATTCAACTCACCCGTGCTGACCAGATATCCTAACTTAATCTAACTCCATTTACCAGTATTTGGCCCATTTCCCTCAAAACCCTGCCTATTCATATACCTATCCAAATACCTTTTAAATCTTGTAATTGTACCTACCCCCACCACTTCTCTGGCAGCTCATTTCTTACACGCACCACCCTCTGAAAAGGTTGACCTTTAGGTCCCTTTTAAAACTTTTCCCTCTCACCTTAAACTTATGTCCTCTAATTTTGGAGGCCCCACCCTGGGAAAAGACCTTGGCTATTTCCCCTATCCATGCCTCTCATGATTTTATAAACCTCTATAACGTCACCCCTCAGCCTTCAACACTCCAGGGTAAAAAGCACCAGCCTATTCAGCCTCTCCCTACATATCAAACCCTCCAACTCTGGCAATATCCTTGGAAATCTTTTCTGAACCCTTTCAAGTTTCACAACATACTTCCTATAGTAGCAAGACCAAAATTGTACACAACATTCCAAAAGCCTAACCAATGTCCTGTACAGCTGCAACATGGCCTCTCAACTCCTATACTCAATGCACTGACCAATAAAGACCAGCATACCAAACGCCTTCTTCACTATCCAGTCGACCAGGCACTAACTATGAACCTGCAATCCAAGGTCTCTTTGTTCAGCAACACACCCCAGGACCTTATGATTATATATAAGTCTTGCCCTGCCAAAATGCACCCAAATTAAACTCTATCTGTCACTTGGTCTAAATAGAGCTTGAAATAGTATTTAGGATGAAGACTATTAACCACAGTAAAATAGCAAATATTTTGACCTCTTTAATCACATTGTAGCAATACAGAACATTAATATAAAGTGCTTGAACACAGCAATAATGCAAATTATGCACTGAAATCACAGGAAATTTGAAACCATTACAAAAGTAACTTACATTTTCAAGTATTTTATTGTTTTAATATCCAAAAACAGCAGGACATAAGTTGGCATGTACACATGTGACCATTTGGGAAAAAAGCCTATTACAAAATTTAATTGAGGTATACAAAATGCTAAAAGGGAACTTTTAGATTATTACAGTGTGTAAACAGGCCCTTCAGCCCAACAAGTCCACACCGATCCTCCGAAGAGTAACCCACCCAGACCCATTCCCCTACACCTAACACTACGGGCAATTTAGCATGGCCAATTCACCTAACCTACACATCTTTGGACTGTGGGAGGAAACCAGAGCACCCAGACATGGGGAGAAAATACAAACTCCACACAGACAAGTTGCCCGAGGCAGGAATTGAACCCAGGTCACTGGCACTGTGAGGCAGCAGTGCTAACCACTGTGCCAACATGCCGCCCAATTGATAAAGTGGAAATAGAAAGGATGTTTCCTCTCATGGAGCGATCTAGAACTCTTATTTCTCTCATAAGAGTGGAATAAAATGGACACTGGGACATTGAGTAAATTTATGGAGGAGATAGGCAAGACTTTTAATGAATAATGGATTGAAAGGTTATGGTGAATGGGCAGGAATGTGGCATTGAGGCTGAGATGAGGTTTGCCAGGGGTGTATCAAATGGTGGAACAGGCTCACAGGGATGAATTGCCTACTCATGCTCTAATTCTTATGAAACAACAGCCTTTCATTACTAACTTTTGCACTTGGAGAGCCAAGTAATGCCATTGAAGCAAACAGACCAAATATTAATGGGACAGGCAACAGCAGTTGCTTGATAGGGATATTTTCTCAGCATGAGGTGAGTGTTGCAGGACTGTGGGTCAGGAGCTCTAATGTCTTAGAAAACACAGAAAATAAGCGCAAGAGTAGGCCATCGAGCACAATCCACCACTCAACATCATTATGGCTGATCCTGTATCTCAGCATCGTATTCCTATTCTAAAGAAAACGTGCTACATTAGTGATTTTAATCTGCATGTAGATTGGGATAATCAGAGGTAGCCACAAAGAGGAATCTATAGAGTGTATTCTGGACAATTTGAGAATAATGACCAGTTGATGGCCAAGTGTGTTATCACTAGACTGTTAATCCAGACACCTGGCAATGTTCTAGGGTCCCAGGTTCAAACTGTGCCATGGCAGATGGTGGAATCTGAATTTAATAAATATCTGGAATTGGGAGTCTTATGATGATCATGAAACCAATGTCGATTGCTAGGGAAAAACCCATCTGGTTCAATAATACCCTTTTGGGAAGGAATCTGCAGTCCTTACCTGGTCTAGCCTACATGTACCTCCAGTCGCAATGTGAATGACTCTTAACTGCCCTCTGGGCAATTAAAGATGGGCAATAGTGACACCCATATCTCATGAATAAGTAATAAAAAAAAATGTGTGCATCCAACCAGAGATCAAGCTAATTTGGATCTGGCAATGTGTAATTAGGCAAGTTTAAATAAATGATGTTAGAGTAACATATACTCTAGGAAACAGTGACCATAACATGACGGAATTTAGCATTCAGTTTGAAAGGCAGAAGCTTGGGTTGGAAACAACTGTGCTAAACTTACACCAGAATAATTACAAAGAAATGAGGGCATGGCTAGCTAGAGTGGACAGGGAAAGGTAGTAAAGATGAGTTAAGAAATTAGGGAAGACATCGAAGAAAATAGTTCATGGCTCACAATATGATATATCCCAGAGAAAATATGATATATCTCAGAGCAAATATGATATATCTCAGAGAAAAAGAAGGCCTCCAGGAAGGAGGTAAGCCAACTAGGAAACTTTAAGGTAGCATCAAATTGAAATAAAAAATACACAATCTATTAGTAGTAATAAGGAACAACATTGGCTATTCTCCAGTCCTCTGGGACATCGCCTGTGCCTAAAAAGGACGCAAAGATTTCATACAAGGCCTCAGCAATTTCCTTCCCCAATAAAACAGGATAGTTCCCATCAGGTCCTGGGGTCTCATCTACCTTAATGCTTTTCAAAACAACAAAGACCTCTTCCATTAATTATACTGACATGCTTCTCTAGACTTGCCATCCAACATGTCCTTCTCATTTGTGAATTTCCTTCATTAAGAACTTCACCCACATCCTCTGGCTCCAGTCATAAATTCCCTCCTTTGTCCCCGAGTGGACATACCCTTTCCCTGACTACTCTCTTGCTCCTTAATCCTGTTTGGCCCTTTTTAGTCCTCCTAACTCTTTCCTGCTTTCTTTATAATCTTCGAGAGCTCGGTCTTCATGTCCCAAATCTTATGTTTGTTTCCTTTTTCTCTGTGTTTGTTTTTAGTTAAAGAGATGTTCTGTTGTTCAAGCTCATCACACCAGTCCTTCCTGAATAATTCCAAATCACAATTTCTTTGGCAGCTATATACATTGAGTTTCAATTTAAATAAACAGGAATCATAAACTTCATGAATCCATTAGAATCAAAAATGATTTTTTTAGAAGGGTAGGTCAAAATAAAAAGAAGGGCAGTCGTTGAAAAGTAATAATAATTAAAGCTTAAAAACTAACTTTATAATTCAACAGGGCAAACAAAATAATTTATGCAGAAAAAAAAGTTGGTTCAGTGAATACGATTCATCATTGATCTTTAAAAGGTGTTCCACCAGCAATTAAAAGTTGAAAAGTGAACCTAAAATTCAGAGAAATGCTGGCATTCTGAAGGTCATGTATAGCAAAGTTCAGCAATTTCATTTTATTCTTTTTTTACCTACACAGGTCTTTTCATAGTCAGATCTTTTCAAAGACAGGTTAAGCTTCCCAGATGGGAAAAGGTGAGATTATGCACTTTGGCAGGAAGAATAGAAGAGGTTTTATTTAACAGCAGTGGCCTCCTTATTTAAGGAAACATACTGATATTACAGGCAGTCTAGAGAAGGTTCACTTGGTTTATTCTGGGTATTGAGGGGTTGTCTTATTGAGGAGTTTAGCCCCAGAGAGCATAATCTTAAAGTAAAGGGTTACCCAAATAAGACAAAAGGGAGGAGGAATTTCTTCCATGTGTAGTTTATTTGAGGAATTCTTTACCTCAAAGGGCTGTATAGTCAGGGTCATTAAATGCATTCAAGACTAAGATAACAGATTTTTAAATCAGTAAGGAAATCAAAGATTATAAAGAAAATACAATAAATTAGATTTGAAGCTTAGCAGATCAGCTATGATGTCATTAAATGGTGAAGCAGATTTGATGTGCTGAATGACCTACTTGTGCTCCTAAATCATATGGTTTCTTGAGATCATGTGAAGTGAATCAAATTGGTGGAAGATTGGGCTCTGTAATGGAGGAGGCCAAAATGAATCATCCACTCAACATTTTAGACATAAATGTTTCAGCTTTATCTTGTGCAATGATATGCAGGACTTCCTCAACAGTGAAGATAAAGTTATTAATGGAGTTTCCTCTTAGTTGTTCAACTATTCATTATTATTCTCTACAGGATGTGGCAAGACTGCAGAGTTCAGATATTACCCACTGGTTGCGATTTAAGCCCTCTCTAATGCATTCTGTTCATGCTGCCCCAAGTGTAAATAGTCCTCTATTGTATACCATGGTAATTTTAGACAGTTGGGAAACAGGCCCTTCAGCCCAACCAGTCCACACTGACCCTCCAAAGCGTAACCCACCCAGACCCATTTCCCTCTGATTAACACACTTAATACTATGGACAATTTAGCATGGCCAATTCACCTGCACATCTTTGAACTGTGGAGGAAACAGGAGCACCCGGAGGAAACCCACGCAGACATGCGGAGAACGTGCAAACTCCACACAGTCACCCGAGGCTGGAATTGAACCTGGGACCCTGGTGCTGTGAGGCAGCAGTGCTAACCACTGAGCCACCGTGCCGCCCCACGATGACACCTTATTTTTAGGAGTGCCTGGTGATGCTCCTGGCATGTCCTCCTGCTCTCTTCATGAAGTCAGGTTTGATCTCCAACCTTGATGGTAATGGCAGAATTGGGGTTATGCCAGTCCATGAAGTTACAGATTTTGGTTAAATGCAGTTCTGCTGCTATAGCCCAGAGCACATCAAGGAGTTGCTACAATTGCTTAAAGTCTGTCCTATTTAGTACAGTGGTTGTGCGACATAACATGTTGAGGGCATCTTCAATGCAATGATGGGACATCTGCATAATTACTGTGCAGTGGTCATACCTACTGATACTCTATGGACAGAGACATCTGCAACAGGTAGACTACAGAGGACAGAAACAAGTAGATTATTCCTTCTTATTGAATTCCTCACAATCTAAAGACCCAATCTAACAGCTATTTTCACTGGGACTCTGCCAACTCAGTAATGACACTACCAAGCCATTATTGATGACGAACATAGAATGTATTCTGGGTGGAGGACTTCAGTGTTCATGCCACCTTCAGTACTTCCTCCAAGTGATGTTTGATATTGAGAAGTACTTATTCATCATTTGGGGGAGGGGGTGCAACAGGTGGAGTTCCCTGCCCATGTTGACCTAATGCCATGAGAATAAATGGGTTCCAGAGTCAATGTTAAGGACCCCCAGGGCAATTCTTTCCTGAATGTATACCACTATGCCAACATCGTTTGAGTCTGTCCTGCAACAGAACATACTCAGATATAGTGATGGTGGTATCTGGGACATTCATACCCCTGCAATCAAACCGTACATATGTCACGCTATTGCACAGCTCTCCTAGTTTTGCACAGTTTTCCACATGTTGGCATGGTAATCTTTGCAGTGTCAATAGGACATATTGACTTTGCCATTTCTGGTGTCCATGTCAATTCTGCTGCTCCATTCAGTTTCATTCTTTTCTTTAAGCTTCGCAGCAATTTAAGACAACCAAGTGGCTTGTCTGCTATTTCAGAAGGCAATAAAAATGAACTACATTGCTGTGGTTCTGGACTCAGATAAGCTAGATCAGGTAAGGAAGGCAGATTTCTTCCCTTAAAAAAAGAATATTTATGAACCTGATGGATTTTTAAAATCACAATTGACAGTGCTTACATGACCACAATTAGATTTGCTTTTAATTCCAGATTTTACTGAATCCAAATTTCACCATGATGATGGGATTCAAACCCAAATCCTCACAGCATTGGCTGGGGATTCTGAATTACAAGTCCAACTACTTCACCTTGACTTCACTCAAGACAAATTAGCCCACTTGATTAACACCACATTTGACACCTATTTATCACTGACACACAGTGGTAACAATTGTACCATCTACAAAACGTACTCCAGTAACTCACCAAAGTGCCTTCGGCAGCACCTTTCAAACCTGTGACCTTTACCACCCAGAAAGACATGAGCAGCAGATGTACTGGACCATCACCTGGAACGTCACTGGATCGAAAACCTAGAATCCTTTCCCAACAACACTGTGAGTGTCCCTACATTACATGTACTACTGCAGTTCAAGAAAGCAGCTCATCATTACCTTCTCCATGGCAATTAATGATAAGTATGACATGCTGACCTTATCAGTGATGCCCACATTCTATAACATCGAATAAATTTTAAAAACAGGGTTTTTTTTATCTATGGGACAAGCAACAAGGTTGGAGAGTTTAGGGAAGTATTACAGAGAATAGTATAACATAGATGAACGTTTTTGAATGATAAAGTTAGTATGTGTTGAGACACAACATCAGAAAGGATATATTAAAAAAAAGGAAAATATTTTAATACTCTCACTTGGGTATACCAACATCCCTAAAACAGAGGATTGGAAGCAAAAGGAAACAGCCCCAAAATTGTTAGAATTGGACTATATTATGCTGGGTAGTTTGTTACATCCATAGAGTAGAATGAATATCAATACAGAACTACGAATTACAAACAGAAAAATGGTGGAAACACTCACAAACAGTTAAATTTTCACATCTATTAAATTCCATCAGAACTAGAGGAGGTTAGAAATTAACAAGATTAAAGCAAGTACATGCCTTCACCAATTGTTCAGGCCTATACCAATTGTTCAGTCACACAGTACAAGAGAGTGACATTATTCCATCATAAAAGCAGATAATTTGTCATAATCAGTTCCCAATCCCAGGTCTCTAGCGGTAAGGTTTGCTACTCTGTGTCCTTAACTTAGATTTTTAACTAAATGAGAAGCACTGATCACAGGGCATTGGAACTGAGGGGATGACTTCCCTGAGCAGTTTGGAAAAAAGCTGGATAAGAGGATAATATGATAAACTTTTAAATAAGTTTATCAATCAACAAAAAAAAAATTAAGTTTTATTTTTAAACAATTGAATGTTTTATCTCAAGGACTGACAATTTAAAAGGTTAGACATTATGTTACAGTTATAATTTGGAATGTTAGAACACTCAGATAATCTTGAGTGATCATCAAGAAAGAAGAACTACAATTGTACTGTGTGAGGTACCAAGATTCCAGAATGATATTGCTGTCTGCTCTGGGACGCTTTTTATTCTGGAGAGGAAGGAACACAGATAGATCATCTACTGGAATAGCTAACAGCAAACCTTGTTGTGTGGAGTTGGTTTTGCTAGCCAGAAAAGGAACTTGGATGGACCGATAAGCTCATGAACTTCCTGTGCAGGATAACAAATCTGCTACCAGTGCTTACATTCTTGACTCCAAAGAAGATGTTCTATTCTGATGTTGATGTAGTCAACACTATTGTTCCAAATAGACAATAGGTGCAGGAGTAGGCCATTCAGCCCTTCGAGCCTGCACCGCCATTCAACATGATCATGGCTGATCATTCCTAATCAGTATCCTGTTCCTGCCTTATCTCCATAATTCTAAATTCCACTATCTTTGAGAGTTCTATCCAACTCTTTCTTAAATGAATCCAGAGACTGGGCCTCCACTGCCCTCTGGGGCAGAGCATTCCACACAGCCACCACTCTCTGGGTAAAGAAGTTTCTCCTCATCTCTGTCCTAAATGGTCTACCCCATGGACACTCACCCATCAGCGGAAACATGTTTCCTGCTGCCAGAGTGTCCAATCCTTTCATAATCTTATACGTCTCAATCAGATCCCCTCTCAGTCTTCTAAACTCAAGGATATACAAGCCCAGTCGCTTCAGTCTTTCAGCGTAAGGTAATCCCGCCATTCCAGGAATTGACCTCATGAACCTACGCTGCACTCCCTCAATAGCCAGAATGTCTATCCTCAGATTTGGAGACCAGAACTGCACGCAGTACTCCAGGTGTGGTCTCACCAGGGCCCTGTACAGCTGCAGAAGCACCTCTTTGCTTCTATACTCAATTCCTCTTGTTATGAAGGCCAGCATGCTATTAGCCTTCTTCACTACCTGCTGTACCTGCATGCTTGCCTTCATTGACTGGTGTACAAGAACACCCAGATCTCTCTGTACTGCCCCTTTACCTAAATTGATTCCATTGAGGTAGTAATCTGCCTTCCTGTTCTTGCCACCAAAGTGGATAACCATACATTTATCCACATTAAACTGCATCTGCCATGTATCTGCCCACTCACCTAACTTGTCCAGGTCACCCTGTAATCTCCTAACATCCTCATCACATTTCACCCTGCCACCCAGCTTTGTATCATCAGCAAATTTGCTCATGTTATTGCTGATACCATCTTCTATATCATTAACATATATTGTAAAAAGCTGCGGTCCCAGCACGGATCCCTGCGGTACCCCACTGGTCATCACCTGCCATTCCGAAATGGAGCCATTTATCACTACCCTTTGTTTCCTATCAGCCAACCAATTTTCAATCCAATCTAGTACTTTGCCCCCAATACCATGCGCTCTAATTCTACTCACTAACCTCCTGTGTGGGAATTGATCAAAAGCTTTCTGAAAGTCCAGGTACACTACATCCACTGGATCTCCCTCGTCCATCTTCAGAGTTACATCCTTAAAAAATTCAAAAAGATTAGTCAAGCATGATTTCCCCTTCATAAATCCATGCTGACTCTGTCCTATCCTGTTACTACTATCCAGATGTGCCGTAATTTCATCTTTTATAATAGACTCCAGCATCTTTCCCACCACTGAGGTCAGACTAACTGGACTATAATTTCCTGCTTTCTCTCTCCCACCTTTCTTAAAAAGTGGTATAACATTAGCCACCCTCCAATCCTCAGGAACCGACCCCGAATCTATCGAACTCTGGAAAATAATCACCAAATGAAAAGTTCATCCTTTAGGGTGCTGCTAATGTTGGCTGTGACTCTGATATGAAAATGTGTTGCTGGAAAAGCGCAGCAGGTCAGGCAGCATCCAGGGAACAGGAGAATCGACGTTTCGGGCATAAGCCTTCTTCAGGCTTATGCCCGAAACGTCGATTCTCCTATTCCCTGGATGCTGCCTGACCTGCTGCGCTTTTCCAGCAACACATTTTCAGCTCTGATCTCCAGCATCTGCAGACCTCACTTTCTCCTGTGACTCTGTGGTACAGGACAGTTAAGTAAAATGGTGTTGTAAAAATGAATACAAAAAGAATTCTCCAGATGGCAAAGTGCATTCCTGAAAAGAAACTTCCTCTTAAAGAACGAATACAAAATCATGCGGAAGTATCTTAGATCAATGTACTGATAACTCTTAGATTATGTCATTATTTGAGTCAAATTTGATACCTCTATCACTCTATTCACACAAGAGACAATGCATGCTGGACATATCAACTTGCTCCATTGGTGATGAACATTAACTTGATTTGATTCCTACTCAGCATGGATGGGATTTTTATTGCAAAAGTGGGACTTTGTCTCCACAAGGACTGTGAGGTGGTCATTCTTACTGACACTGTCATGGATAGATACATTTTCAACCAGCAAATTGGTAAGGATGAGGTCAAGTATGTTTTTTCCTCTTATTAGTTCCCTCATCATCTGCTGCAAATCCAGTTTAGCAGCTATGTCCATTAGGACCTAACTAACTCGATCTGTAGTGCTATTGCTGATCCTCTCTTGCTGGTAGACATTGAAATCCACCACCCAGAGTACATTTCATACCCTCGTTACCCTCAGTGCTTCTTCGAAATATTAACTGTGTTTTTCTCAATCAATAATGCAAGTCATAGAGCATGGAAACAGACTCTTCAGCTCAACTCATCCAGGCCAACCAGATTTCCGAAACTGAACCAGTCCCATTTGCCTGCATTTGGCCCATATCCCTCTAAACCTTTCCTATCCATGTTCTTGTCTAAATGTCTTTTAAGTGTTATATTTATACCCACCTCTAAAACTTCCCCTGGCAGTTCATTCCATACATCCACCCTCTGTATGAAGAAAATGCCCTCAGATCCCTTTTAAATCTTTCCCCTCTTACCTTAAATCTATCCCCTTTAGATTTGGACTCCTCTGCCCTGGGGAACGGTCTTGGTTTATAAAATCATGTTCCTCATGATTTTATAAACCTCTATTAGGTCACCACTCAGCCTCCTATGTTCTAGGGGAAAAAAGTTCCAGCCTATCCAGCCATTTATAACCCAACCCTCCAATCTTGGTAACATCCCCTTATAAATATTTTTTGCATCCTTTCCAGTTTAATAACATCCTTCCTACAGCGAAAGGACCAGAATTGTATGCAGTATTCCAACTTTAGCCTTATCGATTGTCTTGTATAGCTTTAACATGACATCCCAACTCCCATACTCAATGCTCTAACTGATGAAACGAAGCATGTGAAATACTTTCTTCTCTACTTTTTTCAGAGCTGCTGAGTTTCTCCAGCAATTTATCATTTCAGATCTCCAATGTCCATAGTTTTTTGTTTTGTAAAAGATTGAGAGAGGGTATCCAGAAAAGACAAAGGAGAGCTCAAAGGGACAGAAATAAGTGTTGACGGTAGAAATGAATAACAAAATAAGTTGGCTCTGTTGAAACCAAAGCCCTTGTAAAGAATATCTCAGACTGTGGGGGTGAGGGCTGTAATCAAAATAGAAGAGCATTATGCTCAGAAGTTATTGAACTCAAATGTTGAGTCCTGAAGGTTGAAAAATGCCGAAATGGAAAATGAAGTACTTGAAATAATTCCTCAAAGGCCTGTAACTAGTCACCCTTGATTTACATGTGTACAGTACAGGACACTGACTAACGAGCTCAGTGCTGCCTCTTAGGGTGAAGAGGACCCCTGACACGCCTGTTTATATGCTAGCCAGAGCTCCCTGATTGGGGCTGTTTAACTTGGTCCAATCAGGGAACTCATTCTGTGAGATCAACCTGGCTGACCTTGTTCCAATCGCTATAATACTGTCTCTTCAGCTGGTATTGTGTTTCAATGGAGCACTGCAGCAGGTCTAGGACAGAAATGTTAACAATGAGAGCATATTTCTTTTTAGTTTTCTCTTTTACTCAATTTCGCGCCCCCCCCACCCTTGTTTTAAAGTCACCCTTGTCTGAGTTTTCAAATTTTCAAGAACGTTGGCTCCAATCACTAATTTCCATAACCTTATATGCCTTTTTGGTTCAACTTAATACCACCTTTAACTTCCTTCATTGGCCACAGATACTGCATCCTTCTGGTACAGTCACCCTTTCTCAATGGAATATAGATTTGTTGACAGTTATGAAATATATCCTGAAATATATGCCACCGCATCTCTATTGTCTTACCAGTAAACCTAATTTACCAGCTCATTTTAGCCAACTCTGTCTTCGTATCCTTGTAGTTGCCTTTAATTAAGTTTAGGACACTAATTATGAACCCACATGTCTCACTCTCAAATCCACCATCTTATGGTCAATCCTACCTAGAGGACCCTTTACTATCAGGTCCTGAATTAATCCACCCTCAAATGTATAACAAAGTCCAAAAAAGCATGGTTCCTGGTAGATTCAAGAATATTTCTCGAAGAAACTCTTAAATCTAATTACATGATATGAACACACTGTATATTCAGGTCTCAATGTTGGCCACAATGCAACAACACTCAGGTAATAGCTATTATAACATAGTAATTTATTTGTTTGTGTCAATTCAATCAATTTGTCAAAAATGTTGCAAGCATTCAGATAATTGGCGTCTTATTAGGTATTTTTACAGCTTTGCTTACTCTGACCTTATTTGCTGGTGCATAATAAGTATGCATACTCTGTCCCTTCCAGTCACACTCTTGTTATTAATTCAATTCCAAAGATTAATTTAGGAAGTGAATACTTAAGTATGCTTCAGGGCCAAAGATAACCTGCATTGCAAAGTTCTCTCAAGTAAAGCCAGTATTTGGCTCTGTTGTTCTCTCATTCAAAGAAAGAAACTAACTTCTGACTCAAGCATTAGGCATTCCTTTAACCTACTACTTAACTATCATTACTGTTCTCAGTAACAGCTTAAATATCAACTAAAATGTGTTGTTAAAATGACCAAATGAAATGTTTGGGCCACCTTTAAGCCACTGCATTAAGGATTGGTACAACAAAAAAAACTGCAACAGTCAGAAGTGACAGAAAGAGCTTTCCCCCTGTCACTTTGAGCTCATGATCCCTAGTAATTGAGTTCTGCACTCTGGGAAAAAGCTTCTTGCTATCCACCCTGTCTATACCTCTTATAAATTAGTAGACCTCAGACTTTAACACATCAACCTGTCCAGGTGTGTTATGATTCAAAAAGGTAGTACCCACACGAACAGGAGTATGCCATTTAGTGCTCAAGCCCCTGACACCATTCGAGAACAAAAAACAAAGAAAATTACAGCACAGGAACAGGCCTTTCAGCCCCCCCAAACCTGCACCAATCCAGATCCTCTATCTAAACCTGTCACCTATTTTCTAAGGATCTGTATCCCTCTGCTCCCTGCCCATTCATGTATCGGTCGAGATACATTGTAAATGATGCTATCGTGCCCGCCTCTACCAACTCTGCTGGCAACATGTTTCAGGCACCCGCCACCCTCTGTGTAAAGAGCTTTCCCCCTGTCACCTTGAGCTCATGATCCCTAGTAATTGAGTTCTGCACTCTGGGAAAAAGCTTCTTGCTATCCACCCTGTCTATACCTCTTATAATTTAGTAGACCTCAGTCAGGTCACCTCTCAACTTCTGTCTTTCGAATGAAAATAATCCTAATCTACTCAACCTCTCTTCACAGCTAATGCCCTCCATACTAGGCAACATCCTGGTGAACCTCCTCTGCACCCTCTCCAAAAGTATCCACATCCTTTTGGGTAATGTGGCGAGCAGAACTGTACACATGATTGACCTGCTACCCAAATCCATGCAGCAGCCTGTGCCCCATAACCTTTAATATCTTGTTCAGATTCTAGCAGCGCCAATGTGAATCTGGCCAGGACTCCTTCAATCTCATCATCTGGCTGAAACGCCGAATTCATTCTGCCCAGCCTATCCCTGCCCCCAAACACCACTACACGACCCCCTTCAACTTCTCAACTTCCCTCTGCAGCCCACACAACCTGTCCCCACCTCCTCTCCAACCCCTCCACCATTTCCCCCACCCCTCCCCTTCCCTCCCACACTCTGGCTGATGCAAAAGATTCCAAGGCCGAATTCCAAGAGCAAGATCTTCCAGAGTTTTGGTAAAGACTGATCCATCAGCCAACAATGTTAGAAAAGGTTAAATGATCAAATATCTTGCTGACACTTGTACAACTCTGCTGAGCTCAAGTTGGCTATGTTTACCTGCACTGGAACAGAGCCTACATCTCAAAGTGATCCATTGGTTAAGCAGCATTTTGGGATTTCCTCAAGTTGTGAAAGCAATTCAACTTCTTTCCTCCATGAAAAATAGTCTTACTCACTCACATTACAATTCACTCTCCTTTAGTACCCGATTACTTACTGCTTGTGTTCAGGCTATCTGCATTTCACCAGTGTGGGATGGCATCCTCAGTCTGTGTTCCTACTCTCTCACTAGATGTCACCTTAATCACCTCCAGCTTGGATTTCAAAACTCTTCTCTTGCTTCACATACTGCAGCACCACAGTGTCTTCCTTATTTACAAATATTGTGAGAATTCCAAAACTGCTCCTGTACAATCCCTATAACCAACTTTGCACGTCATATTGGTGATAAGACCCCCTTAAATGTGCCAGTCATCTTCATTCACAACAACACATTTTAGGTCAGACATGGTCTGCAATGATTTTGTGGATTTGTCAAAATTCTCTCATTGTTTCTGCTTGCAAATCTCATTTGCAAATATGACTACACTACAGTACTGTGCCTGATCACTGTAGCCACATTGTAAACATTCCATTGCCAAAATGAACAATCCATGAGTAGATCAGAATTAAGCCAGAATTCTCATTGAAACATTTCTCAGTCTGTTCAACAAAGTAATGGCTTATGGGGTGTAATAGACTGAAAAGTTTACATTTAAACATTAATAAACAGAAACAGGGAGAATGCTGGAGAAACTCAGCAGGATTGAAGAAGAGTCATACTGGACTCGAAATGTTAACTCTGTTTCTCTATACACATATGCTGGCAGATTTGCTAAGTTTCTTCAGCATTCTCTGTGCTTGTTTCAGATTTCCAGCATCCGGAAATTCTGGTTTTATACATTCAGACACCATATGTGCATTTTATAGCTAAGTGGACAATCAGAAAGGGATGGAAAGATAGACTTATTTGGAATGCGTACAAAAGTTCTTTATGCTAATTCTTCTGAAGAGAGAGACAGTGCGAGTGCGAAACAGAGTTTGGTATAATAAGAAATGATCATCTTGAAATATGTATCAGTGTTTGACGGGTTGAATACTTTCCCTTGTTAGAGAATCCCGAACTAAGGGGTTAGCCTTCGAACACAAGAACAGATCATTCAATAGTGCACACACCTATGCCACATTGCACTAACGTGACATCATCACAATTATGCTTCTCTTTCTTGGAGTTCTTCCTGCTCAGTTAATTATCCGTAACTATAAAACATGAAAAAGTGAACTCATTCCTCTTCATGAGGAAGCTTCAGGCAAATCTGTCACATGTTCTCAACTGTGAAAAATTCACTATAGCAGCTAACACAGCCCACTACACTTTTAAAAATGAATTTTCCCTATTTCACAACTGTAACTGATCACTAAAAATTCACCAAAACTACATCAGTTGTTCTATGTGAAATAAACTGTGTAATTAGTACATAAGATATAGAAATTACAAATAGGATAAAAACATTACCACCACCCAACCTGAGTGGCAGAGGTAGCAAGATGTCAGTCATTTCAGATTGAGATGAGGAGAAATGTCTTCATTCAAAAAGATTGTGAACCTTGGAATTCTCTATCACAAAAGGGTGTCATGATCTTCGTCATTCTGTAAATTCAACACATTCAAAAGATTAAAAACAGAAAATGCTGGAAATATTCAGCAGATCTGGCAGCGCCTGTGAAGAGAAAATCAATGCAGAAGTTTCAGTTCGGTTGCCTTTGATTAGAATGTCTTTTAATTAAGATTAGATTTTGGGAAGGGAATGCTGGAGGCAGCAGTGTGTTTTTGGTAAAAGATCATATTTATTTAATTGCAGCATGGGCTTAAAATGGCTGATTCCTATCTCTTTTGCAAACACTCTTTATGAGCACTATCACATTGTTACATGATTCATGATTTGGGTCTGGATCAGTTAGGACTATATTCACTGGAGGTTGGATGAATTGGGGGGAGAAATCTCATAGAAACCCATAAAGTTCTAACAGGAATATGTGGATAAGATGTTCCAGTGATAAGGAGTCCAGAATCAGTTTAAGAATATGGGATAAGCCATTTAGGACTGAGATAAAGAGAACTTTCTTCACCTAGAAAGTGGTAAGCCTATGGAAGCCTCTGCCACAAAACATAATTGAGGCCAAAACACTGAATGTTTTCAAAAAGGAGTCAGATATAGTTTTTAGGGCTAAAGGGATCAAAGTGTATCGGGAGAAAACAGGAACTGAATTGAATGATTAGCCATGTTGATAACGAATGGGGGAGCAAGCTCAAATGGCTGAATGACCTATCCCTGCTCCTTTCCTACATTTTTATGTATGTAAATTGGCTGTTTCGTTTTCTATAGTATAGCAGGGTATTCTGCACAAATACTTCATTGGATGCAAAGCATTTTAGGCCATCTTGACATTGCAAAAGGCATTTTAGAACATGCAAATTTGTCTTTCAACAGAAATTTACATGTAATTGTAACATATAAATGAGTTCTACACGTGAAACTAATAAACAACATGTGGATTAAATTCAAAAAGTAGATGGAAAGCTTCAAATTCAAAACCTGGGTACTTTAAGCACTCAAGCGGAAATTCATCTAAGAATCAACAATGTTAGAAAAGCTCATATATATGGTTAAAAATCAGATAACAAATGATGTGACTAAGCCAGAAAATGTGAAGATGTGAAGAGGCACATACAGTTTTCCTAAACACAACATCAGCAGTGACTCAAACTCCTTATAACATTGTTACTTTCACAGCAATGTGGTTGACTCTTCACTATTCTGAAAATGGCCTGGCAAGCCCCTTTGGGATAAGAATTTTGTCTGTGATATCCACAGTGTATGAGATTTTTTAAAAAGCATGGGTGCAAAGTCAACAGTGTGGTCAACATCAAGTTAAGCTTGCAACTTGCTGAGGTCGGATGCAGGGAATGAAGCAGTGGTCTCCAATAAAGATAGACTGGAGTCAGGGAAGTTCAAACTGATAAACGGGCAGTAATCCCAGCCTTAAAATCTCGTAACTCAAGAAACAAGCTATTCAAAAACATCAAGAATTTTGACAGAAACATGTTTAGTTACTTTTCTTTTCCAAAGTTGGGTTTATAAATTGTAGTATTGGTTTAAACTCCATCAGGTCAGGCATGCAAAAGGTTTTTTGCCTCCTGCAGCTACAATAACTCACATTGCAAGCCAAGTACGGTACAACTCTTCAAGGGCCAAAGTGGAGGAAAGGAGAAGGGCAAGTCAAAACAAGACCAACAGTGTCACGCTCTTAGTGCAAGCATTAAGTATGTTATCTGAATTACATTAAGTACATATCATATATATGTACTGTATTAGCAACATCAGCTTAAGCAACATGCACATTAACATACCAATCTGATGTATCCTGGGCTGTGCGTGTCTGCACATGCACTGTTCCCAAGGTTTTTTTTTATCTTTGAAGAAGTTCTTCAACTCCTTGTGTACAGTAAATAAAGGAGCATTTCATCTGTACTTAGTAGGTTCTCAACTACAGTAGGTTCTCAACTACAGTAGGTGGAAAACATGTGGTTAGATCATAAAATTTAGATTACATCAGATATATTTCCTTGCAAACAAAATAAGAAGGAAAAAAACCTATTTTAAGGTGATGGTGAAGGTTCTAACTCTGACCACCTGACCCATGATTTTTCTTCAATCAAAATAAATGAGGGGAATTTTATAGGTGAGCTGGTATCCAAACAGGAAGTTATAGCAGTGGTTCTTTACATGGAAGCAGCTGCATGGCTACTTTCTCCATGGAATTGTTTTACACAATAAAAATGAACCTTACACATTAAATCTATTCTTCAGATAAATAAGTTTTCCCCACAACAGGGCAAAGGGATAGAATCATTACAGCGTAGAAACTGATGATTCTGCCTAACTAATCCACACCAAAGAATGGTAATTATTGTTATTTACTTTACAGATGGCAACTGCAGTATAAGGGGTTAAGTCTAACTGTGTGATATGTGAATAAGCCAGTATAAATTAAAACATATTGCTTTATTTTGCAGCTGTATGGCATCTTGAGGCAACATTGAAATGCTCTTTAAATAAGGTGTTTGTTGAGGTTACAAAATAAATATTTTATAGCACCACAATAATAGCAATAATATTAAAACAATCCATATAAGTCCAGTCAGTGCTAGCTGTCCAGGTATTTCTTACAGCACAGTCTATATTTGGAAATTTAATAATGGTATGATAACACTTCCTTAATGATTGTGGCAAATGTAAACAACTTTTGTTTCTTCTCATTGCAATAACATTTTGAACCATGACTTTTCAAAGGCCTGTATTAACAGAAATGTAACCCTGAACTGAACATGTTCTGTACATAAGCAATGACAAACTCTTCTTTGAAGCTAATTGCTAGCATCAAACCAGACATTATGTATTTCAAATCACCTGCAACCCTATCCACAAAGTGTGAAATAAATAATTCCATTGTAAATTTGCAACACTATCTGGGTTAAAAATTCATACAAATGTACATAAGCCAAAGTGTTTGCATTTTGAAGTGAACTTCAAAAGCTCAATTTCCCTTCAAAGAGTAATGCTTGTCTTAAATTTACATTGAAAACAACACACCTTCCCTCCATCAGAAATTTGTAGTAGATGAGGTTATCAAATTAATGCAAGAAACCAGAATTTTTCTTAGATTCCATGCCACTGTGATGGTTACACAAAAGAACTGTATTGTGTAAAGCTTTCAAGTATTATAAAACAACTACGTTAAAGTCCTAACATTTTTACATGCAATAAAAGAAAGCCTCATCAGGACTGAATTGGAAGGGGACTAATATACTGGCAGGGAAATTTGCTGGATTTAAACTAGTAAGGTGGGGGGGTTAGGGTAGGAGTGGGACCCAGGAAGATAGTGAGGAAAGAGATCAATCTGATACCGGTGAGAAAAGAAGCGAGTCAAACAGTCAGGGCAGACAGGGACAAAGCAGAGAACAAGGGAGGACTGATAATTTAAAATGTATTTATTTCAATATAAGAAACATAACAGGGAAGGCAGAAAACTCATGGCATGGGACTGAGATATCATATCATATCAATTATGAAACATGACTGGGGATGGACAAGACTGGCAAATTAAAGTTCCAGGACACAAATGCTACAGGAAGGACAGTAAGGGAGGCAAGAGAGTAGGGGGAGTGGCGCTTTTGATAAAAGGTAGCGTTACAGCTGTACTGAGGGAGGATATTCCCGAATATACATCCAGGGAAGTTATTTGGGTGGAACTGAGAAATAAGAAAGGAATAATCACCTTATTTGGATTGTATTATTAGGACGCCCCTACTAGTCAGCGGGAAATTGAGAAACAAATTTATAAGGAAATTTCAGTTATCTGTAAGAAGAATAGGATGGTTATGTTAGGGGATTTTAACTTTCCAAACATAGACTAGGACGGCCATAGTTTTAAGGGTTTAGATGGAGAGGA
Source organism: Chiloscyllium plagiosum (assembly GCF_037043375.1). NCBI lineage: Eukaryota > Metazoa > Chordata > Chondrichthyes > Orectolobiformes > Hemiscylliidae > Chiloscyllium > Chiloscyllium plagiosum. The sequence continues at coordinate 109,318,496 of NW_028270139.1, forward strand.
ATTTGTTAAGTGTGTACAAGAATATTTTCTGATTCAGTCTGTGGATGTACCCAATAGAGAAGTAAAAACAAGCAAAACTTGACCTACTCTTGGGAAATAAGGCAGGACAGGTGACTGAGGTGTCAGTGGGGCCAGCGACCATAATTTTATTACTTTTAAAATAGTGATGGAAAAGGATAGACTAGATCTAAAAGTTGAAGTTCTAAATTAGAGGAAGGCTAATTTTGATGGTATTAGGCAAGAAATTTCAAAAGCTGATTAGGGCAGATGTTTGCAGGTAAAGGGATGGCTGGAAAATGGGAAGCCTTCAGAAATGAGATAATGGGAGTCCAGAGATGTATATTCCTGTTAGGGTGAAAGGAAAGGCTGGCAGGTGTAGGAAATGCTGGATGATGAGAGAAATTGAGTGTTTGATTAAGAAAAAGAAGGAAGTATATGTCAGGTGTAGGCAGGAGAGATCGAGTGAATCCTTACAAGAGTATAAAAGCAGTCGGAGTATACTTAAGAGGGAAATCAGGAGGGCAAAACGGGGACATGAGATAGCTTTGGCAAAGGGATTTTACAAATACATTAAGGATAAAAGGGTAACTATGGAGAGAATAGGGCCCTTCAAAGATCAGAAAGGCAGCCTTTGTCTGGAGCCACAACAGGTAGGGGAGATACTAAACGAGTATTTTGCATCAGTGTTTACTGTGGAGAAGGACGTGGAAGGTATAGAATGTAGGGAAATAGATGATGACATCTTGAAAAATGTCCATATTACAGAGGAGGAAGTGCTGGATGTCTTGAGACACATAAAAGTGGATAAATCCCCAGGACCTGATCAGGTGTAGCCTAGAACACTGTGGGAAATTAGGGAAGTGATTGCTGGGCCCTTTGTTGAGATATATTTGTATCATCGATAGTTACAGGTGAGGTGCTGAAAGACTGGAGGTTGGCTAATGTGGTGCCACTATTTAAGAAAAGTGTTAAGGACAAGTGTTAGGGAACTATAGACCAGTGAGCCTGACGTCGGTGGTAGGTAAGTTGTTGGAGGGAATCCTGAGGGACAGGATGAACATGTGTTTGGAAAGGCAAGAACTGATTAGAGATAGTCAACATTGCTTTGTGGGTGGGAAATCATGTCTCACAAACTTGATTGAGCTTTTTAAACAAGTAACAAAGAGGACTGATGAGGGCAGAGCGGTAGACATGATCTATATGGACTTCAGTAGGCATTCGACAGGTTCTCCTGACTGGTTAGTAAGGTTGGATCTCATTGAATATAAGGAGAACTAGCCATTTGGATACAGAACTGGCTCAAAGGTAGAAGACAGAGAGTGGTGGTGTGGGGTTGTTTTTCAGACTGGAGACCTGTGACCAGTGGAGTGTGACTAGGATCGGTGCTGGGTCCACTACTTTTCGTTATTTATATAAATGATTTTAATGTGAGCATAAGAGGTATAGTTAGTAAATTTGCAGATGACACCAAAATTGGAGATGTAGTGGACAACGAAGAAGATTACCTCAGATTATAATAGGTTCTTGTTCAGATGGGTCAATGGGCTGAGAAGGGCAGATGGAATTTAATTCAGATAAATGTGAGGTGCTGCATTTTGGGAAAGAAAATCTTAGCAGGACTTATACACTTAATGGTAAGGTCCTCGGGAGTGTTATTGAACAAAGAGATCTTGGAGTGCAGGTTCATAGCTCCTTGAAAGTGGAATCGCAGGTAGATAGGATAGTAAAGAAGGCGTTTGGTATGCTTTCCTTTATTGGTCAGAATATTGAGTACAGGAGTTGGGAGGTCACATTGCGGCTGTACAGGACATTGGTTAGGCCACTTCTGGAATATTGCGTGCAATTCTGGTCTCCTTCCTATTGGAAGAATTCTGTGAAACTTGAAAGGGTTCAGAAAAGATTTACGAGTACGTTGCCAGGGTTGGAGGTTTTGAGCTATGGGGAGAGGCTGACCAGGCTGGGGCTGTTTTCCCTGGAGTGTCAGAGGCTGAGTGGTAAAATCATGAGGGGCATGGATAGGATAAATAGACAAAGTCTTTTCCCTGGAAGGGGGGGGGGAGTCCAGAACGAGAGGGCATAGGTATGGGTGAGAGGAGAAAGATGTAAAAGAGACCTAAAGAGCAACCTTTTCAAACAGACAATGGCATGTGTATGGAATGAGCTGCCAGAGGAAGTGGTGGAGGCTTGTACAATTGCAACATTTAAGAGGCATTTGGATGGGTATATGAATAGGAAGGGTTTGGAGAGATATGGGCCGGGTGCTGGTAGGTGGGACTAGATTGGGTTGGGATATCTGATCGGCATGGACGGGTTGGACCGAAGGGTCTGTTTCCATGCTGTACATCTCTATAACGCTATGACATTTTAATTGGCCTGATAGGTTCAATATTAAATAAATAAAAGCTTTAGAAGCGAAAGTTAATATTCACTCAAATACTTTAGTAACAAATCGATTCTGCTTTCAAGTTTACACAAAGGCATGATTTTATGTGGCACACAGCTATACAAACGTAAAGGTATAAACTGCATCAAAAACAGATCTACTTTGCTAAAATGACTCTAAATCTTTTCCCCATTTCTCTACATCGGAAGAAGAAAATTAACCGGTTACATCAAGACCGGAGTTTATTTTACCCTTACAGCAACACCCTGCTAAACCATGTTCTTGCTCTCGAACGACACAAGAATCTGAGATTAGTGATCAGATCAATGTTTAATTCATACCATAACGTCAGATGTTAATGGAAGAGCATCAAATAAGTACATCACGTAAGACACACTTCACGTATCTATTATATACAAAGTAAAAATGCCTTGGATTAATGTTAGATAGATATAAAATATGGTTCACCAGATTCTCATTGTTTACCCCTATTGGTGGGGCATTACTTATTGCTTAAAGTTACAGTGAGAAAACCATCACATCAAAACCGAATCAGAGAAGTTCAAATAGGATTGAAGATTGTTAACTATAAAGGAAGGAATGATGATCCACCCATCCCTTCCCCACCCTCCACTCACAAACATTGCCCAGTTATATAAGTGAGGGACAGATAAAACGAAAACAAAAATAATAGTAACTAGGATAAAACTGAAGAATCAGGAACCACAATCAGTTAAAACAAACAAAAGCTTAACTCAGCTGTAAGCAGCTGAATTATACCCAAACTTCAAACTAAACTAATTACTGTCGAATGGTAGCAAGTGAGCACTGCAGATGCTAGAGATCAGAGTCAGAGTGCGGTGCTGGAAAAGCACAACTGGTCAGGCAGCATCTCAGGAGCAGGAGAATCCACGTTTTGGGCATAAGCCCTTCATCAGGAAATCCTGATCCCCGAAACGTCGACTCTCCTGCTCCTCGGATGCTGTCTGACCTGCTGTGCTTTCCCAGCACCACACTCTCGAGCCTTATTATTGCTGAAAACAGTTTACAATTTCTTGGGTAAGTTGTCAGTTTGTACAAAACACGAACAATTCCTTCACTGATGAACACACTTGTTTGTAGCTTCTGGCCGCTATTAGCTGCTCCAGGGGATAGCTGTCAATAACCTATTGCTCTTCATTGTCTCATTCACGCACTCCTCCGGGTTGCATTCCAACCGGCACCGGCAGCTGAAATCTGGAGCTGCACCGCTCCATGTGTTGGTGCAGAATTCACCCCAAAGGCCTGAAGATTGAGTAGGATTGGGGTGTGAAAGCATATTACCAATGGCTGCCGGACGTCACCTTTCTGCTCGTAGGCCCTCTGGCTGTGTGACTTCAGTTCATGGTGGGTACTGAATGTTTGTGACAGGTCAGTGTAACAATTAACAGATTTCATTTGCAAGTTAAGTTTACACATCACATTACTCGTGTGTGTGACAAGCAGAACATCTTTTGCCTTGAGGCAGTATTCTTTTACTGGCAACGCCATTAGCTATTGCATATTAGCAGGCTTCACCTGTTGCTCAACCTTTTGAGATACCTTCTTCTTCCAGGATAATCTGAGATGGACTGGACACTCACCAGGACCAAAAATGTCATGCCATTAATGATTTTGTGTGAAACCCAATGTGAAACTCTCCAGTTGACATGGTCATCCACTGGAGTGGGGCGATCCCAGTGTTTGCAATGAATGGATCACCATCCCAGCCACAACAGTCTCTACCAATATGTATCCCATTCCATGTCCACACACATAAGGAGAGAGGGTCTTTCCCATTCATCATGCAAATTTGGGCACAGACGTGTGGTATGGACACAATTCCTTCAGTGTGCCACTAGGAGTGGAGTGGAGGGAGAGGTTCCTTCCCACTCCAATATGCTCTAAGTTCAGCTGCCACTTAGTAGAGTTCCTCTATCTTTCGATAGTCAAACATACCTTCTTTCTTTTCCCTCTTTACTGGGGAAGAGTTTCCTGGGCTCTGTAATACTGTTTAAAGTGTTCCTTTCTGTCACAACTGTAGAATTCCTATCCTGTTCCATGTACTCCATTACTCTCTCTATTCATCACAGCTTGCTTCTGTGCGTTTAGGATAAAGCTTTTCGCTTCACACACTTTAACCCTAGGCTTCTGTCCTAGTCTAACTTCCTTTTTCTATTGCATGTTTTCAAAGCGAAGGGTAATTTTCCTCAACACTGCAGTTCCCATATTATTGACTTTACAGTCACCAACTCATCAAATGCTGCTTGACTAAGCAGGAAGAATTGGCCTATCATAATCCTCAACTAGTGAGTTAAGGCAACATCTGTAATGTCATTTCAGTGCTCAGGAACCCTGGGAATAACCACCTTATAAGCCGCCCAATTTGAACAGCATACAAGGCAGGGCACTCATTAGGTCATTACTGCAGATTAAGGGCTTAATCAGTGTTCCCCATGTGCTACCTATGGCAACTAGCATGCCATTTTGGAATGCAGCATATTTCCTTGTTCTCTTTGCGAGTTTTGAGAAGCTTTTGTTGAAGAAAAAAAGCCAACAGCGGATGATTTGCCCTTCTGGATGTAGGTTTGCTTGCTGAGCTGGAAGATTCGTTTTCAGATGTTTCATAACCATAGTAGGTAACATCTTCAGTAAGCCTCTGAATGAAACACTGGTGGTGTTTCTATTCATATATTTGGGTTTCCTTGGGTTGGTGATGTAATTTCCTGTGGTGACATCATTTCATATGGTAATGTCATTTCCTGTTCTTTTTCTCTGGGGGTGGTAAATGGGATCCAAGTCAATGTGTTTGTTGATAGAGTTCCAGTTGGAATGCCATGATTCTAGGAATTCTCGTGCATTTCTCTGTTTGGCTTGTCCTAGGATGGATGTGTTGTCCCAGTCAAAGTGGTGTCCTTCCTCATCCATATGTAGGGATATTAGTGACAGTGAGTCATGTCTTTTTGTGGCTCGTTGATGTTCATGTATTCTGGAGGCTACGTTTTAGGCTGCTTGTTTAATGTAGTTTTTGTTACAGTACTTGCATGGTATTTTGTAAACGACATTAGTTTTGCTTGTTGTCTGTGTAGGGTCTTTCATGTTCATTAGCTGCTGTTTTAGTGTGTTGGAGGGTTTGTGGGCTACCATGATACCAAGAGGTCTGAGCAGTCTGGTAGTCATTTCCGAGATGTCTTTGATGTAGGGGAGAGTGGCTAACATTTCTGGACATGTTTTGTCTGCTTGTTTGGGTTTGTTGCTGAGAAATCGGCTGACTGTGTTCATTGGTATCCATTCTTTTTTAATACACTGTATAGGTGATTTTCCTCTGCTCTGCGCAGTTACTCTGTGCTGCAGTGTGTGGTTCCTTGTTGAAATAATGTTCAAGCGCAGCTTCATTTGTGGATGTTGGGATGATTGCTTCTGTAGTTCAATATTTGGTCCGTATGTGTTGTTTTCCTGTAGACGCTAGTTTGACAACACAACCTCCCAGGACAAGCTAAACAGAGACACGCACGAGAATTCCTAGAAGCATGGCATTCCAACTGGAACTTTGTCAACAAACACATTGTCTTGGATCCCATTTACCACCACCTGAGAAAAATAACAAGAAATGACATCATCAACCCAAGGAAACCCAAACATATAAATAGAAAGTGGGCAACACCACCAGTGCTTCATCCAGAAGCTCACTGAAGATGTTAGCTCGTATGGTGACAAAACATCTGAAAACAAACCTTCCAACTCAGCGAGCAAACCTACATTCAGTTCCTTGTTCTCTGTTTGGATACAGTGGGGAGGGCAGGAAACATTCTAACAGATAAAGTAAATAACAACAATTTCCATGTTACCCTTCCCCCATCCAAATTATGGAGGGTAGCCGTCTGATCCAACTCCTAGAAATGCCCATATGGGTACTTCCCAAAGTTTAATTAAGGAGGTTTTTTGACCATTCCCCAATTGGTCGGGAATATATAGTAACGCGTATTAGTGTTGTATTTCTTCATTCTTCCTGTTTGCACCCAGCTAATATTGCTTTTCAATCATAGGGATATCGATGGATATTTACATCAAGATTCAGGGTAGGGCCGTACACTCAAATGCCCCATGTTCTGTATATCTCTTTTACTATCCTTGAGATCATTAATACCCACTTCACCCTTCTATTGCACACATTTGTTCACTTCAGAGACTCCTGTGCCCTGTCTATGTAATCCTGTCAAGGGCCAGGATTCAGGACTTTTCTTTGACCAGATTCTGTAAAGCAATTTTCAGTACTGAACACTGCAGTTCTGCTTCCTGAGCTCTGCATAAGTTCCTTTTTTTGTCAAACTGTCACACTGTGTTGGTTGTTGACACATTGTCTTTCAACAAATTGCAGAAAATTAGATCTCAGCCCCTTCCTAATTCATTTTTCTGTTTCATCTTCTCATCCCTATCTGTCCTCCTCAAGTTATTTCAACAGCTGCCTCTCTGTATTCTAATTTTCATTTCAATTCCTCTGTCTCTTGTTGTGAATTTCTGTTTTTGACATGCCATTAACTAAATGGCTTTTTTCATTGCTGCCTTACAAGTAGACTCCTAAGTCTACTTGATGGTTTCCTGGATCAAGTCCATACTCCTCAAAATAGTATGGACCCACTGTTCCTTAGAAGAAACCTTATTTGCCATGTAAACCTCAATTCTTCTTTCTGTTGCCGTTAACCCTCCTGACTAACTCAGCAATGATAATTTTCTCTGGTCCACCAAGTTTGTTATAACGTTCAATAACTGAACATAGTTCTAACAATTGAATATACTTAGTATTCTTTATTAAGGCAAGGTACACTACAAAAATCTTACTCGTACAATGCTTACAATCAGAAGTGAACCCTTTTACATATACTTGCCTGAAGATCGGGCCAGAACAGATGATCAGCCCGCTATATCCCAACTTGTTGCCATCTATTACAATGTCCTCCTTTCTGATTCATAAAAAGTAGAAGCTGGAGATCTGAAACAAAACAGAAATTGCTCGAGAAACTCAGCAGGTCTGGTAGCATTCGTGGAGAAAAAGCAGAGTCAGGGTTTCGGGCCCAGTGATCTTTCTTCAGAGCATGTTATTCCTGAGCTGGATAATTGCATTGTGAGGCAAGCTTTCTTATACACTCATCCATTACAAAGAAGCTGTGTGTATTAAAGTTCGACACATCTCCAGCAATGATGGGTTTGATCACTAGCAAACATCAGAAATGTGTCAGGATTTTTATGATAAATTAACTCATTAGGACTCGCCTGTGTCTCCCTCAAAAAAGGATTACATCTTGCTCTAATAAACTTTGACCTCAACTTGAGCTTGCTCAGGTTGTTCAGCATTTTAATGTCATCTAATCAACAGTATGATATTTACACAGCACAATTCTATGATAATCACTAGTAAATAATCCATATTGTGACATCTTATTCACTCTGTTTTGAAACAAAACATCAGCTTTTCCAGAGTTACTATCATACAGTTCAGTTAATTTCTATTGAGCTACAATAGATCTGGTCACCACATTATCAGAAGGGTGTGATTGAACTGGAGAGGGTGCAAAGGAGATTCACCAAGATATTCCCTGGAATAAGAAAATCTCAGGATGAGAGACTGGATTGGCTGGATCTGTCTTCCCTGGAGCAGAGGAGACTGAGGGAGGATCTATTGAGATATACAAATTATGAGAGCCAAAGATAGGGTATACCGTGAGAATTCCTTCCTAAAGGAAAACACGTCAAAGACCAGAGGGAATAAGTTTAAGATGATGCATAAGTGGTTTACAGGAGGTCTGAGGAAAACAGAAATATGTTGCCTGAGAGAGTGGTAGAGGTAAGTACTCTTGCATCCTTTAAGAAGCATCTGGATGAGCAAATAAATGCCAAGAAACAAATGCTATGGACTAAGTACAGGTAAATGGGATTAGTATAGTTTAGTGTTTGTTAGGTGGCATAGACATGGTGGGTCAAAGGGTCTTTTTTATGTTATATGACTCAATAAACATATACACATTCCTTCAGCGAAACACAGAAATATTTTAAAACTAGTGACCTTTCCATTCTATAGATTACCTCTAGGATTAACATGTTTTTTCCACATTTCATTCAATTTCAATTAACTTCATTTCAACTAACCCAGCAAATGTTAGGTTAATATGTAGAACAGAGAGAGAGATGATCTGATCAGGACAGCTATTACAGGATGGCTTTGATGCACCCTATTTCAACATCAAGTTTACATGATGACTGGCTCAGGCCATACCACACAAATGAATAACATGGTATACAAATTTCAGTGCTAGTGTAATGTTATGTGCATAAGCCATACATCCCAAAGACTGGCAAGTCAACCACAAATCCCTTCAGCTGTTCACATCAAGCAAGGTACTGACCGTATCCAACCAGCTTTTGCTTACAAAATTCACAACACTAGATCAGGCTTGAGGTCTGGCATACTGCACACATTGGAAACTACATATATTAATACACAGAACCCTGTTCTTTGCAGACAGAAAAATTGTGCTAACAAAGCTTGGCAGTGAACTGTCAGTCATCATTAATTGGTGCATTCTTCATGGCAATGCATCTACTAATCAGAGTCCATTTAATCAGCATATTTTATAGTATAAATGTTGTTTCCCCTTACTTTGGTAATCCATGTGTATTGTCATGATATGTGTAAGATGAAAACTTCAACAAAATGAGGTTTTTTTTCAACAAATGTAAGTTCGATAATACCAAACAACTATCCTACATGAGTGATGAGCAAAATGCATAAAAGTCATGAGATTTGAGATATATAAGTTGCGGTTGAAGAAAAATACATATTTTTATATATTAACAGCTGCTTATAAATCTCAACAATTGCATACTTAATCTCTAACAGGTCAGATTTGCTTATAAAAACATTAATACATCTGAAAATGCTTTATAATTTTTTTTTAAAATTCTCCTTTCTGGATATGATAACCCTCTCACCCACCACCTCCCCTCCGCCCACCACATTCTCGGAGGCCATGCAGCTTTCATCAAAAGATATTAGATGCAGAAGCTCAACTTCACAGCCATCGGATGCTAGGCAAGGATGAGATGTTGATTCATCATGTTAATGTATTAATATGTACTTTATCTGTTTATTAATGTAATTTGTGCAACACTGAAATGGACTGGGCTCTAACTATTAATTTCTAATGTCTTTGTGAGCACTTGCGTGTTCATAGTCAATTTACTTGTACTGTGCTATTTAAAGGATCATTTATTGGTTTATGTGTTTCATTTTAACCATGTTCCTCAGTGTACTTATTCATGAGTTATTGATCAATGAATTGTTCTCATCAGTTGTATTTGTGACTGCATGCAGAATCATTAATTACCAATGTACTTGCGGCTATTTCTTGTTGCTTATGAATGTGTTTGTATGTAATTCTTGCCTGATTTTGAATGATTTGGCTTGTTTCCCTGCTACTTCAAAACCTGATCCACTGGATGTGAGGCTGCAACAACTGTCACCAGCAACAGAATTCAATGATGGTATCTCTGGCTGCCAGAGATAGCCAAGGCAGCACAGTTAGAACATCTGTCACTTCTTGGCCATCTGTCCATTTCATCAAGGTTCTATTGTGCTCTGAGATAACCTTCTTCACTGTCCACTACACCACTTATTTTGGTTTCATCTGCAAACTTACTAACCGTACCTCATTTATTCACATTCAAATCATTTAAATGTTTAAAATCTATCCCTTTTAGTAAACTAACACAACACACACAATGTTAATGCCACACAATACAATGAAATATGAAAAGGGAACTTTACCTCAATAAGGACTGTGCTGTGGTCACTCCTACTGAGTGGCCTATTGACAGTGCAGAATAACGAGAAAGAAGTCAACTGAATTTTTCCCTCTTATTGGTTCCTTCACCACCTGCAACAAATACAATCTAGCAGGTTTTGGGACAAGATCAGCTTTGTCAGTAGTGATGCTGCCAAGCCACTCTTGATGATGGATGTTGAAGCCTATGCATAGAATATATACTGTGTCCTTGACACTCTTAGCTTCCTGCAAGGAGCCTTCAACATGAAGCTGTACTGATTCATAAATTCATTAACTGAAGGAGGTAAACAATCAATCAATCAGGGGGAAGGTGGTGGTGGTAGTGATTTCTTAGCATTTGATCCTGGGTTGTAAATAAATTTCAAAAGTGACCTTACACTTAAAAAGGTTGGAGACCACTGCTCTAGTATATTATTGTTCATGTTTTTTTCATGTTTTATTCTTCGTACTAAAAGTAGTCTTACAGACTTTCATAATGTGTTCAGTAAGAGCTCCACGGTTAAAAAAATTTCAAAGTTAGTGGTTATCAATCCAGTTTTCAATCAAGGATCTGACTTGACCAGTATTAACACCAGTTGGGATTGTAACAAAGTTTGAGCTTGTCAGAAATCCTTGAATTTGAGGTTCTTATGAGCAAACAAGTGAAGGTACTAGCAAAAGTAAAGGAGTTGCAATGAAGTACATTACATGGGTTGGAATCTTTAAATTGCTTTGACTATTGTGAAGACTTTTCTAAGCGGAATATTTGAATTTATTGGTGGATTATTTGAAACATTTAACTAAAGCTCAGTTGAGAGAAATAGTGGATAGATAAAAGATAGAAATAAAATCAGTGTCTCATTAGAATGATATAATAAAATGATTATCCAGAACTTTGAAGGATAAGCAGAGAAGCAAGATGCACTGCAGAAATTCACCAAGGCTGCTTAGATAGAACTTTCCAAACCCATGATCACTACATCTAGAAAGACAGGTGATACATGAGAACACCATCAGCCTCAAGATCCCCTCCAAGCTACCACCATCCTGGTTTGGATATATTATGCCATTCTATCGCTGTCACTGGGTCAATATGTTGGAACTTCCACTTAAATGACATGTTGTTGTACAAGTAGACAATCCTTTATCCGAAATGTCAAAATTCGAAAAACTCCAAAGTCCAAAGGTCTTTTTTGTGAAGTTTTTTTTTCATTAACAAGTTTGTTTGGTGTGCAAACAGTTAATCCAAGTCGACACCCACTTGTTGCATGTCACTCAGATGTGACGTGGGGGGGAAGGGGGCGTGACCCAGCACCAGCAGGCCTCAATTCTGTCTCAAGACCCCGTTTTACTCAGTGAGTCTGCTCCTCCAGTAAGATTTTTTAAAATTTCACTATCAAACTCTCACTTATTCTGAAATTCAAAAATTTCAGAATTCCGACAACCAGCTGGTCCTGAGAATTTTAGATAAAGGATTGTGCCCCTGAACCTGCAACAAACGAATGCAGTGGTTCAAGAAAACAGCTCAATACCAACTGTTAAACCACCTTTTCATTTGGGATGAGCAACAAATGCTGGCCCAGAATGAGGTCTGAGTTCTCTTCTACCTTTCTATGATGTGCTGGATGGACAGTGGTAAAGAGAGGAAGATAGGGTTGTATGTGCAACCCTCCCACCTCATATTAATTAAAGGGCAGTCACCCAAAATTTTGAAGCAGAGCAAGCCGGCAAAGTGGAAACTGGCTTGATCTTGATGCTCACACTACAGCCCACAGAGTATAACCCAGCCCACACTTACAACAGTGACGTTACACATACTGAGGAATCACAACCTTAGTTTTCAAATTTTATAGTCCAGAATTCAATAATGACAAAGCAGGATACAATTTCTGCATTTGTAGAAAAATTGGTTATTTATTTCCAAGTAAGTGTTTCAAAATAAATGTTTTAATAGAATGAAACACAAATTCAGGACTCAATGATAGACAGACAGTCTATCCCATATGCTTCTAACCAGGTGGCCACCTCATCTGACGTCCTCCAATCACGTGGATGTGTAGGTGGTAAACAGACTGCGCTCCATTCTTCCCGTCGTTAATCACTAACAAACAACAAAAAGAATTTGCTTTAAGAAAAAGGTAGTGTTGGGAAAATATGACTACAGCACATGCTTCAGGCATCCATCATTGTGGTTAATGCCCTCAATTAAAACTGTCCCATATGAGCATCTTGCCTTTCAGTGGCGGATGTTTATTAGGCTCATTAATGAGCCTTTGACATCCATGAACCCTGGAACTTTAGAATGAAATGAGATTCACGTCTCTCCTGAAAGCCTCCTAGAAAACTCTGCTGGCATTGTTATGGACTAGACTACACCACTCAAAACATTCTTGAGCAGGCAGCCCAGACTGTAACTTTGCAATTTGTTTTGGTAAGTGTACAGTGAAAATTACCCAGAGTAAGTTAAAACAGACAACAATTTATTTACAAAATTACAGAATGAAACAGACAGAATATGCAATACCCATAGAACTCAGTCTACACAAACTAGATTTAATTACGCTGTTCCGAAAAATACATGCAACAGTTCCAGTAAACAAACCCCTTAAATAGAGCAAAAATGAGATAAAGACTTACAGGTCCGAGTTAGAAGGGCAGAAGGAGAGAGAGTTTCCACACAGCCCAGTGCTGCACTGAATCAACTAACAAGAATTTAGTTTCCAGGACTGACCACTCTCCTTTCATTATACAGGTTACTTCTAAAACATGAAAGCTGTGGCCTAAAGTTTCATCTGCTGAGGTATAAACAAAAAGGCCTCCCAATACCCTTTTCATCTCTGTACCACCCAGCCACTTCAGAGCCCGGACTGTTTTATGACCCCTCAGAAAAAAAAAATCAAGGACACAGTACCCTTGAGAAAAGGAACACCTTTTAGAAAAAAAAAACTAGCTTTGTAACAGCATTGTCAGGAAAGAGAGATATTCATTGTTGTCCATCACTTGGATGCAAATCAAGGTATCTGGCATCAGTGGGGAGGGGAGGGAGAGGGAGGAGAGGGTTGGCTGAAAAGCACATGCCTCCCATTGAGTGACACTTATTGATTGTAGTGTATGATTTAAATATACAGAAGAACTAGGCCATTCAACCTATCAGGAGAAAGTGAGGTCTGCAGACGCTGGAGATCAAAGCTGAAACTTTATTGCTGGAACAGCACAGCAGGTCAGGCAGCATCTAGGGAACAGAAGATTCGACGTTTCGGGCACATGCCCTTCTTCAGGAAGGGCATTCCTGAAGAAGGGCATGTGCCCGAAACGTCGAATCTTCTGTTCCCTAGATGCTGCCTGACCTGCTGTGCTGTTCCAGCAATAAAGTTTCAGCATTCAACCTATCAGGTCTGTTCCGCCATTTGATCGTGGCTGATATGTTTCTCAACCCCATTATCCTGCCTTTTCCCCATAACCTTGGATCTCTTTACCAATCAAGAACCTCTCTGTCTTAAATACACCTCAATTACTTGGCCTCTGCATCAGTCTGTGGCAATGAGTTGTTCAGATTCACCACCCTCTGGTTGAAGAAATTCCTCATCTCAATTCTAAAGGATTGTCCCTTCATTTTAAGGTTGCGCTTCGGGTCCTTGTCTCCACATCCACCATATCCTGGCCTCTTAGTATTTTGGAAATTTCAATCAGGGCCACCCCTCACCCTTCTAAACGCTTAAGTACAGACTCAGAGTCCTCAACTGCTCCTTATATGACAAGCCCTTCATCCTGGAATCATTCTTGGGGACCTCTTCTAGACTCCCTCCACTGTCTGTGCATCCCTCCTTGATACGGGGCCCAAAACTGCTCACAATATTCTAAATGTGGTCTGACTAGAACTTTATACAGCCTCAGCAGTACATCTCTGCTCTTGTAATCTAGCCCTCTTGAAATGAATGCTACTTTTTCATTTGCCTTCCTGACTGCCAAATGAACCTGCATGTTAACTTTAAGAAAAACCTGAAGGAGGAGTCCCAAGTCCCTTTGTTCTTCAGGTTCCTAAATGGCCTTGCCCCATTTAGAAAACAGTTTACACTTCTATCCTTCCAACCAAAGTACATAACGTGACACTTTTCCATAATGTATTCTGTTTGTCACTTCTTTGCCCACTCTCCTAGTCTTTCCAAGTCCTTTGCAGCCTCCTGCACTACCTGTCCCTCCAGCTATCTTTGTGTCATCTGCAAACTTAGCAACAATGTTCTGGATTCCTTCATCCAGATCGTTAATGTATAATCGGAGGAGTTGTGGTCCCAACAAAGACTCCTGTGAAACTCCACCGGTCACTGGCTGCCATCTGCAAAAGGCCCCTTTATCTTCACTCTTTTCCCTCTACCAGTCAGCCAGTTCACTATTCATGTCAGTACTTTACCCCTAACACCATGCGCTCTTATTTAGATCTATTTCATGTCTGTGAAGCGAAGTCATTTGTGTTAGTTGTACTTTGTTTCTCCAGTAACATTTTGTGAACCAAAAGGAGTTTCCCTCCAATACTTTTCTCGAGGAAATGACTTGTGCTGGAATCTACATTTATAGATTAAATCAGCCCTTTGTTACCCATTCACTATTGTCCATGTATAAGAGAAGCCAGTATAACGTGCTGATCAACAACAATGTGTCAGATATCAACAATGGGACACTGCATTGTAACCTAATCCTATCGTCAGTTGTCTTGATAACTGCTCCTGGAATACAGTCAAACGCTCAAAGGAAAAGGAAATATTGGGGCAAAAACTTGTTCATAAAGCTGTGTTCTGTTTTGCTTATATCATTTATCTGTGAGTTAACAGCTAACAAAAAAATAAATCCACAACCTCTGGGTATACAACACATGTCAGCATAAGAGACAGTCTAACTGGATTAATAATGTAATCCAAACAGTAATTTGGAACTTTGTTTTAAACTGCCCTCCGTATCACCTCCTACCTTCGCCTACCTCTCACCATCCCATCTACCTTTTTCCTAGTCCCATCCCCGTATTTATCTCCGAGGAAGGGTTATGCCCAAAACGTCATCTCTCTTGCTCCTCAGATGCAGCCTGACCTGCTGTGCTTTTTGCAGCACCACGCTTTATCAACTCCAGCATCTGAAGCCCTCACTTCCTCCAAGCAAGCTAGACCCGGAGGCCCCCAGACAGAAGTTTTTTTTACCTCCAATCCATACACTGATAATGATGGATAAAGGCCCCCATAACATTATGCTAAACGCAAGGACACCGAGGATTTCATTTTCAGAACGTATAATCCCAACATTTATGTAAAACAAAGAAAACCCCTAACACTTAACTTATGGCAGGTCCGTTTGTTCACCAGCGATATATCCTCTATTTCTTCTATTGGAGTCTGTGTGGAATTTGTTTTCAGCCCAATTGGCCAGATGGAAGTCCCACCTTATATTAATTAAATGGCGGCCACTCAAAATATTAAAGCAGAGTGAGCTAGCAAGGAGGAAACTGTCTTGGTCTTGATGCTTACGCGAGAGCCCCTAGAGTATAATCCAGCCCACACTTACAACAGTGATGTTATTCATACTGAGGAATCACAACCTTAATTTTCTAATTTTATAATCTAAAACGCTAATGACGGAATAGGATACAATTTCTGCATTTATAGAAAAATTAGTTATTTATTTCCAAGAAAGTGTTTCAAAGTAAATGTTTTAATAGACTGAATCACAAAATCAACACTCAATAACAGAGTGCCATTCTGACCCATATCCTCCTAAATGACAAGTATGGTGAAAATAAGCAGGGAGGAGGGAAGAGAGAGAGAAAGAGAGAGAGAATTTCCCAGTTTGTTATCTGTGTATACTTTAGGAGGTATAACTAACTGACTGCCTGTACAAAGTGCAATGTTCATGAAAGCTGGTAACGCATTAATGAAAACAAATTCAACAAGTTCTTCTGAGTGTTACAAATCTTACAGTTTTAACAAATCACTAATTACCAAAACGTACCCTTTACTACTCGCCTGTACCAGCTGCCACTGATCTACATCTTTCTGTGGGGGTGTGTGTGTATGCCTGTAGGTGCAGTTTCCATTTAAAACAGCTTATCTTACTTTCTGGACAGATTAATGAACAATAGATAAAATTATGTACCTGTCCCTATCTTGTGGCCAAAATGGAATTCTGTAAAACTATTAAGTTTACTACATCAGATATTTGAAAAATATTATATCCTCCATTCCTTGAAGAAACATTTTGATTTATTCATAAAGTAGACTTACCCATTCTGTACCCGTCTGCGAGCCCTTCTTTCTTTGCAAGGTTTTTAGCCACTATCAGTAGATGCCCCAACAGCTGTTTGCACAACAAGGATAATCAACTTTATATCATAGGAAAAACATCGCCCACTGGTTAAATTCATACAGATTTTAACATTTGATAACAGACAAAGTCTTTTCCCTGGGGTGGGAGAATCTAGAACTAGAGGGGATAGGTTTAGAGCAAGAGGGGAAAGATATAAAAGAGACCTAAGGGACAACATTTTCAGGCAGAGGGTGGTACGTGTGTGGAATGTGCTGCCAGAGGAAGTAGTGGAGGCTAGCACAATTGCAACATTTAAAAGGCATCTGGATGGGTATATGAATAGGAAGGGTTTGGAGGGATATGGGCCGGGTGCTGGCAGGTGGGACTAGATTGGGTTGGGATATCTGGTCGGCATGGACGAGATGGACTGAAGGGTCTGTTTCTGTGCTGTACATCTCTATTACTATAAAATAACTAATTTATTTCACTGCTACAGCCTGTCCTTTCTGCTGTAAGCAAACCTACACAAACTTCTGACAATACTCTTTACTTTGAACAATATACAATGCCTTTAGGAACATAAGAACTAGGAGAAGGAGTAGGCAATTCACCCTTTTGAACCTGCTCCACTCTTAAATACGACCATGGCTGATCTCATTTTGGCCTCAAGTCCATTCATCGGCCAGCTCCCTATAATCTTTCAACACGTTAAGCTGTCAAAACATTTCAAAGTCCTTTGCTACCAAGCAAAACTTGACATTGAGCCACATAAGGAGATGTACGAATGGATCACCTAAAGCTTGGTCAACAATGTGCCCTGAAGGTAAAAAGTGAGGGAGAGACGGAGAAGTTTAATATGGACATTTCACAGCCTAGCACCTAGGCAACTGAAAGATGTACAGGAGGAATCCGGATATTCTAAAAGTTATTAGGGCTTGAAAAAGCTGCAGTGAAAGGGAGGCTCAAAGGTTTGGGGTAGGAAAGAGGATGGGTTTGGAGCGCAGGAAATGGAAGGTTTCAAGATAATTATGTGAAATTTAATGCAAAGAGGTTGCAACACTGAAAGCCAAGACAGGTTACTGAGCATAAGGTTGATAAATAGGACTTAATGTGAACTGAGACTCAATTTTCAAATGTTTAATGGCAGTAGGTACTTGAAAACAATCACAAGATTTCTGTGCTTACGTAAACCATTCCTTTTGGCTATCACAAAGTACAGCTGAAACAACATTTACAATTAATTACATTGTTGGCAACAGTTCTCACGTTCTGCCCTTCTGAAATGTGCTACAATAACTTCAGATAGGCATAAGAAACCTTCCATTACCGTGCCCAATTCTTCATGTGTAATCCTCGGTTGAGTGTCTGCAGGCCTATCACAACCTGTTCAACTGCAGTATACATTGTAAGCACAAACGTAAGCTTGGTGGATGCCTCTCAATATTCAACCTTGCAGTAGTCCTCACTGGGATCATGCAGGTATCTGAATTTGATGGGTAATTCTGGAAATAGAAACCCTAGCCAATTATTCCTACACAGACTCACTTTAAGGCCAAGTGTACCAGCTTTTGTAGAGATAAGCTAGTGCAGCACAGATCAGGGATCAAACTGTTCTGGTCTGAAATGTTTCCACTTATCAACAAACCGTAACAGTATTATATTCTACATATATTAACCATCTTTCCCTACCTCTTTGTCATCATCTGCTACCTCACTGATTCGTGGGATAGGGATTTTGGGTATCACAAGGAAATGAACTGGAGCCTGAGGATTTACATCTCTGAAAGACAGGCACTGTAGAGAAGAACAAAGTCAACAAACAGTAGCATAAAAATCAACATCAAGAAAAATAAAGGGGCAATTTAAAATCAAGTTCCTCTTCCCCACCTTTTGGTCCTAAGGGGGAAGAAAGCTTAAGCACTTGTTTTCTTACATGATCAAAATAGTTTGATTCTAACACAGTGAAATAATTTATCACAATGGAATAAGGAGTACAGTACCCACAGTAATAACTCTAGGTGAAAACAAAACACTGCAAATGCTAGTGATCTGAAATACAATCTGCAAATGCTAGCAATACTCGGCTGGTGAGGTAGTTGTGCACAGAAATATAGTTTCATGACAATGATCTGCCAATCCTGCTGATGTGCTTCTAGGGTGGCACAGTGGCTCAGTGGTTAGCACTGCTATCTCACAGCACCAATGACCTGGGTTCGATTTTCCACCTCAGGCCACTGTCTGTGTGGGGTTTGCACATTTCCAGCATTAGACATGACCTATGCTGTGTCAGGAGCACAGAAGTGGATGGTTCACAGTAGGTCCAAGCTCTGACCCAACTGAGGATTCATATTTTTTTGCCATCAGTAATTTATTAAAAGGAACTAATCCCAAGCAGCAACCACTTCACAGAGACTGTTGTGTTTCCTAACTCTTGCCCTGCTCAATTAGTTGCTGCTTCCGTCTCACTGAAGTTGCTGGTCCTGACCAAGCATTACCCACACTGCAAAGACAGTCCTCCACAGAGGGCAGACTGCTTGGAATTCTCACTGCTGGAATCTCAAATTAGACTGGGTTCTTGGAAGTGAATTGCTAACTGTCTGCCTCCAGGAAGATTATATCAGATTTCTCAACAGTCGATTTGAGACCCCAACAAAGATGATCCTGATAACAGGATCGGCACATTATTAGCAATATTCAACCAGTTAATCTTCATTTTGTTTTCACAGATGTTGTCAGGCTTGTGGAGCATTTCCAGCATTCTCTAATTACCTATGACATTTAATTCACCAATTTGTCTACATAGAAAGGACTCAATTGTAAAGTGATTCACTGGGACATCCTGAAAATTTCACAAGACAACTTCCTTTGTATTATAAAACATCCATAATTTGTGGAAAGAAGTCCACTCCAGGAGGCTTTTATTACAAGTGAAATGGCATTCAGTAGAGTAAATATACCTGATCATCTTCATATATAATGTCAGCTGGAAGTGACTTATCAATAATTTTTGAGAATAATGAAGGTGGCTGGTTTCCGTATTTCCTATTTGCATAGTCAGCCAATGTTGCTTTGGGAACATCCATGCCATTGATTTTAGATAAACAACAGTCTTTCTAAAATTGAAAGAGAAGTCAGAGTTTAGTATGTATACATTGCTGCAGTCACTCTGTGTGTAATCTTTGCCGACAGCTTCCCCACAATATTCATTCCATGGTTTAACATTTGCAGTTTTCATGGGTGCTATTATTATTTTATTCTTGTTCTTCAGAACCTGGGTGTTGCTTAACAGGGAGCTGATGAAGGTCAGTGAGCACAGGAGTGGTGGATGGGTAAATGGGTCTTGATGGGAGTTAGGACATGGCAGCAGAGGTTTGAATGACCTCAAGTTATACAGGATAAGAGTGGGGAAGGCCAGCCAAGAATATGTTGGAATAGTCAAGACAACGGGAAGAAAGTCTCAAAGGTGAGTAATGGATAGGCAATAAACACTGGGCCAGTCAGTTACACCCTGATCCCATGAATGAATGAATGAATGAATGAATGAATGAATGAATGGATGAAAAAAAAAAGTAGTTGAGGATATTATCAGCACCTGAGCTGAAGCAATGATTGAACTGGATCATGTGGTGAGTCAAGGGGTGTGCAGGTTGAGTTATTATATTTTACATTAGGATTAAACCTCAGCACACATCGTAGGCCAAAGGGCCTGTTCTGTGTGCTGTACTTTTCTATGTGTTGAATACACAATCTTAATAACATGAGTGATTGGAAGGTCATCTTGAGGTCTGATACAAAACTAAGGTTATTTATAAATTGGATCAGCCTTGAACAGTTACCAAGGAGGAGCAGATTCAGTAGCTGGGACAAAACATTCAGTTGAAGAAACCTATGTGGGAGGTTAGAAATGTAGTTTCTGCAGGTGGGGGGGGGACATTATACAAACAGTCACGGAATTCTTGTAGCATGTAGCATACTTATGGCTAACAGTTTAATGAATATAGAGGGTCTTTTAAAGAAAATACTTTTAAGCTAGGAAATAACTTTAAAGTGTTGTAGTTGACCACAAAAAGAAGCAGCAGGGGCATTTCACAATAAAGCTTATAGTATAAGAGAAACTAGATAAAAGAACAAGCTGTAATAAACAAGGAACAAAGAATGCAGACATACAAGGACAGCAGGATGGCCAGATAAGAAAATAACTGAGAGAGAAAAAAACAAGTGAGGTAATCGGCTTATGATAAGATGGGAAAAGGGAGGCATGATTCCGCAACTTGTAAATGAATAAGATTGCTTACATGCTCTGTTTTCACGGGCATTTCTGCTTGATTGCAGAAGCGTCCGGTATTTACAAGGCTGTAATAAATTGTTCTTGTTTCCAAGGCTGATTTATGAGTGAGTTCTGTTTCTCACACCTAGAACTTGCGAGCAGCAGCATCTAGCACAACGTCACCGCCCTGAAACCACAATTTTCCAGCTTCTTTCAATTCTGAAGCAGCCATACTGGACTCAGTTAAAAATCACACAACACCAGGTTATAGTCCAACAGGTTTAATTGGAAGCACACTAGCTTTCGGAGCGACGCTCCTTCATGGAGGGCTCGATCGTAACACAGAATTTATAGCAAAAATTTGCAGTGTGATGTAACTGAAATTATACATTGAAAAATTGATTGTCTGTTAAGCCTTTCATCTGTTAGAATACAGTGATACTTTCACTTCTTTCAGGTGTAAATCACAAAACCTTTTTTTTTAAAAGTTGCATTCTCGGGTTAGCTGTGAACAATGGTGATAGCTAGACAATATGTTGAAGGTGTTAACCCCCTGTGTCCTCTGTCTATAACCTGATGTTTAGATTGTTATCTCACTTTTTAGATTAGAATCAGAGTTTTACATAAATTCATGCAGTTTTTGAGTTCAGAGTTCTACATGAATGTATGCAGTTTTTGAGCAAAGTGCAATGTAACTCTGCAGGTACAAATTCACCACACAAAATATGTGTGCATGTGGGTCTTTGTCTGTCTGTGTGTGTGTGTCTGACTGAGGTGGGGGTTGTGAGTGTGAGAAAGTGTGTGTGTGTAGTGAGTGCAGAGTGTCTTAAGCCTGTGAGGGGGTGCATGTGTGGTCCAGGACATTCAGTCTCGGACCTTCGGGTGACCATCCTCCAAGGTGGACTTCGGGACAGGCAGCAAAGGAAAGTGGCCGAGCAGAGGCTGATAGCTAAGTTCGGTACCCATAGGGAGGGCCTCAACCAGGACCTTGGGTTCATGTCACATTACAGGTGATCACCATTTGCACTAAACACACACATATTGCTACACACACACACTCTCACATACACACGGACACAGGTACACACAGACGCGCACACAGACACCCACACACACCCTTATAGACACACACACACTCCCACACATGCACCCCCTCACAGGCTTAAGACACTCTGCACTCACTACACACACACACTTTCTCACACTCACAACCCCCACCCCAGACAGACACACACACACAGACAGACAAAGACTCACATGCACACATATTTTGTGTGGTGAATTTGTACTTGCAGAGTTACATTGCACTTTGCTCAAAAACTGCATACATTGATGTAGAACTCTGAACTCAAAATCTGCATGAATTTATGTAAAACTCTGTTATCTCACTTTTTAGATTAGAATCAATCTAAACATCAGGTCATAGAGAACACAGGGGGCTAACACCTTCAACATATTGTCTAGCTATCACCATTGTTAACAGCTAACCCGAGAATGCAACTTTACAAAAAAGGGTTTTGCGATTTACACATGAAAGAAGTGAAACTATCACTGTATTCTAACAGATGAAAGGCTTAACAGACAATCAAATTTTTCAATGTATAATTTCAGTTACATCACACTGCAAATTTTTGCTATAAATTCTGTGTTACGATCGAGCCCTCCACAATCACCTGATGAAGGAGCGTCGCTCCGAAAGCTAGTGTGCTTCCAATTAAACCTGTTGGACTATAACCTGGTGTTGTGTGATATTTAACTTTGTACACCCCAGTCCAACACCGGTATCTCCAAATCATACTGGACTCAAAATGTGAACTGTATTTCTCTCCCCTCAAGTGCTGCCCAACCTGTTAACTTTATGCTTTGTTTTAGTTTCGTTGCAAGTTCTGTTTCCAACGTCTGTTCAGTCACCGTCTACCCTCTGAAGGTTTGATTTCGACTTGAGCATCAAAAATGAAACCACCCCGACTGACATTGAATTTCTGCTCACAAATAACAATCAGCAGGTGCCTATCCACTGGGAAGGAACTCAGGTCAGCAATGAGCTCTGCTTCCCCTCGGCTTCAGGATGTTAAAATCTGAGCTGCAGTCCATTGCACCCCTGGAGAAGGAGGAAACGCTGCATTCTCATTGGCCCCCGCACTGTGATGGACAGCTCTGTTTGACTGGTGAGTGGTCGGAGTAGCTGTCAATCAAAGCCGCCCCTTTTTTGTAAACACGAGGCCTTTGTTCCGTACCTGCTTCCAGCCGCCGCCGAGTCCTCTCTCCAGCAGCGCCCGCCTCACACACACAAAGTCCGGCTCTGAAAAGCGCCTGGGCAGCCTCAATGCTAACAGTCTGCTCATCGTCTCTCACACAGGTTAAAGCTCAGGCTCCCTGCACTCAGATGCTTTCCTCTCAATAACAACAACAACAATATATTCTGTATTACAGCCTCTGGTTGGTTAGCTCTAACCATGTGGTTTGAAACAGTGAGTGAGCTGTAGCAGGGACTCCTATTTTACGACCAGGAAGGTGAAGTAGATCGGAACAAAACCGATTTTAAAGTGCCCCCGCCCCTCAATAATATAGCACAAATATGCCTGGGCACGGATGGCCATTAACCTTCTGAAAAACACTTAAGTTTGGCTGAAACACTTTGGTCTACCTAGTTGTCCTGAACTGAGTTTTACAGACTGGCACATTCTAAAGTTCAGGACCACATGCTGGCCGATGCACTGTAGCATAGCCAACAGCTGCAGAAGCAATTGTAGCGAAAAGTCGCCAGTTATTCTTTGTGCCATCATGTACCAACGGACTTTTTAAAAACCGTTTTTAGCTTATATTGTCCTGTATATAGTTTATTTTCATATTTGGTAAATCTTCCAATTTTGCATTTGAATTGAGGCATCTAAGATTACATAGTGCTCATTTGAGAAATGCGATTTTTTTGTTCGATGTTTTGTAATGTCTGACTTGAATTGTTTAGTTAGATATATGAATAAAGTTTATTCTTTGCAAAAAGAATAGCACAGATGTGTGGGTTACCTGTATTTTGAGACACTTCAATTGCTAAAATATTGCTGAGTGAAAATGTATTTTACAAGTATTAATAAAATAATTATAGAACAGTACAGCAAATAAGGAGGCCATTCCGCCATTCATGTCCACGCTCTCTTTAACAACAGTTTAAGTAGCCCCCCTTAACTTTCTATACAGTCAGTTCCAAAAATGGATGTCAAATGAAAATAGCTTTGGTCTGTGATGCCACGTATGATTGCTTAGGTTGCTGCCAGTAGGACCCTAAAATTGCCATGACCAGTCTTGCAGCTTTATGCTGTACATTTGAAAAAGACTTGCTGCATTTCTCCCAAACAAAAGACACAGAGTACAACTTGGTTTTTGCCATGTTTGACAGTAGTTCCAAAAGTCTTATACTGCTATTGCAGTTAATCATCTTGATTCATAACTGGAAAAAAAATCTCTTTAGAGAGCCCCAGAGGGCGTTTTAACTTACAGGAGACAAAAGAGAAAATATAGAAAACCTTCAAATCATTACTTCTTCCTTGTAGCATTCTTTTTTATACAGTGCAGAAAGGTAGAATTGAAGGCAGGAAAGTAAAGTTGAAATCACGCTCAGCTGTAATTGTACTGAATGGCAGAGCATGCTCAACAGGCCACTGGTCTACCTGAACCTTTACCTCCCAAGGCAAGGATGTCTCAGCGAGAGTTCAGAATGTTCTCACAGGGGATAGGGGCCAGCGGCCAGCAAGAAGTCATTGTCCACATTGGAACCAACAATATAGGAAGGAAAAAGGTTGAGATTCTGAAGGGAGGTTATAGGGAGAAAGGCAGAAATTTAAAAAGTAGGTCCTCGAGAGTAGTAATATCTGGATTACTCCCAGTGCTACAAGCTAGTGAGGGCAGGAATAGGAGGATAGAGCAGATGAATGCATGGCTGAGGAGCTGGTATATGGGAGAAAGATTGACACTTTTGGATCATTGGAATTTCTTTTGGGGTAGAAGTGGCCTGTACAAGAAGGACAGATTGCATCTAAATTGAAAGGGGACTAATATACTGGCAGGAAAATTTGCTAGAGCTGCTCGGGAGGATTTAAACTAGTAAGGTGGGGGGGGGGGTCACCCAGGAAGATCGTGAGGAAAGAGATCAATCTGAGACAGGTACAGTTGAGAACAGAAGTGAGTCAAACCATCAGGGTAGGCAGGGACAAGGTAGGACTAATAAATTAAATTGCATTTATTTCAATGCAAGGGGCCAAACAGGGAAGGCAGATGAACTCAGGGCATGGTTAGGAACATGGGACTGGGATATCATAACAATTACAAAAACATGGCTCAGGGATGAGCAGGACTGGCAGCTTAATGTTCCAGGATACAAATGCTACAAGAAGGATAGAAAGGGAGGCAAGAAAGGAAGAGGGGGTGGCATTTTTGATAAGGGATAGCATTATAGCTGTGCTGAGGGAGAATATGCCTGGAAATACATCCAGGGAAGTTATTTGGGTGGAACTGAGAAATAAGAAAGGGATGATCACCTTATTGGGATTGTATTATAGACCTCCTAATAGTCAGAGGGAAATTGAGAAATAAACTTGTAAGGAGATCTCAGCTATCTGTAAGAATAATAAGGCGGTTATGATTTTCCTGAAGAAGGGCTCATGCCCGAAACGTCGATTCTCCTGCTCCTTGGATGCTGCCTGACCTGCTGTGCTTTTCCAGCAACACATTTTCAGCTCTGATCTCCAGCATCTGCAGTCCTCACTTTCTCCTATGATTTTAACTTTCCAAACATCGACTGGGACTGCCATAGTGTTAAGGGTTTAGATGGAGAGGAATTTGTTAAATGCATACAAGACAATTTTCTGATTCAGTATGTGGATGTACCTACTAGAGAAGGTGCAAAACCTCTTTGGAAATAAGGCAGGGCAGGTGACTGAGGCGTCAGTCGGGGAGGACTTTGGGGCCAGCGACCATAATTCTATTAGATTTAAAATAATGATGGAAAAGGATAGACCAGATCTAAAAGTTCTAAATTGGAGAAAGGCCAATTTTGACAGTATTAGGCAAGAACTTTCGAAAGCTGATTGGGGGCAGATGTTCGCAGGAAAAGAGACGGCTGGAAAATGGGAAGCCTTCACAAATGAGACAACGAGAAGCCAGAGAAAGTATGTTCCTGTTAGGATGAAAGGAAAGGCTGGTAGGTATAGGAAATGCTGGATGAATGAAGAAATTGAGGGTTTGGTTAAAAAAAAGAAGGAAGCATATGTAAGGTATAGACAGGATAGATCGAGTGAATCCTTAGAAGAGTATAAATGAAGTAGGAGTATGCTTAAGAGGGAAATCAGGAGGGCAAAAAGGGGACATAAGATAGCTTTGGAAAATAGAATTAAGGAGAATCCAAAGAGTTTTTACAAATACATTAAGGACAAAAGGGTAACTAGGGAGAGAACAGGGTTCCTCAAAGATCAGCAAGGCGGCCTTTGTGTGGAACCGCAGAAAATGGGGGAGATACTAAGTGAGTATTTTGCATCAGTGTTTACTGTGGAAAAGGATATATAAGATATAGACTGCAGGGATAGAAGGTGACATCTTGCAAAATGTCCATATTACAGAGGAGGATGTGCTGGATGTCTTGAAACGGATAAAGGTGGATAAATCCCAGTGACCTGATCAGGTGTACCCTTGAACTCCATGGGAAGCTAGAGAAGTGATTGCTGGGCCTCTTGCTGAGATATTTGTATCATCAATAGTCACAGGTGAGGTGTTGGAAGACTGGAGGTTGGCTAACGTGGTGCCACCGTTTAAGAAGGGTGGTAAGGACAAGCCAGGGAACTATACACCAGTGAGCTTGACGTCGTTGTTGGAGGGAATTCTGAGGGACAGGATGTGCATGTATTTGGAAAGGCAAGGACTGATTCGGGATAGTCAACATGGCTTTGTGTGTGGGAAATCATGTCTCACAAATTTGATTGAGTTTTTTGAGGAAGTAACAAAGAGGATTGATGAGGGCAGAGCGGTAGATGTGATCTATATGGACTTCAGTAAGGCGTTCAACAAGGTTCCCTATGGGAGACTGATTAGCAAGGTTAGATCTCATGGAATACAGGAAGAACTAGCCATTTGGATACAGAACTGGCTCAAAGGTAGAAAACAGAGGGTGGTGGTGGAGGATTGTTTTTCAAACTGGAGGCCTGTGATCAGTGGAGTGCCACAAGGATCGGTGCTTAGGCCCTCCATTTTTTGTCATTTACATAAATAATTTGGATGCGAGCACAAGAGGTACAGTTAGGATGGCACCAAAAATTGGAGGTGTAGTGGACAGCGAAGAGGGTTACCTCAGATTACAACAGGATCTGGACCAGATGGGTCAATGGTCTGAGAAGTGGCAGATGGAGTGATAAATGCAAGGTGCTGCATTTTGGGAAAGAAAATCTTAGCAGGAGTTATACACTTAATGGTAAGGTCCTACAGAGTGTTGCTGAACAAAGAGACCTTCAAGTGCAGGTTCATAGTTCCTTGAAAGTGGAGTCACAGGTATATAGGATAGTGAAGAAGGCATTTGGTATACTTTCCTTTATTGGTCAGAGTATTGAGTACAGAAGTTGGGAGGTCATGTTGTGGCTGTACAGGACATTGGTTAGGCCACTGTTGGAATATTGCGTGCAATTCTGGTCTCCTTCCTATCCGAAAGATGTTGTGAAACTTGAAAGGGTTCAGAAGAGATTTACAAGGATGTTGCCAGGGTTGGAGGATTTGAGTTATAGGGAGAGGCTGAACAGGCTGAGGCTGTTTTCCCTGGAGTTTCAGAGGCTGAGGGGTGACCTTATAGAGGTTTACAAAATTATGAGGGGTATGGATAGAGTAAATAGGTCTTTTCCCTGGGGTCGGGGAGTCCAGAACTAGAGGGTATAGGTTTAGGGTGAGAGGGGAAAAGATATAAAATAGACCTACTGGGCATTTTTTTCACACAGAGGGTGGTACGTGTATGGAATGAGCTCACAGAGGAAGTGGTGGAGGCTGGTATAATTGCATCATTTAAGAGGCATTTGGATGGGTATATGAATAGGAAGGGTTTGGAGGGATATGGGCCGGGTGCTGGCAGGTGGGACTAGATTGGGTTGGGATATCTGGTTGGCATGGACGGATTGGACAGAAGGGTCTGTTTTCATGCTGTACATCTCTATGATTCTATGACTCTCTAACTGGACGATCAACTGGGTGGTACAGCAAGCTTGAATAGTGTAATCCTGATCTACCCACGGTTCAATCAAAGTATTTGTTTTGGTTATCAACTCTTTTTAAAAAAAACACTTTTCAATTAAGAGCAGCAATAATGAAGGAATACATATGCTCATCCTTTCAACAATGGTAC
The DNA here is from genome assembly GCF_037043375.1 of Chiloscyllium plagiosum. Classification (NCBI taxonomy): domain Eukaryota; kingdom Metazoa; phylum Chordata; class Chondrichthyes; order Orectolobiformes; family Hemiscylliidae; genus Chiloscyllium; species Chiloscyllium plagiosum. The sequence goes on from NW_028270139.1 coordinate 109,346,641, forward strand.
CACCAGTCTGTTTTAAGATTTTACATTTATTCTTGTGGATAGTTTTATCTCTTCGTGCTATGCTAAGCTTTAAATTCTGGCTGAAGGGTGGGCTGGGGTCAGGTCTGCACTAATACAGGTAACAAATGAAATTATTAGGAGGTACATGATAATTGCTCAGGATAACTTCTATAATGTTCTCTTTCTGCAGGAAAGAGTGTGACCTCCACTGCTATTCTCCACAGCAAGTTAAATTGAACTGAAATGAAAACCTGTGGAGCATCACTTGTCAGAGCCCAAACGTCAGCACTTGTACAGAAAAACTATGTAGGTTTCTCAAATCATTCATTGCCTGCCACTAACAGCCTATTTACAGTCCAATAACATTCATCAATACATTTGTGAGAGTATGCATTCAAAACATCCATTTTCACCTTCTTTAATCCCTGTGCTCTTGTGATTACATTTTCAGATCTTGGATCATGACCCTAGCACTTGCTCTCTAGTGCCTATGAGACAAATATACTGTATAAATGCAGCATCACTTTTATTGAGGTCATGTGCTGTAAAACAGTGATTTTTCAGCATTCAATAATTCATATTTGTCACTTGGACCAAGAATTCTCTCTCTCTCAAGGATTTTGTGAAAGCCATTGGCTTTTCTTTCACTTTAAGGGAATATGTGGTCTGTTGATCTGAATCATAGGTATATTCTCCCACTTGTTTTGGATTGCAGATTGATAGTTCAGCAATAGAACCCACTTGCTTTACTTCATAGTTGTCCTCAGGATGAAGCTCCACAGTTCGCTGTCTCACTGGATGGGAGAATCAGGCTTAGTGAACTCAGACTTCATAAACATTCCTGATGAATGTCTTATGCCCGAAATGTCGACTCTCCTGCTCCTCAGATGCAGACTGACCTGCTGTGCATTTCCAGCACCACACTTTTCAACATCTAACTCTCAAGCATCTGCAATCCTCACTTTCTCTTAGTTAACTCACAACATAGAGTAATGGTGATAGCTTCATCAGCTTCCTTGTTCTAAGGCACTTGTTTGAGAAATACAGGAAGGGCATTAACTTTCAAGGAGGCGCTAGTTGGTTAGTTTCCAATGTACAAATATACCTTCCAGTATCCTTTGGTTTAAGTTTGTCAACAATCAGCTCAATCTCAGATCCTTCTTTGCTTCATTGCTCATTTGGCATTAAAGGCTGGACTGGACTGTGTGACTGAACATTCTCAATGATACAATTCCATATAAGCATCACTTCGCTTGTGGATGTCCTTAATACAACTGCACTACTGTATCTGATCTGCAAATTTCACATTGCATGATGGTGTATCATCTTCTTCATCCTTAAACTTTTACTTGAAGGTCATAGAAAAGGCTGCAATTGTCAGATGAGCTCTTGATTGTGCGTTACCAATGTCACAGATTCAGTGGACATTGCGAATCTTTTCAAGCAGATTAATTGTAAGGCTTAGGAAAGTACCATCATGGTTCAACTCATACTTCTTGTTTGAATTGATTTCTGCCTCAATCTTTGGTCTGATTGCTGAAAGTATTGATCTAGCCTTGCAATATTTTGCTTGATTTTCAATTTGACAGAGATCTTTCCCATATTCCTATTGAAAACGATGGTATGTTTCCTTAGAATTTCTGATAGATCAGTCTCTGCATCTGACAAGCAATTTACTTAAGCCCAATGAGTTTGATTTTCTTCCTAATAAAACTGGAAATTTTCCTTTGGTAGTGTGTTAAGAAGTGTTCAGGGTAACCAAACATTCTCATTGATACAATTCCTTAAAGGCATCACTTCGGTTGTGCACATTCTTAATACATGTTTTGAGGGTTGCAGCACAATATGACTCAGATGCTTCTGATACATTGACGGATTAATAAAAATATGGGCCCACTTGTGGCTCAGTGGTAGTGCCCCTCATCCTAGACCGAAAGGCCAGGGCTCAAGTCCCACCTGTTCCAGAGCTGTGTAGTAACATCCTTGAACAAGTGGATTAAAAAAACTTTTAATTTTTAAGGAATTTTGTTTTAATTCAATGAAAATTCTGCTCATATCTACCACCATTTTTTACAAGTTTGATATTTACTAAGGGAGTGACCCAGTATCGGAAGCTCCTCTTCAGATTGAGTGGGTGGGCTTTTCCCATGCCCTTTTTGTACTAGTCTACTCAAGTTTCTGCACTTGGATGTTAAGTTTCTTCTTCAAACATGCTAATTCAACATGCCCTTCTTTCTACACATTCGACATACAGCTTCCCAACATCAGTAATTTCCTGCTGTGACTGTTGTTCCATACTGATGGCAGCTTTGAGTCTGTATTGGTTCTCTTCTTTCAGCCACCATTTTGTGAACTCTCTGCTCAAGCTTAGCTGTTGAGCTTCCTTGGCTGCAAGTTCCATCAAGACTATCTCTGATAGCATCGGTTGTCTCCAAATTCCAAAATTCCTGCCAACATCTTTAAAATTTCTATGAACTGAAGACAGATTGTACTGGTTGTGTCTCAGGATTCTGAACCCATCAACAGTCACTGCTGGTTTTGGTGAAAAATGAATTTGTAGGATTCCTACTATTCAGAGCTTTTTTAACACAACTTTTTTGGCTGTATCAGACTTCTCAGGAGGTTAAAAGTTGTGCTCCCCATGATCCTTAGGAATGCAAGGGCAACTATATCTGATTCAATTTTGTTAGCTTGAGCAAAATAATGTAACTTCTCTATATATAAAGAGCCAAAATGCCTCACCATTCTGTATTTTTTTTTAACACTGGGAAGGGCCTGTACTGCATGATGTACCACACAAAAAAAAGTACGAGTTCACACTGTTTAAAATAAGGTAATCCTGAGACTGCCTGTTCTCTCGAGTCTATCTTCCAACCCAAAACATTTCCTTCCTTATAGTGCTTGTTACTCAGTGTGCCTTTAAGGTGGGGCACTTGGCAAGCTTTTTTTTAAAACACTGCTCACCTCTTCTTTAGGGGAGTTATTTCATTTTTTTTTAAATGACTGTCCTTGCTTTGTTGCAGTAATGGCATCCCTTAATTTATTGGAGTCCAGCTTACATTTCAGAATTATAAGCATAGGCAATAATGCTGCTTTCAATATGTACAAATTTGATTTTAAATATTTACATAAATACTTAGTTTATATTTATAAATATAAACTATGATAGATTTTTGTGATTTAGCAGATCTCAGAAACACCTAGTGGCAACAGTCCAGAATTACATTGACACTTGACAAAATCATATATAACAATAAATCTTGGTAATGTCTTATCAAAGCAGTGTTTTGAACACAATCAAAATTAAGAAATACGTTAAATCTTGGTTTACTTTGATTCATGCTTATACATTTCTTGACTAGGTAACAACTTGTAAGATCCTTTATCAGCATTTTGATACGTTTTTCTTCTTTCCCTCTCTTTCTGTTATGAAGGTGTTCAGGACAGGCTGAATTCAATTTTCACAACTGATCAGCTCCCTCTAATGCTTTGCCAGTCTAGTCTAGACTAAGAGAATCTGGAGAAAAAGCAATGTAGCCAAGCCACCGTAGTGTCTACGTAGAATTGTATAAATGCTTTTCCAGTAGAATCACCTGATGGCAATCAGGAGAAAGTTTGGGGCACCGATGCCATTCTAAAAGCTGTACTGCGTCCTGCTAACATTGCACAACTGAGAAAACCAAACCTGGCACACCTTGACCTGTATCACTCTACTCATTAGCAGAATGATCAGGGGATTTAGCAAACTTATATCTCAGTTTTTAAAATGCAGTGAGTGACACTCTTAAGTACAACTGGTTAGGGGTGTGATCTTGCATTACTGCCAAATACCTTTCAGTGCCAATAACCAAAATTACCTGCATTACTTGGAGTAATGTTTCAATCTGATTCTGGAATAACAGGAAAACAAGCTGTACAAGAACTTTTACAGAACCCCACATCATAATTTCATTTGGTGCTCGGTGGAGTATAATTTTAATGCCTGTCGAGACATTCATTAGTTTTCATAATTATTAGTTCAACGAGAAAAACACAATTGCACAAGATTTGAGGAACACCTTCAATAGACAATAGGTGCAGGAGTAGGCCATTCAGCCCATCGAGCCTGCACTGCCATTCAATATGATCATGGCTGATCATTCCTAATCAGTATCCTGTTCCTGCCTTATTTCCATAACCCTTGATTCCACTATCTTTGAGAGCTCTAACTAACTCTTTCTTAAATGAATCCAGAGACTGGGCCTCCATTGCCCTCTGTGGCAGAGCATTCCACACAGCCACCACTCTCTGGGTAAAGAAGTTTCTCCTCATCTCTGTCCTAAATGGTCTACCCCGTATTTTTAAGCTGTGTCCTCTGGTTTGGCACTCACCCATCAGCGGAAACATGTTTCCTGCTGCCAGAGTATCTAATCCTTTCATAATCTTATATGTCTCAATCAGATCTCCTCTCAGTCTTCTAAACTCAAGGGTATACAAGCCCAGTCGCTTCAGTCTTTCAGTGTAAGGTAATCCCGCCATTCCAGGAATTGACCTCGTGAACCTACGCTGCACTCCCTCAATAGCCAGAATGTCTTTCCTCAAATTTGGAGACCAGAACTGCACACAGTACTCCAGGTGTGGTCTCACCAGGGCCCTGTACAGCTGCAGAAGCACCTCTTTGCTTCTATACTCAATTCCTCTTGTTATGAAGGCCAGCATGCTATTAGCCTTCTTCACTACCTGCTGTACCTGCATGCTTGCCTTCATTGACTGGTGTACAAGAACACCCAGATCTCTCTGTACTGCCCCTTTACCTAAATTGATTCCATTGAGGTAGTAATCTGCCTTCCTGTTCTTGCCACCAAAGTGGATAACCATACATTTATCCACATTAAACTGCATCTGCCATGTATCTGCCCACTCACCTAACTTGTCCAGGTCACCCTGTAATGTCCTAACATCCTCATCACATTTCACCCTGCCACCCAGCTTTGTATCATCAGCAAATTTGCTAATGTTATTGCTGATACCATCTTCTATATCATTAACATATATTGTAAAAAGATGCGGTCCCAGCACGGATCCCTGCGGTACCCCACTGGTCACTGCCTGCCATTCCAAAATGGAGCCATTTATCACTACCCTTTGTTTCCTATTAGCCAACCAATTTTCAATCCAATCTAGTACTTTGCCCCCAATACCATACACCCTAATTTTACTCACTAACCTCCTGTGTGGGACTTTATCAAAAGCTTTCTGAAAGTCCAGGTACACCACATTAACCCCGATTATCCGAAGGACACTGGCGGGGAGTCTTTCGTTTGGTTAATCGAACGCCGGATAATCAAGGTTCCTCTGTAAAATGCTACATAAATTCAATGTTTCGTAGTTTTAAAAACAAATTTAGAAATAACACTCCAAGCCCTGGCCTACGCATCACTAACTAAATCTATATAAGATTAACAATTGTATTTAACATGGAACCACTGCATGAACAAAAGTAAAAACAGTAAACTTCAATGAATTCCCACTTTTTTTGGATATAATTGTTTCAGGAGGCAATTTTGAATATAACTGTAGTTGCATACATATTTTACAAATGAAGATGTAAAATATTTCACACAAATAATCATATGGGGATTATTTCACACGAATAATCCACAGAAAATTCATATCTATAGTTCAATGATGACATGTCAATCACACAACCGAAGAACAAAAGTCCTCAAGTGTAAAGAAAGGCTCAAAAAGCGGGAGGTATTCCAATTCAGGGACAAGATGGAGTTTCTTGCAAGAATTTAGTCCTCTCAGCTTATCATATATTCACGTATGGGTACAATGACAAATTTCATGGGAAACGCATTCTGCTTCTTGATGGGATCTTCTCAGCTGAACCTTTAGGCAGCATATTTGATTCTCCACCACCCAGGACTACTCCTCAACTTAACCTTTCCTGTCATCACCTCAACCCACCCCTGGAGATGCCAGAAACCAACTGAAAAGCACAACATTTCAGTAATTCTTTCCTATAGATCTCCTGAAGTCTAACCCATAAAGAAGTGCTTTTTACGAGGGCTAGCAATGCAAGATCATCCTGATCATTCCAATGGAACCTGGGTCCAGTGCCACAAAAGAATGAATGACTAGCTTTGTTCCATGATGTATGCACCACTGTTCTGCTCAATGCTTCAAGCTGCTTACATTGTCTGGATATCACTGATTGGCAAGTATCTCCTCCATCATTTGCCTCATTAATGTCTGTCTCTTCACAGCAACCACAGATGAAGCACTGCTTGCATTATAGTCCTAGACACTACCAACACCATCTTTGGGTATGTTGTGTTCTACCAAATGGACAGATCCATGAGAAATTGCTGAAAAGGGGCATTCAGTCTGTTCAGAGCATCATCGCATGAAAATTCCCCAAGCCACAAACCATCTTGACTGGAACTATACTGCTGTTTCTTCACTGTCATTGGATCAAAATCATTGCTCTCCTTCCTTAAATGCACTGTTCAACTTCTGGTCAATGGTAACCCCCAGGATGAGAGTGTTAACCTTAGTAAAGTCAAGTCAGCTACTGGGTTAAGGCAGTCAAACATTTAGCACAGGTGTATTGATCCAAGAAGAAATATCAGGAACGAGATGCATGTTTTCCAGTTGAGATAATCAATCTAACCTTTGAGCCATTATCAGGCAGATTATGTCTTGAAAGCCTGTCCCATTGCCATATATACATGATAAAGTGCACAAGTTTTCCCTTCTTTAAGTGGCAGCCTCGATCTTTACATTGTGCTGCCACATAGAAAGCAATGTGACTCTTGGTGACCTTCACAATAGCCTGTGATACAGCCCAATAATCTTGTACTTGACCCTTTGCATTACCATTTCATTGTCATGTTGTTAACTATCAGGTATACTGCCCTGTGTACACTCCTGCATGTCTGAATGTGGAATAATGTCCCCAGCACGATCCCCTCAGCTGGTGAATCTTAGATGCCTTTCTTGAAGGGACATTGTTGGGACATTAGTGTTTGGAGTTCTAAGAGATTAAAATCAAAATCCCTACAGTGTGGAAACATACCCTTTGGCCCAACAAGTCCACACTGACTCTCTGAAGAATAACCCACCCAGACCCGTCCCCCTACTCTATTATCCTATATTTACCCAAGCCAATGCACCTAACCTACACATCCCTAAACACAATGGACAATTTAGCATGGCTAATTCATCTAACCAGCACATCTTTGGACTGTGGGAGGAAACTGGAGCAACTGGAGGAAACCCACGCAGACATGGTGAGAATGTGCAAACTCCACACAGACAGTCGCTCGAGGCTGGAATCGAACCCGGGTCCCTGGCACTGTGCGGCAGTAGTGCTAACCACTGTGCCGCCCTAAATAAAGATTCTTTGATTTAATTCTGTAGAATTGCTTCCATTAATGCAACGATATTAAGAGTGCCTACAGAACAGTTTTTTCCCCCAATTTCTGCTTTGCTTCCCTCAGTTTGGTATTTGCACTGTGTAGGAAGAAATGCAAACAAATCTGGGGGTCCCTCCCATTTAGACTGCACATTTTTGGAGAAAATGTATTTTGAAAACTGAATTGGAGAAAAACAGTGATGGCAAACTTTTCCTTCAAGTCATGAACTCCTTGTCCTCTATTTCTTTTCTCCTAGAACTATAAATAGTCTTCTTTCCTCTGGTGTCTCTTTGTCCTTCTTCAGCACCCTTGTGACTATCAGCCCTTTCACTATCATCCTCAATTTTCCACCTCATTCCCACTGTCCCCACTCCCACAAAGATCCTTATGCCTTAGGCTTTTACTATTCCTTTCTTAGTTTACCTGCTCATTTGCCCTCACCAGAGTACACAATTTCCCCCATTGTGTTCACCACTCCTATCCTTCCTGACCCTTCGCTCATGACTGTCATTCATATGCATCCCAGTTTGCTGTGTCTATACCGCAGAGTTCCTTGAGCATGTGACAACAACACCCTTTAAGTTTCACTCCGTATCAGTGAACGTTTTCAATCGCGTTCCCTGGTTAGTTGCGTTAGCATGAGGGTGTGTGTATACATCTACTCCAACATTTCGCACACAGAGATCAGCATCTCAATTGTGGCACTGACTTCGGTTCCAGAAGTTACTGCTACTCACAGGCCTTGGAGATCCCTACAGATGAAAATAAAAATTAGGAGGTATACACTCCTTACATGTTCAGTGTTAAAGAACTAAAACTAGGAAGACTGAATATAACTGAGACTTCTCATTGACTGGTCGACATGAAGAAGCTTCACTTGTTACAATGTTAGCATCTGTGCACTGAAATGGTTTAGATATGAAGCACCTAACTAATGGAAGACATTTACATACTGGAGCTTGGAGGAAAAAGTCTACTCTGCTCATCACATGCCTCATTATAAATTGACCAGTTTGTGAACAGACATATTCCAATATTTGGCTAACAAAAACCTGAAGAAACATTACTTTAAATATTTATTTATTTATGTTATATATTTTTTCAAGTATAAATTTAACAAATAATAAAACAAATCATCCAGGTGAAAACTATATCAATTTTGGACTGAAAATTTCCAAACAGGAACTAACAATCATCTTGCAAATACAAGTACTATCCAGGTAGTCAAAATCTACATTTAAATGGGATGTGTGCAAGGTAATTCTCTCCAAAATGAAGACTCAATAGTTTTGGTTTAAATTCTTAAAATCCCATCTTGGCTCTTTTCTTCTTTGGCTGAGATGATCCAACTTGACTCTGAGAGGATGGTCGCCAGGGTACTTCATAAGAAGATGCAACTTGTGATGGTTCAGGAAAAGACATCTGAATGGATGAAGTTAATGATAATGGCATACTTGGTTCATCACCCTCTTGAGAAGGTTGGAATGAATGGTCTTCCAGGGCGGCTAAGTAATTTTGAAGAATCCTTTTCCGTTCCTTGGGAATACTGACTAACTGCATTTCCTGTGAAAAAATTGGTATGGGTGCCTGGCTTTGTTCCACTACAGCCGCACTGGACTCAGCCTCCATTTCTCTACGAGACTCTTTAGCAACTGTCCTAATTGATTGATTTGCCTCAGCTGATTTATTGGATGTAACATTACTTTCTGTACCAGACAAATAATCACTGTGTTCTGAATTTATTCCAGAGAAAGTACTCCAACTTGAAAAATCACTGAAGTCAGACAAGCCAGATACTGAGGAAGTGAAACTGCCCGAGAGCTCTTTCCGTTGCCTTATCCGGGCTAATTTTTCACGTCGTCTTTTCGCACGTAGTGCTTGAACCTTCTTATCCCGGTTCATACCTAGCTTTTCTTCCCACCACTGACTCCACTTTCCTTCCCACGCAGCTGTCAGCCTTTCACTTAGTTCATCTCTCCAATTTGAGGCATCCACAACATCTGGGACACTAACAGGATCCAGTATTGGAAACGTACTGTGACAAAGGACTTGTTGCTTCTCCATAACTGCACTCATTTTATTCCACAGTTCCCTGCATGTGTCAGTTGATTCTTCACCCTTCTTAAATGTTTTACATGGAAACAAACGTTTTGAACTGATACCAGTACGTTTGTAGAGCATATTGGAGGCACTTTGAAAGCTTTTTTGCTTCTTTAAAAATGAGTTTACCCATCTTGAACATGTGGCAAGAGCAGAGCAACTGGGTTTTAAAGGTTTATTAGTACATTGGAAACTTTGTTCATCTACTTCACTTCGTGAAGAATTTCCTTCTGGTCTTTCAGTTTCACCTTGTGCCAAATCTTCTGCTCCTTCATCCCTACTTTCTGTAGAATGATTTGATGATTGTACCCTTTCAGTCAAAATTGAGTTATTTGGTTCATGATCACATCCAACCCTCACTCTAGAGGTTTTTCTACTTGTTGATGAATTCTTATGAATTAGCATCTGGTAAAACAGGTCTCCCACTGCAGAGAGCTGAATCACTGACAGGGACTTTTTGCCACAACAATGGTAAAGTGTTGCGAGTCCTGTAAAATAAGAACAAGGGTTTTTCTTCCTATCAAATTCATTCAGGACCTCAAACACCAAGTTGTAAATTTAAATTGCATCTATTTCTCATCTTGTTCCAAACCTACGGGTACATAAAAACTGCAACATACCTTCATGCTACCTTAATGATTATAAAGCGAAGATCTTGTAAGATTTCATAAAAATTATATTTCCCATATATGAATCAGTCATTGTGAAATGGTAAACAAATTTACAAACAACTACGCTGGTTATCAGACTATTTTAATACAACCTTTTGAAAGATGCACATCTCACCTGCTCCAGGGGAGTGAAGTCTCTCAACAACTGCTTCATGTTGCCGAGGTAACTTGACCGGTAAATGCTGCATCATATCGTAAATACTAGAAAGCTTCAGTGGTGGGCCAAGTGACTTGCAAGGAAGCTGAGATCCACCTAATGAATTTTTAAATGTTTTGATGAAATTGAATATTGTATAATAATTATATTCCTGCATTACCACTTAATTGGCCTGAAACTTGTGCAGTTTACAACAAATCGTCAATGAGATGTGTGGGCTTTATTGTGATTTCAGTACTAATCACTGCACTTCCTGCTCTCACACTAATAGGAGGTTGGTGCTGAAGACGACATTTTTGTGCACCCATTGAATGCTTGCCACCCTATTGCTCATCTGTCTCACTACCTTACGTTAGCCGTCCAGCTCACTTACCTCAGTCCTCAGGAGAGTAGGGAGACAGTGAAGGGTTTGGAGTTAGATAACCAGTTATAATGTAGTGGGTTAGACAGCCAATGGTTACAAGTGGGGCAGAGATTAAATTGTGACCCCAGGATTTTTATCTGGTGTTTTGTGATTCAACACCCTCTGAAAACTGCAATCTTTAAGTACGGTTTAAGTTTGCCAGATGCGACAACACAACATTTATGACTCTGCATATTGGAGAAACATTTGAAAAATATATTTTATTGGTGTTACACTTGTTAAAATATATTTGAGTTGCTCAATCGTGGATGGTCTTATCCTTTAATGCCAGCAGCTACCTATGAAAATGTTGGCAATGATGTCAGAGGCACTGAGGTCAGAGTGCAACCTCTGTAGTTACAGCAGCAACAAATTCAGCCTTACTGTACAACCAATCTTAAATTTTATTTTTGTGGAAATTATGTTAAATATCTCCAGTGACTTAGACTTTTAAATAATTAAAAAAAAAATATTTAAAGAAGTCTGTTTAATCCAAGTCTATGTTCCAATCTTTAATTTACTCAATGAAATTGTGAAATTAAAATGATTTCAGTATTAGTGCTTTTTGTTTCCTGGTAGGCTAAGGATACTTTAATCTGATTAGTGCTTTGAGGGTTTGATGACATTACTGGAGTGAGACACCCGTAATCCCCATTGAAATGCAGTATAGCTAAGTTAAAGTTCTCTCCACAGAAATTTCTGGATCTAACCGTTTTCTGAGGGGTCAGCAGTGAGTGTCTTTGCTTTACTGTTAACTGCAAATCCCAGGTAATTGAGCCAAGGCACCACCATCAATGACTTCTCTTCTGACCCTTTACTGTACTTTTAGGAACCACCAATCTTTAGACCCCCACTCGATTAACCACGTTATCCACAGCACCTTGGTAACCCTGGATCAGCTTTTACACTTGTGATGACATATTCTGCTCCATCATTTCACCAACTCTCAATCCCTCTTCTCCCTTAATACTATTCCTAAAATCAGTTTAACACAACTTCTCCAACAAAGGACACTGGTTTAACACACTTAGTCAGAGTCATAGAGATGTACAGCACGGAAACAGACCCTTCAAGTCCAACTCGTCCACGCCAATCAGATATCCCAACTTAATCTAGTCCCACCTGCCAGCACTTGGCCCATATCCCTCCAAACCCTTTCTATTCATATACCCATCCAAATGCCTTTAACTGTTGCAATTGTACCAGCCTCCACCACTTCCTCTGTTAGCTCATTCCATACACGTACCACCCTCTGTGTGAAAAAGTTGTCCCTTAGGTTTCTTTTATATCTTTCCCCTCTCACCCTAAACCTATGCCCTCTTGTTCTGGACTCCCACAGCCCAAGGAAAAGACTTTATCAATTTATCCTATCCATGCCCCTCATGATTTTATAAACCTTCTATAAGATCACCCCTCAGCCTTTGATGCTCCATGGAAAACAGCCACAGCCTGTTCAGCCTCTCCCTATAGCTCAAATCCTCCAACCCTGACAACATCCTTGTAAATCTTTTCTGAACCCTTTCAAGCTTCACAACATCCTTCCGATAGGAAGGAAACCAGAATTGCACTCAATATTCCAACAGTGGCCTAATCAATGTCCTGTACAGCCACAACATGACCTCCCAACTTTTGTACTCAATACTCTGACCAATAAAGGAAAGTATACCAAATGCCTTCTTCACTATCCTATTCACCTGCGACTCTACTTTCAAGGAGCTATGAACCTGCACTCCAGCAACACTCCATAGGACCTTACCATTAAGTGTATAAGCCCTGCTAAGATTTGCTTTCCCAAAATGCAGCACCTCACATTTATTTGAATTAAACTCCATCTGCCAGTTCTCAGCCTATTTGCCTATCTGATCAAGATCCTGTTTTAATCTGAGGTAACCCTCTTCGCTGTCCACTACACTTCCAACTTGATGTCATCTGCAAACTTACTAACTATACCTTCTGAGTTCATATCCAATTCATTTGCAGCATTTATAATAGAATTTAAAATGTTCTCCAAATCCCAGATAAGCTACCAAACATTGTTATCTTGCAGAAAATTGTTTATAGCTGCCATTAAATATCTTTGACTAGCCATAGATTTCTGGGTGCCCCTTTAATATTTTCCTTTCTCCCCATCAGCCCACCTTGAACATCCTAAAATCTCCCAAAGCACGCTATTTTTTTTTGAATCATTATCATCTTGTTGTTACAGAGCAGACAAACAAAATCTCACTAATAATAAGTCAGAATTTACTAATCACCTGAATACTGCAGAAGTAAGACTTCCTGGGTACGCTGAGTCCCCAGGACAATCTTGTTTGCTCTTTTTTTGGCTGCCCCACATGCAACTTGTGCAAACATCGGTGGTGACTTCAGCATGTGAGCCCATTTTAGGACAGGTACAGTTGGAAACCGTTCATCTACAATGTAGGCAGAATACTATATTTGAAAAGTAAAATATTGATTTAGTATTCTAGCACCACAAGTATCAATTACTAAATATTATTTAAAATCTCTCACAGGTTTCATAATTAGATATTATGTTTTAAAATGCTTAGATCATGACCTCAACATTGACACAAAATAATCTTTTTTTGGACCACCATTTTCTTCCCACCGCGAAAGCCAAACTGATACATTTTGGTATAAAATCTATTGACGTCAACCAGACTGACAAAGTGACTATTTTTCATGGGTATGTCTCAATACAAATGTTGGAGTGTGCAGAAAGAGAGTGTGCAAACTCTTGGAGTTGAGCTAAGTGTGGGAGTTCAGACAAGTGCTGAAAGGAGGTATTGTTGTGTCTTTCTCCAGCCATTTTTACAAGGGGCTGCTTTGTGGTCAAGGTGCTGCAGGTTAGATTGAAGAGCAGCCCGAGGTGAATACCAGACTTTGTTGAAGAAGAGGACAAGCAGCAACAAGGTGAGGATGAGACTCATTTTTACCCTAAGTCTGCTAGTTGTTAAAGAGGCAGAGATGGCAGTCAATGGAGTGGTATGCTCCTCCAGTCAGATGTGGAAGATCAGGGAGCAGTCGACTGTCCATGGCGAATACATCTGCAGGATGTGTATCTCCCTGCAGCTCCTCTTAGACACCATGGATCAGTTGGAGCAGCAGTTGGAAGCAATCAGAAGCACAGAGGAGGCAAAGAGTGTGATAGATAGCAGTTTCAGGGAGGTAGTCACTCTGCAGGTACAGCCACGTAGATGGGTGACAACCAGGAGAGATAGGCAAGGAGTGCAGGAGTCTCCTGTGATTATCTCCCTCTCAAACAAGTATACCATTCTGGATGCTGTTGGGGGGAATAGTCTCTCAGGGGAAAATAGCAGCAGTAGCTGCCAGGTCTTTGGCACCATGACTGGCTATAATGTAAAGCTGGGTATGGCAAAATCCAAGTGAGCAATTGTGATGGGGGACTCTCAGAGTCATAGAGATGTACAGCACAGAACAGACCCTTCGGTCCAACTCATCCATGCTGACCAGACATCCAAACCTAATCTAGTCCCATTTGCCAGCACCTGGCCCATATGCCTTTTAAATGCTATAATTGTACCAGCCTCCACCACTTTCTCTGGTAGCTCGTTCCATACACGCACCATTCTCTGCGTGCAAACGTTGTCCCTTTGGTCCCTTTTATATCTTTCCCTTCTCACCCTGAACCTATTCCCTCTATTTCTGGACTCTCCCACCCCAGGGAAAAGGCTTTGTCTATTTATCCTATCCATGCCCCTCATGATTTTAAAACCTCTATAAGGTCACCCTCCAGCTTCTAATGCAGCAGGGAAAACAGCCTCAGCCTATTCAATCTCTCCCTATAGATCAAACCCTCCTAACCTGGCGACATCCTTGTAATAAATCTTTTCTGAACCCTTTCAAGTTTCATAACATCCTTCCAATAGGAAGGAGACCAGAATTACACGCAATATTCCAAAAATAGCTGAACCAATGTCCTGTACAGCCGCAACATGACCTAACTCCTAACTGTCTCATCAGAGGCACAGACAGGCGTGTCTACAGTCACACTTGAGATTCCAGGGTGGTGTGCTGTCTCCCTGGTACCAAGGTCAAGGACATCTCTAAGAATTTGCTGCAACTGCTCAAAGGAGAGTATGAACAGCCAGAATTCGTTGTAAATATTGGTAGCGATGACATAGATGGAAAAATATAAGGAGTTAACCACTCGCCTAAAAAGCAGGACCTCAAGAGATATAATCCCTAGATTACTCCTGGCACCATACACTACTGAGGGTAAGAATAGGAGAAGTTGGCAGGTGAATTCCTGACTGAGGAACTGGTGCAGGGAGCAGGATTCAGATTTTTAGATCACTGGGATCATTTCTGGGGAAGAAGTGACCTGTACAAGGACAGGTTGGACCTGAACTGAGAGGCAAGAACTGATTAGGGATAGTCAACATAGCTTTGCGCTTGGGAAATCGTGTCTCACTAACTTAAATGAATTTTTGAAGTAGTGAAGAGGATTGTTGAGGGCAGAGTGCTGGACATGATTTATATGGGTGGCAGTATGGTGTCTACAAGTTTCCTCACAGTAGACTGGTTAACAAGGTTAGATCACATGTAACACAAGGAGAACTAGCTATTTGAATGAAGAACTGGTTTGAAGATAGAAGACAGAAGGTGGTGGGGGAGCATTGCTTTTTAAACTGGAGGCCTGTGGCCAACAGTGTGCCTCAAGGATCGGTGCTCAGTCCGCTTATATAAATAATTTGGATGTGAACATAGGACGTATGGTTACTAAGTCTGCAGATGACACCAAAATTCTCGGTATAGTGAAGGTTACCTCAGAGTACAATGGAATTTGATTAGATTACTTTACAGTGTGGAAACAGGCCCTTCGGCCCAACAAGTCCACACCGACCCGCCGAAGCGTAACCCACCCATACCCCTACATTTACCCCTTACCTAACACTACGGGCAATTTAGCATGGCCAATTCACCTGACCTGCACATCTTTGGACTGTGGGAGGAAACCGGAGCACCCGGAGGAAACCCACGCAGACACGGGGAGAACGTGCAAACTCCACACAGTCAGTCGCCTGAGACGGGAATTGAACCCGGGTCTCTGGCGCTGCGAGGCAGCAGTGCTAACCACTGTGCCACCGTGCCACCCACTATGGTGGCACACCACCCTGGAATCTCAGGTGTGACTGTAGACACGCCTGTCTGTGCCTCTGATGAGACAGTTAGGAATCTTGATCAGTTGGGCCAAGGAGTGGCAAAAGGTGTTTAGATAAATGTGAGGTGCTGGGTTTTGGAAAGGCAAATCAGAGCAGGACTTACACACTTAATGGTAAGGTCCTGGGAGGTTTGCTGAACAAATAGACCCTGGAGTGCAGGTTCTTAGTTTCTTGAAAGTGGAGTTCCAGGTAGACAGGATAGTGAAGGCGGCATTTGGTATGCTTGTTCAATTAATTTGGATATAGGAGTTGGGAGGTCACGTAGCGGCTGGATAGGATATTCGTTAGGCCACTTTGGAATCCTGCTTTCAATCCTGATCTCCCTGCTATGGAAGCATTTTGTGAAACTTGAAAGGGTTCAGAAAAGATTTACAAGGTTTGAGTTATAGGAAGAGGCTGCAGAGTTTGGGACTATATTCCCTGGAGCTTGAGGTCGAGGGGTGACATTACAGAGGTTTATAAGATCATGAGGAGCATGGATAGGGTGAATAGCCAAGGTCTTTTCCCCAGGTTGGGGACATCTAAAACTAGAAGGCATTGATCTAACTTGAGAGGGGAAAGATTTAAAAAGGAACCTAAGGGACAACTTTTTCACACATAGGGTGGTTCATGTATGGAATAAGCTGCCAGAGGAAGTGGTGGATGCTGGTACAATTACAACATTAAAAGGATGGATATATGAATAGGAAGGGTTAAGAGGGATATGGGCCAAATGCTGGCAAATGGGACTAGATTAATTTAGAATTTCTGGTCAGCGTGGATGAATTGAATCAAAGTGTCTGTTTCCATGCTGTACAGCTCTATGACTCTATGAATAGGCACACAGAAGTTTGGTTTAAAGTCTCTTGCAGAAAACAGTGGCTCTCATGACTTGAAGCTAAGGTATTCATTTCCTTTTCACTAATCAATTGTCAAAGAAGCAAACAAAATCAGATAATCAAAAACAAAAAAAGATTCAAGAGCACAAACCTGAGTGGTAACAAGATAATGATATGGATTTACATCTTGCAGATGTTTGGGAAGAATTACACGTTCACCTTTTTGACAGTTGGCAGTCGCTCCTATCTTAAACAAGGTTTGGTCACAGGTCTTGCCAGCCTAAAAGTGCATATTCAAAAGCAGTTTAGAATTAGAAAATGATGCGCAAATAGATATGATGTGCAATATGCTTGAACAAAATACAGTCTTGAGGCTTTGGTTTTAGTATTCATTCTTGGATGTGGGCATCATTGGCCAGGCTACCATTTATTGCCTTTCTCTAATTGCTCTCAGGAAAGTGGAAATGAGCCACTTGAACTATCGCAGTCCAAGAAGGCTCCATGGATGTGCTTAAAGGGACATGAAGGAATGGCAATTTAGTTACATGTCAGAACAAAGAACAATCCATTCCTGGACCAGGTCCTTCAGCCCATGAAGCTTGCACCAAAACATTTTGCCCTTGCATAATAAAATGGCCATCACTTACAGGATCTGTGCCCCTCTTTTCCTTTCCTATTCATATATTTGTCCAACTGCTTTTAGAATACTGCTATTGTGTCTGCTTCCACCTTCTCTGGCAGCACGTTCCAGGCAGTCAACACCCTGTGTGAAAAACTTGCCCCGCACATCTCTTTTAAACTCCTCTCCCCACCTTGAACCCCTGTCCCCTAGTAATTGACCCCTTCACCTGAGAAAAAAGCCTCACACTTTCCGCTCTATCCACGCCATTCACAATCCAAACTTCTATCAGGTCGCCCCTCAACCACATGTTGTCCAGTGAAAACAAACCCAATCTATCCAACCTCTTCTCATAGTTAAAATCCACCACACTGGGCAACATCCTGGTAAACCTTTTCAGTACCTCTTCAAAGCATTCACAACCTTCTGGTAGTGTGATGACCAGAACTGCATGCAAAAATGTGGCCTAATTAAAGTTCTATAAAGCTGCAGCATAGCTTGTCTAATACCCAATGCCCCTTCCAATGAAGGCAAGCATGCCACAGGCCTTTTTTTACTACCTTATCTACCTGAGCTGCCACCTTCATTGATCTGTGGACCTGCATACACAGGTCCCTCTTCATATCAATACTCCTAAGGGTTCCGCCATTCATTGTATAACTTTAATCTGTACTTGACCTTTCAAAATGCATCACCTCACATTTGGCCGCATTAAATTGCTATTTTTCTATCCATGCCTCCAACTGACCTATATCTGCCCTATCCTCTGACAACCCACTTCGCTATCCACAACTCCATTAATGTTTGTATCGCTAGATGGTATGTGACTTTAATGGGAATTTGCAGATGTTGTTTTCTCATGAAGCTGCTGTCCTTGCCCTTCTAGGAGGAAGACACTGTCTAAGAAGCCCCAGAGAGTTGTTGTAGCATATCTTGTGGATGGTACAAACTGCTGCCACT
This sequence comes from Chiloscyllium plagiosum, assembly GCF_037043375.1. Classification (NCBI taxonomy): domain Eukaryota; kingdom Metazoa; phylum Chordata; class Chondrichthyes; order Orectolobiformes; family Hemiscylliidae; genus Chiloscyllium; species Chiloscyllium plagiosum. The sequence goes on from NW_028270139.1 coordinate 109,364,961, forward strand.
GTATGTCAGTTGTCATAGAGACAAAAGTTCCACAGCACAGAAAAAGACTCTTCAGCCCATCACATCCATGTCGTCAAAAACAATCACCTAATTATTTTAATTTGCCAGCAGTCAACCCATAGACTTATATGTCTTGACATTGTAAGTGTTGATCTAAATACTTGTTAAACATTATGAGGGTGAGCTACAGATTCACATCGCCTTCTAGGTGAAAGTGATTTTCCTCATATCTCCTCTAAACCTTTTTTTTAAAGTTCCTGGTCTTTGATCACTTCGTGGAAAAGTTTCTTCCTGTCTACCATATTATTTCCCCTCTTAGCATTACACATCTCAATCATGTTCCTCTCAATCGCCTCTGCTCCAAGGAGAACAACCCCATCTGAACTGAAACACTCCAGCCCTTGCATCCTCCTGGTTGATCACCTCTGCACCTTCTCCAGTTCTATCACATCTCTCCTATAATGTGGATTCCAGAACTGCACATAAAGCTCTAACCGTGGCCAAACCAACATTTTATACAGTTCCAGCATAACTTCCCTGCTCTTAAATTTGATCCCTTGACTAATAAAAGCAAGTATCCCGTATGCCTTCTTAACCATTTTATCTATTCCTGACAGCTTAAGGGACCAGAGAACACTCACACTAAGGGGTAAGTGATCCTTGGTGCTTCCCAAGGACCTACTGTTCACATATACACCTTTGCCTTGGTTGCCTGCCCCAATCCATCACCTCACATTTATATGGATTGAACTCCATTTGCCACTGATCAGGCTACCTGACTAGCCCATCTATATCCTCCTTTAATTGAAGGTGATATTTCTCACTATGTATCACCTCACCAATTGTTGTAGCATCTGCAAACTTACTGATCAACCCCCCTAAATTCAAGTCTAAATCGTTTATATAAATCACAAACAGCAAGGCCTCCCCAACTCTGACCCCTGCACGACCCCACTAGACACAAATTTCCAGTCATAAAACACCCTCAACCATCACCCTTTGCATCCTGCCACTGAGCCAACTGTGGATCAAAGTTGCCAAAATTTCTTTGGATCCCATGAGGACTTACCTATGCGATCAGTCTTATCAAAAGTTTTGCTGAAGTCAAGTAGACCAAATCAAAAGCATTGCCGTTATCTACTTATCTGGTCACCACCTCAAAAAAAATTAAATCAAGCTGGTCAGACCTGATCTCCCCTTAACAAAAAGATGCTGACTGCTTTTGGTGAATGTATGCTTCTCCAAATGCAGATTAATTCTGTTCCTCAGAATTGTTTCCAAGAACTTCCCCACCATCAAGGTTGGCCTGTAGTTTTCTGGTTTATCCCTTTTTGAATAAAGGTACCACATTGGCTGTCCTCCAGTCCTTGGATACCTCCCCTTTGGTCAGAAAGGAAATGAACATTTTTGCTAGTGCCCCTCCCTTATCTCAGTGAACAACCTGACATATCAGGGAAACCTGGGATAATACACACTTCACAAGTTGTGGACTAACAATCAAGTAGACTGCTTTGCCCTGGATAGTATCAAGCTTCATGAGTATTGCTGGAGCTGCCCTCATTCAGGTAAATAGAGTATTGCATCACAGTCCTGGATTTGTACCTTGTAGATGGTGGCCAGACTTTGGACAGTCAAATAATGAGCTATCAGCTGAAGAATTCCCAGTCTTGGACCTGCTCTCAGAATCCCAGGAATTCCGAGGGGAATCAGCAATGGCATAGCCATTGAATGTCAAGGCCAGTTGCTGGATTTACTCTTGTTGGGAATGGCCATTACCTAGCACATCAGTAAAGTGAATGGTACTTGCCACTTAACAGCCCAAGCCTGGATACTGTCCAGATCTTGCTGCACTAGGACACGGTCTGCTTCAGTATCTGGGAAGTAACAAATCCCCACCTCTGAATTTATGAGAGAGGGAAGATCATTAAGGAAACTGCAGATGATTACAGAAAGAACACTACCCTGAGGACCTCCTGCAGAGAAATCCTGGGGATGATTGTCCCAGCTCCCAATAACTCTGCCTAGGCTAAGCCTCCTTGATTCCATATTCAGTCAAATACTGCCTTCATGAAGCATCCAAGGCAAATGTCCAATAACTGTTTACAACAGGTTTACTGTTTTTTGTAGAATATTTCAGTTGGTGTTGCCAGCTGCCAACATCTATTACTACACACACATGGCCATCTGCAATGGCTGAGGTTCTTGTTTTTGGACATTTGAATTACTTCTGCACAAAGCTTTCTGTAAAACCCCAGAGATGCAGTACTGAAGCAAGGGATGATAACTGCACATGCAATAAAAAACTCCCGTTATAGACACATCATAACACCAATAGACATACTTCTCAACATCGTTATTGGAGGTGAGAGAGATAGGGAAAGAGCAATCAACAATCAATTTCTGAAAATACAGAATATTCGTCAACTTAAGTCCCAAGAGTCCTAAATCTGTTTTAAAAAGCGTACCTACCCTCACATCAGTTAAGTCAAGGCCGGTTCTGTCAGCATACATATAAACTCGTGGGTGAGCTGTGAAATCGCACCATCTCCAAGGCAACTGGGCATTAAAGTAGAGATTATCCGCTTCCTTTCGAATTTTCTGAAGGCTGATGACATTTTAACAAAGAAAGATAATAAAAATGAATGATAGAAGATGCTCCAGCTGACATGTATATTAATTACTAAGCAAGTACATTTAGCACCATCTTCACATAGATCACACCATATTTTACAAGACATGACTGAAAGGGAAGGGAAGGAAACAGTATGCCGAACAACAGCCTGTCCCTCAAACAAACAGAGCACTTTTTAAAGCTGTCCATCAGCAAGTGATAGAAAGAGTTAAACTATCTGACAACCACAAGATAGATCTAAGCTCTGAAGTCTTGCCACATCCAGTCGTGAATGATAATGGACAATTACACAATTAACTGGAGGAGGTGGCTCCACAAATAGCCCCACTATCAATGATGGAAGAGACCAATACATCAATGCAAAAGAATAAGAGTGAAACATTCGCAGCAATCTTCAATCAGAAGTGCCAAGTTGAATGTTCCATTTCGGCCTCCTCCAGGGGTCTCAGCATCACAGATACCAGTCTTCCTTCAGCCATCGAGTCAGAGTTGTACAGCACAGAAACAGACCCTTCTGTCCAACTCATCCATGCCAACTAGATATCCTAATCTAATCTAGCTCCATTTGTCAGCACATGGTCTATATACCTCCAAACCCTTTTAATTAAAAAACTCATCCAGATGGCTAAAATTCTGTATTGTACCAGCCTCCACCACTTCCTCTGGCAGCACATTCCATACACACCACCCTCTGCATGAAAAAGTTGCCCCTTAGGTCCCTTTTATATTTTTCCCCTCTCACCCTAAACTAATGCCCTCTAGTCCTGGACTCCCCCACCCCAGGGAAAAGACTTTGTCTATTTACCCTATCCATGCCTCTCATGATTTTATAAACCTCTATAAGGTCACCCCTCAGCCTCTGACGCTCCAGGGACAACAGCCCCAGTTTATTCCGTCTCTCCTTATAGCTCAAATCCTCCAACCCTGGCAACATCCTTGTAAATCTCTTCTGAACCCTTTCACGTTTCACAACATCTTTCCGACAGGAAGGAGACCAGAATTGCATGCAGTATTCCAACAGTGGCCTAACCAACGTCCTGTACAGTCACAACAAGACCTCCCAACTCCTGTACTCCATACTCTGACCAATAAAGAAAAGCATACCAAACGCCTTCTTCACTATCCTATCTACCTGTGACTCTACTTTCAAGGAACTATGAACCTGCACTCAAAGGTCTCTTTACTCAGCAACACTCCCTCGGACATTATCATTAAGTGTCTAAGTCCTGCGCTGATGTACCTTTCCAAAATGCAGTACCATGCATTTATCTAAATTAAACTCCATCTGCCACTCCTCAGCCAATCGTCCCATCTGATCAAGATCCCATTGTACTTCCTTGCTGTCCACTACGCCTCCAATTTTGGTGTCATCTGCAAGTTTATTAACTATACCTCTTTTTCTCACATCCAAATCATTTATATAAAATGACGAAAAATAGTGGACTTGGCTTTGAAGTTTGTGGTCACAGGCCTCCAAGTCTGAAAAGCAACTCTCCACCACCACCCTCTGTCTTCTACCTTTGAGCCATTTGGATACAGAACTGGCTAGTTCTCGCTGTACTGCATGAGATCTAACCTTGCTAATCAGTCTCCCATAAGGAACTTTGTCAAACACCTTACTGAAGTCCATGTAGATGACATGCACTGCTCTACTCTCATAAATCCTCTTTGTTACTTCAAAAAAAACTCAGTTAAGTTGGTGAGACGTGATTTCCCACATACAAAACCATGCTGACTATCCCTAATCAGTCCTTGCCTTTCCTAATATATGTAAATCCTGTCCTTCAGGATTCCTTCCAACAATTTGCCCACCACTGCTGTCAGGCTCACCAGTCTATAGTTCCTTGGCTTTTCATTACCACTTTCTTAAATAGTGGCACCACATTAGCCAACCTCCAGCCTTTCAGCACCACACCGGTGATTATCAACGATACAAATATCTCAGCTCGGGGCCCAGCAATCACTTCCCTAGCTTTCCATAGAATTCTAGGGTACACCTAATCAGGTCCGAGGGATTTATCCACTTTATGCGTTAAGACATCCAGCACATCCTCCTCTGTAATATGGACATTTTTCAAGATATCACCACATTCTATATCTTCCACGTCCTTCTCCACAGTAAATACTGATGCAAAATACTCATTTAGTATCTCCTGCGGCTCCACACAAAGGCCACCTTGCTGATCTTTGAGGGGCCCTATTCTTTCCCTAGTTACCCTTTTGTCTTTAATGTATTTATAAACACCTTTTGGATTCTCCTTAACCCTATTTGCCAAAGCTATCTCATGTCCCCTTTTTGCCCTCCTGATTTCCCTCTTAAGTATACTCCTACTGCCTTGATACTCTTATAAGGATTCACTCGATCTCTCCGGTCTATACCTGACATATGCTTCCATCTTTTTCCTAACCAAAGCCTCAATTTCTTGAGTCATCCAGCATTCCTTACATCTAACAGCCTTTCATTTCACCCTAACAGGAATATTCTGTCTGTAGACTCTCGTTATCTCATTTTTGAACACTTCCCATTTTCCAGCTGTCCCTTAACCTGTGAACATCTGTCCCCAGTCAGCTTTTAAAAGTTCTTGCCATCAAAATTAGCTTCCTCTAATTTAGAATTTCAACTTTTATATCCGGTCTATCCTTTTCCATCACTATTTTAAAACTATAGAATTATGGTCATTGAATTTGATTCACTCCATGTGCTAACAGTAAATATTTGTAGGCACTGGATTCTGCAAAGCAGTAAGCCCTGACACCATTCTGGCAATAGCACTGAAGATTTGTGCTCCAAAACGTACTGCTCCCTTAGCCAAGCCTTACAATACTGACTGAAAATGTGTTGCTGGAAAAGCGCAGCAGGTCAGGCAGCATCGAAGGAGCAGGAGAATCGACATTTTGGGCATGAGCCCTTCTTCAGGAATGAGACAATGAGACTGGAAACGATGAGAATCGGGGAAAACTCTCCACTGGTTGGAGCCATACCTAGCACATAGGAAGATGGTTGTGGTTGTTAGGAGTTAGTCATCGCAGCTCCAGGACACCTCTGCAGGAGTTCCTCAGGGTAGTGTCCTAGGCCCAACTATCTTCAGCTGCCCCATCAATGATCTTCCCTCTACCATAAAGTCAGAAATGGGATGTTCGCTGATGATCACACAATGCTCATCACCATTCACAACTCCTCAGATTCTGAAACAGTCAATACTCAAATGCAACAAGATCTGCACAATGTCCAGACTTGAGCTGACAAGTGGCAAGTAACATTTGCTCCACTCAAATGCTAGTCAATGACCATCTCTAATAGTGGACAATCTAATATCTGCCCATTGATAGTCAATGATGTTACTATCATTGAATTTTCCACTAATTAACATCCTGGGAATTACCATTGACCAGAAACTCAACTGGACTCACCAAGTAAATGAAGTGGCTACAATGGCAGTTCACCTTCTGACTTGCCAAAGCTTGTCCACCATTTATAAAGCACATGTCAGGAGTATGATGGAATATTCCCTACTTGCCTGAGTGGGTGCAGGTCCACAACACTCAAGAAGCTGGACAGAATCTAGGACAAAGCAGCCCGCTTGATTGGCACCATCTCTATAAGTATGCATTCCCTCCATCACCAATCTATAAGATACCCTGCACAAATTCACCAAAGATCCTGAGCACCTTCCAAAATCACGACCACTTCCATCTTGAAGAACAACAGCAGCAGATAGATGGGAACTCCCCTCCAAGCCAGGCTAGGAGGAAGGGTCAAGCAAGGGAGCCGTGGTTTACGAAAGAAGTTTAATCTCTTGTCAAGAGGAAGAAGAGGCTTATGTTAGAATGAGGCGTGAAGGCTCAGTCAGGGTGCTTGAGAGTTACATGTTAGCCAGGAAAGACCTCAAGAGAGAGTTAAGAGCCAGGAGGGGACATGAGAAGTCGTTGGCAGGTAGGATCAAGGAAAACCCTAAAACTTTCCATAGGTATATCAGGAATAAAAGAACGACTAGGGCCAATCAAGGATAGTAGGTAAAAACAAGGACTGCAGATGCTGGAAACCAGAGTCTAGATTAGAGTGGTGCTGGAAAAGCACAGCAGGTCAGGCAGCATTCGAGAGCAGGAAAATCAACGTTTCGGGCAAAAGCCCTTCATCAGAAATAGAGGCAGAGTGCCTGCAGAATGGAGAGATAAATGAGAGGGGGTGTGGAGAACATAGCATAGAGTACAATAGGTGAATGGGGGTGGGGATGGAGGTGATAGGTGGGAGAGGAGGTGGAGTGGATAGGTGGAAAGGAAGATAGGTGGAAAGGAAGATAGGTGGAAAGGAAGATAGGCGGAAAGGAAGATAGGCGGAAAGGAAGATAGGCGGAAAGGAAGATAGGCGGAAAGGAAGATAGGCAGGTAGTACAGGTCATGGGGATGGTGCTGAGCTGGAAGGGTGGAGCTGGGGCGAGGTGGGGGAAGGGGAAAACGAGGAAACTGGTGAAATCACATTGATGCCATGGGGTTGAAGTGTTCCGAGGTGGAAGATGAGGCGCCCTTCCTCTAGGCGTCGGGTGGTGAGGGAGTGGCGGTGGAGGAGGCCCAGGACCTGCATGTCCTCGGCAGAGTGGGAGGGGGAGTAGAAATGTTGGGCCACAGGGCGGTGGGGTTGATTGGTGCGGAGATGTTCCCTAAAGCGGTCTGCTAGAGGAGTCCAGTCTCCCCAATGTAGAGGAGACTGCATTGGGAGCAATAAATAATATTGGTGGATGTGCAGGTAAAACTTTAATGGATATGGAAGGCTCCTTTAGGGCCTTAGATGGAGGGGAGAGAGGTGGTGTGGGCGCAGGTTTTACAATTCCTACGTGGCAGGGGAGGGTGCCAGGAAGGGAGGGTGGGCTGTTGGGGGGCATGGACCTGACCAGGTAGTCACGGAGGAAACGGTCTTTGCGGAAAGCGGAAATGGGTGGGGAGGGAAATATATCCCTGGTGGTGGGGTCCGTTTGGAAGAGGTGTAATCCAGGTGGGTTTGTAAAAATTGTCAGTGTCAAGTCGGTTGTCATTAATGGAGATGGAGGGGTCCAGGAAGGGGAGGGAGGTGTCAGAGATGATCCAGGTGATGTGGTGTATATGGTTTTCAGTAAGAGTTTCAATAAGATTCCCCATGGTAGACTATTGCCACAAAATACAGAGACATGGGATTGAGGGTGATTTAGCAGTTTGGATAAGAAGTTAGATAGCTGAAAGAAGATAGGGTGGTGGTTGATGGGAAATGTTCATCCTGGAGTTCCGTTACTAGTGGTGTACTGCAAGAATCTGTTTTGGGGCCACTGCTGTTTGTCATTTTTCTAAATGACCTAGATGAGAGTGGAGAAGGATGGGTTAGTAAATTTGCAGATGACGCTAAGATCGGTGGAGTTATGGATAGTACTGAAGGATGTTGCAGGTTACAGAAGAACATAGAAAACTGCAGAGCTGAGAGGTGGCAAATGGAGCTTAATATGGAAAAGTGTGAGGTGATTCACTTTGGAAGATGCAACTAGAATAAAGAGTACTGGGCTAATGGTAGTGTAGATGATCAGAGCGATCTCTGTCCATGTATATAGATCGCTGAAAGTTGCCACACAGGTTGATAGGGTTGTTAAGAAGGCATATGGGTGTGTTAGCTTTTTTTTGGTAAAGGGATTGAGTTTTGGAGCCACGAGGTCCACTGCTGCTGTACAAAACTCTAGTGCGGCCGAACTTGGAGTACTGAGGACAGTTCTGGTCACCGCATTATAGGAAGGATGTGGAAGCTCTGGAAAGGGCTCAGAGGTGACTTACTAGGACATTGTCTGGAATGGAGGGAAGGTCTTATGAGGAAAAGCTGAGGGAATTGAGGCTGTTTGCATTAGAGAGAAGAAGGTTGAGAGTGACTTAATTAAGACATACAAGATAATCAAAGAGTTAGATAAAGTGGACAGTGAGAGTCTTTTTCCTCTGATGGTGATGGCTCGCACAACAGGACATAGCTTTAAATTGAGTGGTGATAGATACAGGACAGATGTCAGAGGTAGATTCTTTACTCAGAGTAGTAGAGATGTGGAACGCACTGCCTGCAACAGTAGTAGACTTGCCAACTTTAAGGGCATTTAAATGATCACTGGAGCTGTTTTTGCAAGGTGTGTTCAGGAGGGTTTCCTAACTCAGTACGTTGACAGGCCGACGAGGGGAGAGGCCATTCTAGACTTTGTGTTCGGATACGAGCCAGGACAGGTATCAGATCTTGTGGTGGGAGAGCGTTTTGGAGATAGTGATCACAACTGCCTCACATTCTACATAGCTATGGAGAAGGAGAGGATTAGGCAAAATGGGAGGATATTTAATTGGGGAAGAGGAAACTATGATACGATTAGACATGAGTTAGGAAGCATGGAATGGGAGTAATTGTTCCATGGTAAAGGCACTAGACATGTGGAGACTGTTTAAGGAACAGTTATCGTAAGTGATGAATAAATATGTCCCTTTGAGATAGGCAAGAAGGGGTAAGATAAAGGAACCTTGGATGATGAGAGCGGTAAAGCTTCCCGTCAAAAGGAAGAAGGTAGCTTACATAAGGTGAAGGAAGCTAAGGTCAAGCTCAGCTCTAGAGGATTACAGGCAGGCGAGGAAGGAGCTCAAAAATGGTCTGAGGAGAGCCCTAAAGGAGCACGAGAAAGGCTTGGTAGAACAGATCAGGGGGAACACAAAGGCATTTTACACTTATGTGAGGAATAAGAGAATGGTCAAAGAAAGAGTAGGGCCGATCAGGGATAGTATAGGGAACTTGTGTGTGGAGTCTGAGGAGGTAGGGGAAGCCCTAAATGAGTTTTTTGCTTCTGTCTTTACGAAAGAAATGAACTTTGTAATGAATGAAACATTTGAAGAACAGGTGTGCATGCTGGAATGGATAGAGATAGAGGAAGCTGATGTGCTGAAAATTTTGTCAAACATTAAGATTGACAAGTCGCCAGGCCCCGATCAGATTTGTCCTCGGCTGCTTTGGGAAACGAGAAATGCAATTGCTTCGCCACTTGCGAAGATCTTTGCATCCTCGCTCTCCACTGGAGTCATACCTGAGGACTGGAGAGAGGCAAATGTAATTCCTCTCTTCAAGAAAGGAAATAGGGAAATCCCCGGCAATTACAGACCAGTAAGTCTCCCCTAACTGCAAGGTGTTAGAAAGGATTCTGAGGGATAGGATTTATGACCATCTGGAAGACCATTGCTTGATTAAATGCAGTCAACATGGTTTTGTGAGGGGCAGGTCATGCCTCACAAACCTTATCGAGTTCTTGTAGGATGTGACTAGAAAAGTTGATGAAGGTCGAGCTGTGGATGTGGTGTATATGGACTTCAGCAAGGCATTTGATAAGGTTCCCCATGGTAGGCTCAGTCAGAAGGTCAGGAGGAATGGGATACAGGGGAACTTAGCTTTCTGGATACAGAATTGGCTGGCCAACAGAAGACAGCATGTGGTAGTAGAAGGAAAATATTCTGCCTGGAAGTCAGTGGTGAGTGGTGTTCCACAGGGCTCTGTCCTTGGGCCTCTACTGTTTGTAATTTTTATTAATGACTTGGATGGGTCAGCGAGTTTGCAGATGACACAAAGGTTGGAGGTGTCGTTGAGGGTATAGAGGGCTGTAGTAGGCTGCAGCGGGACATTGACAGGATGCAGAGATGGGCTGAGAGGTGGCAGATGGTGTTCAACCTGGATAAATGTGAGGTGATGCATTTTGGAAGGTTGAATTTGAAAGCTGAGTACAGGATTAAGGATAGGATTCTTGGCAGTGTGGAGGAACAGAGGGATCTTGGTGTGCAGGTACATAGATCCCTTAAAATGGCCACCCAAGTGGACAGGGTTGTTAAGAAAGCATATGGTGTTTTGGCTTTCACTAACAGGGGGATTGAGTTTAAGAGTCTTGTTGCAGCTCTATAAAACTTTGGTTAGACCGCACTTGGAATACTGCGTCCAGTTCTGGTCGCCCTATTATAGGAAAGATATGGATGCTTTGGAGAGGGTTCAGAGGAGGTTTACCAGGATGCTGCCTGGACTGGAGGGCTTATCTTATGAAGAGAGGTTGACTGAGCTCGGACGTTTTCATTGGAGAAGAGGAGGAGGAGAGGGAACCTAACCGAGGTATACAAGATAATGAGAGGCACAGGTAGAGTCGATAGCCAGAGACTATTTCCCAGGGCAGAAATGGTTAACACGAGGGGTCATAGTTTTAAGCTGGTTGGAGGAAAGTATAAAGGGGATGTCAGAAGCGGGTTCTTTACACAGTTGTGAGAGCATGGAATGCGTTGCCACAGCAGTTGTGGAAGCAAGGTCACTGGGGACATTTAAGAGACTGCTGGACATGCATATGGTCACAGAAATTTGAGGATCAATGGTCGGCACAACATCGTGGGCTGAAGGGCCTTTTTCTGTGCTGTACTGTTCGATGTTTTAGACATATGGATAAAAATGAAATCATGTAGAATAGATGGGCTTCAGATTGGTTCCACAGTTTGGCACAACATCAAGGGCTGAAGGGCCTGTACTGCGCTGTAATATTCTATGTTCTAAGCCACTCCCTATCATGACTTAGAAATACATAGCTGTTTCTTCACTGTCACTGGGTCCAAAGCCTGAAATTCCCTCTGTAAGGGTATTGTGGGTCTATCTACAGCACATGGACCGCAGCAGTTCAAGAATTCAGTTTATCATCACCGTCTCAAGGTCAACTAGGGACGGCGCCAGAAGATGTGGCATGAACATTGAGGGTTGGGCTGCATTCTCCTTCAAGCTTTGTTCCATAGTTTAGGTTTTGGTAGGCATCTCTCTCTGTTTTATAGAATAGTTGTTATAACTTGAATGGGTACCACTCCATATCAAGCATTACTTATCAGAATCTCTCCAGCTTTAATGCCAGTATGGGCATGTTGGATGATTTAGCAGATTAATTATCAACTTGCTTGACTGCGTTGTGAATACCCTTTCCATGGTCAGCAAGTCTTGGAGCAGGACTTGAACTTGGATGTCTGCCTCAGAGGCAGGCGCATTACCACTGAGCCACGAGACCTCCCATCCATCGGCATCAGGTTAAATTAAATATTTTTAAAGATTCAATAGATAGCCACTGGTACAACTTTCTTTAACAAAAATGACAAAACAAAGACATATCCCTTTTATAAGGGCATGCAGTAAAATCCTTCTTAAATCCCTCTTATAAAAGAAGAGTATGTTCACCATCTTTATAATAGAAGCATTAGATAGGAAAATTAAGAAAAGGAAACATATGATGCAAAGAGAAACTGAATTCTGATTTTTGATTTATGCAAATATTGTTAAGATCAGATCATTGTTGCTCAAAATACAGAACGTCTGGCAAATTAAAACAGATGCTTTAAAGAAGTGATATCGTTAGATCATAACCCAAATAGAGAATTAAATCTTGCTTTCCAATAACCCTTTCTGTACAACTTCTCAGTAGCCAACATTGTGTTTCACTCCTACCCACTATAGGTACTTAAAAGAGACCAAGATAGTCAAACGCTAGGATTAACTAACTGCTTGGTATTTACTGCAAAAATGCTTTTGATTGGTAAACATTTAGCTTGATATATCACCACTTGATAGAGAAGTACAGTAAGAAAATATACTGTAACTGCAACTCAAAGAAAGTTTTGCTGTGTTTAGCATTTTGATCAAGACTATTATTCAGAAGGGACAAAGTTAAAAATCACACAACACCAGGTCATAGTCAAACAGGTTTAGTTGGAAGAAGGAGCAGTGCTCAAATGCTAGTGCTTCCAAATAAACCTGTTCAACTATAACCAGGTATTGTGTGAATTTTTAAAGTTTGTCCAACCCAGTCAAACACCAGCTCTTCCACATCAACATTCAGAAGGAAGGTAGTGCCATCTGGTAATGTTACTAGACTAGGAATCAAGAGCCCAGGCTCATGCACTGGACACATGGGTTTGAATCCAATCACAGCAAATAGTGAAATTTGAATTCAATAACATGAGGAATATGGAATTGTCAATTGTTGTAAAAACCCATGTAGTTCACCAATGTTCTTTAGGGAAGCAAATCTGCCACCCTTACCAAGGCTGGCAAACATGTAACTCCAGAACCACAAAAATATGGCTGACTCTTAACTGCCCTCTCAAATGATCTGGAGAGCAAACAGGGATGGGCAACAAATGCCAGCCTCACCAGTAACAAACACATCCCACATAAGAATCTTTATACAAATTCATCTTCACCCGTGAAAGACTTTTGAAAGCTCAGTTGCATCTTACCCTTTGTCTAAAGTCCAGAGGTACGCAGTTCCACACTCACTGGCAATCACCAGCTCTCCAGGAACATGAGGACTGAGATAAAAAGGACAGATTACAGCAAAACTATTTCAGTACGTGGTTTTTTTTAAAAAAAAACTTTTACACTACAACCTCTCCAGTTCACAATATTTGGAACTAAAAAAGTGAGAGATGGAGAAACAAACTACCAGGGTTGGAGAGAGAAGTGGAATGGCTTGGTAACCATGTTTTGAGTTTTTTCATATTAACAGTCAACATAAGACCATAAGACATAGGAGTGGAAGTAAGGCTATTTGGCCCATCGAGTCCACTCCGCCATTCAATCCTGGCTGATGGGCATTTCAACTCCACTTACCCGCATTCTCCCCGTAGCCCTTAATTCCTTGTGACATCAAGAATATCCACTCCATCACCTGCCATCTTCTACCCTCATTCTGAAGGTCATGTGAGACCATATGTTCCTGAGCTATACCACAGTCAGAACAATTAAGTGAAGTGTATGGGGTCCTTTCAATAAAATGCCAGATTTGGAAATTCTGGACTAGACAAGTTATCATGCATTACTTATAAACAGTTCTTTATTTTAGTCGCACAACAGGCTGAATGTCCTGAAACAAATAAAAGTGGATAAATCCCCAGGACCTAATCAGGTATACCCTAGAACTCTGTAGGAAGCGAGGGAAGTGATTGCCGGGCTGCTTACTGAGATATTTGCATCATCGGTAGTCACAGGTGAGGTGCCAGAAGACTAGAGGTTGGCTAACGTGGTGCCACTGTTTAAGAAAGGTGGTAAAGACAAGCCAGGGAACTATAGACCAGTGAGCCTGACGTCGGTGGTGGGCAGGTTGTTGGAGGGAATCCTGAGGGACAGGAGTTACATGTATTTGGAAAGGCAAGGACTGATTAGGGATAGTCAACGTGGCTCTGTGTGTGGGAAATCATGTCTCACAAACTCGATTGAGTTTTTTGAAGTAATTACAAAGAGGATTGATGAGGGCAGAGCAGTAGATGTGATCTATATGGACTTCAGCAAGATTAGATCTCATGGAATACAGGGATACAGAACTGGGTCCAATATAGAAGATAAGGGCAATGGTGGAGGGTTGTTTCTCAAACTGGAGGCCTGTGACCAGTAGAGTGCTACGAGGTCCACTACTTTTCAGTGCTAACCTCTCTGCCCTCATCAATACTCTTTACTTCCTCAAAAAACTTAATCAACTTTGTGAGACATGATTTCCCACTCATAAAGCCATGTTGACTATCCCTAATCAGTCCGTGCCTTTCCAAATACATGTAACTCCTGTCCCTCAGGATTCTCCCCAACAACATGCCCACCACTGACATCAGGCTCACTGGTCTATAGTTCCCTGGCTTGTGCTTACCACCTTTCTTATATAGTGGTACCACGTCAGCCAACCTCCAGTCTTCTGACACCTCACCCGTGACTATCGATGATACAAATATCTCAGCAATAGGCCCAGCAATCACTTCCCTAGCCTCCCACAGAGTTCTAGGGTTCCTCTCTGTAATATGGACAGTTTTTAAGATGTCACCATGTATTTCCCTACATTCTATATCTTCCATGTCCTTCTCCACAGTAAACACTGACGCAAAATACTCGTTTAGTGTCTCCCCCATCTCCTGCAGCTCCACACAAAGGCCGCCTTGTTGATCTTTGAGGGGCCTTATTCTCTCCCTAGTTATCCTTTTGTCCTTAATGTATTTCTAAAAACCCTTTGTATTCTCCTTAACCCTATTTGCCAAAGCTATCTCATGTCCCCTTTTTGCCTTCCTGATTTCCCTCTTAAGTATACTCCTACTGCCTTGATACTCTAAGGATTCACTCGATCTCTCCTGTCGATACCTGACATATGCTTTCTTCTTTTTCTTAACCAAACGCTCAATTTCTCTAGTCATCCAGCATTCCCTACCCTACCAGTTCTTCTTTTCACCCCAACAGGAATATACTGTCTCTGGACTCTTGTTATTTCACTTCTGATGGCTTCCCATTTTCTAGCTGTCTCTTTACCTGCGAACATCTGCCCCCAGTCAGCTTGTGAAAGGTTTTGCCTAACACTGTCAAAATAGGCCTACCTCCAATTTAAAAATTCAACTTTTCAATCGTCTATCCTTCTCCATCACTATTTTTAAACTAACAGAATTTTAAAACTAACGCTGGCCCCAAAGCACTCCCCCACTGACACCAGTCACCTGCCCTGCACTATTTCCCAAGAGTAGGTCAAATTTTGCACCTTCTCTAGTCGATACATCCACATACTGAATCAGAAAATTTTGTTGAACAAACTTAACAAATTCCTCTCCATCTAAACCCTTAACACTACGGCAGTCCCAGTCCTTGTTTGGAAAGTTAAAATCCCCTACCATTCGGAGGGTCGCTTTTGGGCCAAAGGGCCTGTTTCCACACTGTAAGCAATATAATCTAACCATAACTGCCCTATTATTCTTGGAAAACAATTTCACGTCTTCATGTTTTACTAGTTTGAATCTATTACTGTCTATCAGCTAAGAAAAAATAATGGCTTGGTTATTTTCTCCCAGATCGGGTGCCCAGAGGTGAAAGAATTCTGATACTGCAAACCAACCTTTAAAAATTGGTTGCCTGGACATCAGATTTTTAATCCATGGGTGGTCAGGCTGACAACAAGTCAGAATTGCCTAGATTAAAACATCAGGGTGATCAAGCCCAAAAGTTTTGTCATGGTGAAAGCTCAGGCCAAATATTTTAGATTGATTTTCTTCTATCATGCCACTTACTTTCCCCTTTTTAAATCTGAAAAATAAAAGCACAGGCCTTTAGTCCTTAAAGACTGGTAATCAGACATCAAACATTTTTCCAAATTTAGTCCTGAATAATCGACTCCTTATCCTGAGGCTGTGCACATGTTTTAAGATTCTTCAACCACAGGAACACGCTCATTCTTCAAAACTTCAGAATGTTCAGGTCCAACTACCTCTATCTCTCATCACTTTGTAGTGGCGTTCATCTTGTAGACTAGAAAATAGTTCTAATCTCATGTACTACAGTGTCACCTAACAATAGGAAAACTAATTTTCTTGACATGATAGCTTTACATAGCATATTTTGTATATGAGTGCCTACATCAAAATATTGACATTTTTAGCAGCAGGATGATTTTACTAAATAAAGCATTCAGAACATAATCTTTTACCTGACATTGATGCAAGTAGCAATATTATCCACCTGAACTACCTGTAGAATAGATGGATTCACATCCTGGGAAAGCTTCCACACTCCGCAATGATAGTCAGACCGAACCCCTATAAAAACTGTCATTCAGAAAAGATTGGAGAATAAAAATGAGGTAGTAACAGACTAAGTAAATTAAAGCACAAAGTTTTAAAACTGAAAAATAAACTCTGACTGATGCAGACAATTATCCTTCATTATCCAGTAGATTTACTGACATTCAACAGTAACATACCTCTGTGCCTGTCAATCACCTTAGTCTAGAGCACAAGCTGAATGGGAGGAAATGGTTTTGCCCTGTTATAAGTGTATGGACAATTAAAGGAAGTAGCTAGGTGGAGTATTTTGAAAATATGCATTTGAATAAAAATTAAATACAAATGTGAACAGGCATTGGCTTTTTTTCTGTGGCATTGGCCCAGAACTCCCAAAAGGTGGAAATAAGTCAATAAAAGTACATTCCTGCTGAATTAGTCCTCATCATTTATCGCTATGACAAAACCCATTCTAAAGTGATAATAAAGGCTAATACTTCAATGCGGTACGAAAGGAGTGCTGTACTGCATGGATAGTGCGTTTCAGATGAGATATTTCTGGAGACTCTCAGATGAACTACAATGACACTATTGCACTATTGAAAGAAAAACAGGAGGGTTTCTAATACCTTTGCCAACATTTACTCCTCAGCCAGCACTGGAACAATATTTCAAAAATATTAATTGCATTATTCTTTTTTAATTTAGTTGTGCTTTAATTGGCTGCCTCAAACCAAAGCCCTGGATTTGAAGAATGACTCCCTTAATGTGAAATGTTTAAGGTCATCATGAGCTGCTATACAAATACGAGTTGTTTCTATTTACATTTGATGTGATAAGCAATGTTGCAGATCTCAGTAGCTTGCATCAACAGTTACCTTCTTCTTCAACAGCACTGGAATCTATTTGATGGATTCTACCATTTAGTTTAAATTTCATTGGTTTAAATTTCACATTCAATTTGGGCATTTTATGTTCATCAAGACCCAACTTGATTTTGTGAAAGTCTGATAGAGGCATATTAAGGAACTTAACATATTGAGAAATTATAGCTTTTTCGCAATTCCATACTTTCTGTTCATGCATCATTGGTCGTCTAAAGCCACAGAGTCTTAGAAAAATAAAGGTAAAACATTCTATTTTTGTTTTGTGTGATACTTGTTCAAAATTTACAACAGTCACTCTGCAACTTTCTGTTCACCTCATACTAACAGACTTAATGTCTCAGTTCTGAACAGAACTTCAGAAAGTTCAGAAAAATGTACCTAATTTCAAGTAAACAAAAACTACTAATTAAATAGAAATAATACAAGCAACTCACTTGTTGTACTGACATATTAAAAACTAGTTACAAATCTCTCCCAAATTTTAGCTGTCAAGGTTTCCAAGTGAAGAAGCAAGAACCTCTGAATTAAAGCGTATTTTTGCTTAAAACAAACAAAGCTGAACATAGTGACATTATGGTGAGTTAAATTCATACAGCGCAACTTTCTGGTTGTCTCGGAGTTGCCAACCAGTAGGAAATCAAATCCAACAGAATTCTGTCAATGATAAGTCAAAGTTCTCTACCGGTAAATCCGGATTAGCCAAACTTGTGCAAGATGGTCATATGACCAATCCAACCAGTTGTAATGGAGGTAGGTCACACAAGAGTGAAATCACGGAGCTCAGAGGAAGCTAATCCTGCTGGGAAGGGCAATCACCCTGGCACAGATGCCGGTCTACAAAGAATTCACCTGCAGCAGTGGATGTTTGGACCGATACAAGGTCAAAGCACTAAGATGTGGAGAAAAAAGAAAGAAAGAGATTTTTCACATATTTACTGTTTCCATTTAGGATTTTGTTCTGACATACAGCACATGTGTAGGCAATCTGAGTTACACAGGGGCATTCTTGTCTATCTTGAAGCTCAACTTAATATGCATTTGTTAGCAGATCTCCTGCAATTTGATTCATCATGAAGTGAAAGGATCAGCAGTTTGGGTCAATGTAATACTCTTTTCCCTCCATCTGTTAGCAGAGTGACTGATGATAAACAGAAGGAAATTGAACAGAATTTTTCTCACCCAATCAGTACAGGGTACCTGGAACTAGTTGATCCATAAGTTGGTGAAGGCAGAGATGCTCATTGCATTTAAATTAAAAACTTGGAAGGGCTCTGAAGCTATCATAATCTAAATTTTTATTAATTCATTCATGGAAAATGGCGTTACTAGCTAGGCTGAGATTTATTGGACATCCCAATTGCCCTTGACCTAAGCAGCTTGCCAGGTCATTTCAGAGGGTAATTAACGGTTCAACACATTGTAGTGGGTCTGGAGTCAAATGTAGGCCATATCAATTAAGGATAACAGATTTACTGCTCTATTAAAAGGAAATTGTTGCAGAAATTTGGAATAGCAAGTTGGGGTAGTCTGTTGGGTTTTCAGAGAGGTTATGTTATTCTGTATTCTGTTCTCTTTTGTTAGTGTTTCATTCCGTACTCTGTAAATGAATTCTGTTTTGTTTAAAAACAAAGGGTTTTGACCAGCTGCATCACTCCTGCAGTATCCATTGTATACCTGCTCAAAACAACTGGAAAAGTTAAGTTCTGGGCTACCTTCTTGAAATGTTTTGAGGGGGTCTGGCCTGGTCCCAATCAATGGCGGTCAACATCAGCACATCGATCAGAACACTGGCTTCAGATTCTGGAAGTCACTACCACACCCAGGCCTTAGTAGCCCATGCAACAGGTAGATAACTAGAAGGAACACTACCGTTGAGCCTGCTCCACCATTCAATTTGATAATGATTGGTCTTCCACTTCAAAACCAATTTCCTGCACTCTCGCCACATCCCTAGTTGTTTTAAATGTTTGTGTGGACTGAAGGCCTTGTTTGTGATATCTTTTATGAATTGGCCCACGTGCAATGATGTGATGGCATCGAATCATTAATACAATGTCACTGCACCAGTCTCTTTAAATTACAAGACAAGCAGGTGTGAAAATCAGAGGTCCATCTGCTATTTTGAAACAACAATCTATTGAACATATTAATGACCCAACTGCATTTCACTTTTTACTACTCCCTCCATTATTTTGCAACCGAATGAGAAAATACTTCAGAGAGATTTATGCCAGTATGAGGGCACAAAGGCCTTGCTATGGGGCAATGGCTATACGTAGAAGACTTCGTGTTTGCTAGTGAAAGTGACAATGGTAATATGGTTTTTTACATTACTCATTTATTATCTTGACACTGACAGGAGAGGAGAGATGAAGAGCAGGGGCCTTTAAATTTAAGGTCATGACTTAGCTGTTGCACACAGCACAATGTCTCCTTCATGATATTTGACTTTAGCACTCAAATGGTCCAGAACTCATTTGCACCAATACTTGGCCATCTGGTGCTCAATTTGCCATGCTGAGACAGCAGGCATGAGAGTAAACTGGCCTCTCACTTTTCATTTTGCCTCTGTCACCCCACTGGAAAATTTTAAATCCAGCAGATTAGATTAGATTAATTACTTACAGTGTGGAAACACTTCAGCCCAACAAGTCCACACCGACCTGCCGAAGCGCAACCCACCCAGACCACATTCTCCTACATTTACCCCTTCACTTAACACTACAGGCAATTTAGCTCGGAGTGGGAGGAAACCGGAGCACCCGGAGGAAACCCGCGCAGACATGGAGAGAATGTGCAAACTCCACACAGTCAGTCGGCTGAGGCGGGAATTGAACCCGGGTCTCTGGCACTGTGAGGCAGCAGTGCTAACCACTGTGCCACCGTGCCGCCTAGCATATGTTTCTAAGCCAGAAATACAACACTCTTCACTTCTCAAACTTTGTGCAGATTCAGCAACAGGGAAGGAGCTTGACAGCCATTAGACCCAAGAAGGCCCCCATAAACATGTGCCCCTTCCAGATGGAGAACTGCTCAATATAGCCACAGTGCATATGAACTATGTGTTGGAAACATAGAACATTACAGCCTTTCAGCCCTCGATGTTGCGCCGCCCTGTCATACTAATCTGAAGCCCATCCCACCTACACTATTCCATGTACGTCCATATGCCTGTCCAATGACGACTTAAATGCACTTAAACTTGGCGAATCTACTACCGATGCAGGCAAAGCATTCCATACCCTTACTACTCTGAGTAAAGAAACTACCTCTGACATCTGTCTTATACCTATCTCCCCTCACTTTAAAGTTGTGTTCTCTCGTGTTTGCCGTCCCCATACTTGGAAAACGGCTCTCCCTGTCCACCCTATCTAACCCTCTGATTATCTTGTATGTCTCTAGTAAGTCACCTCTCAATCTTCTTCTCTCTAATGAGAACAGCCTCATTGCCCTCAGCCTTTCCTCATAAGACATTCCTTCCATACCAGGCAACATCCTAGTAAATCTCCTCTGCACTCTTTTCAAAGCTTCCACATCCTTCTTATAATTCGGTGACCAGAACTAAACACACTGAAACACTGAAATCATAGTCTTTGAGCCACATCACCAATTCCATTCCTTACAGACTTGAGCCCTCTCCCTGACAACTGTCTGGAGGTGAACCAAAAATCAAACTGGGACCCATTGCTAAGTGTCATTTCTATAACATCACCTGACTCACCCCAACCTGAGCTCATTTGCTTCAAATCGTTTTGCTACTTCCCCCAGACATGACTATCCCATTGCTCACCTTGACATCCTCAAATGTTTTAACTTCCATAAATTTAAGATAATTAAAAACTCTGCTGTCTGACTGGTAATGCATACTAAGTCACTTATTACAAGTGTGTTCAGTGATGCACATAGTCACCCAGTTAAGCAATGTACTGATTTTAAAATTTGCATTACAAACCTTCCAGGGCGAGAAGAAAGTGAGGACTGCAGATCAGAGTCAAAAAGTGTGGCTCTGAAAAGCACAGCTAGTCAGGTAGCATCTGAGAAGCAGCAGAGTTGACATTTCAAGCATAAGCTCTTCATCAGGACTACCCTCTTCATTACCTGCTTAAACTCCTCCAGGCCCACACTTGCAGAATCTCTGCATTTTTCCAATTTTGGCTTCTTTAGCATCCCCAGTTTTAATCTCTAAAACTGTATCTTCAGTTGCTGACAGGGCCAAGCTCTGGAAAAACCTCACTGCTCCACCTTAAACATCATGATCCCAAACAAACCCATCTCTAAACTGTATGTAAATTTGCTCACTGAGCTGGAAGGTTTGCTTTCAGATGTTTCATCACCATACTAGGTAACATCATCAGTGAGCTTCCGGAGGAGCATTGGTGGTATGATCCGCTTTTTACTTATGTGTTTAGGTTTCCTTGGGTTGGTGATGTCATTTCCTGTGGTGATGTCAGCTCCTACTAGTTTTCTCAGGGGGTGGTAAATGGGATCCAAATCAGTGTGTTTGATCTACATTGAAACACATTGACGTGGATCCCCTTTACCACCTCCTGAGAAAAAGAACAGGAAATGTCATCACCATGGGAAATGACATCACCAACCCATGGAAACCTAAACACGTAAATAAAAAGCTGGCCAAACCACCAGTGCTTCACCGGAGGCTCACTGATGATGTTACCTAGTATGGTGACGAAACGTCTGAAAATAAACCTTCCAGCTCAGCAAGCAAACTTACGTCCAGAACCTCAACCTGAGCTACAAACCTTCTCAAAACTCGCTATCATCTCTAAACTCCCAAGACTTAGGTCTTGGCTCCCCACTCTGTAACTGGATCGTTGACATCCTGACCTATAGGCCACAATCAGTAAGAACAGGCGATAGCACGTAATACCCAACACCATGCCTTGCAAGACTGCATACTCATCCCCCTATTATACACTTTATACATACATGACTGTGTGGCCAAATTCTGCACCAACTCCATTTACAAGTTTGCTGATGACACTACCATTGTAGGTTGGATCTCAAACAATGACAAGACAGAATACAGGAAAGAGAGTGAGTGCTCAACAGCATAGTATAAGGACAGCAATCTCTTCATCATCAGCAGCAAAACCACTCACTTCAGGAAGAGGTGTTGAGAGCATGTCCCTGTCTGCATGAACGGTGCTAAGGTGGAGATGGTCACAAACGTCAAGTTCCTAGGAATGATGATCACTAACAATCTGCCCTGGTCCACCAACATCGATGTGATGATCAAGAAAACACAAAGTCTCTACTTCCTCAGGAGGCTAAGGAAATTCAGCATGTCGTCATGGACTCTTACAAATTTTTATAGATGCACCATAGAAAGTATCCTATCTGGATGTAACAGTGTGACATGGCATGTGCTCTTCCCAGGACTACAAGAAACTACAGAGAGCCCAGTCCATCACGGAAACCAGCTGCCCATCCATTGACTCCATCAATACTTCCCACTGCCTTGGGAAAGCAACCAACATAATCAAAGACCCCCTCGCACCCCAGTTGTACTCTCGCACCCTCTTGCATCGGGCAGATGATATAAAAGATTGAATACATGTACGTATAGATTCAAGAATAGCTTCTTTCCCACAGTTATCACTTTTGACGTCTCAAATGTTAATTCTGATTGCTTTCTCTCTCTGCACCTTCTTCCAGCTGTAGTACTATACAGGTAGTTCTGCTATTACGCAGTAGCTGCATTCCTGAGCAGCTCTGTGTTATACAAAAATCGCATTATACAAATCACATTTAAAGTTGGCTATGCTACAGCCAACACACACTTTAAAAGTTTGCACCTTAGAAACCCTCAAATTCATGTTATAGCAGAACAACCTGTATTCTGCTGCCCTGATGCATTTTATAAAGGTACAATCTGCCTGTACTGCATGCAAAACATCATATTTCACTATCACGGTACATGTGACAACAATAAAATCAATAAAGTTCTCTTTCTGTATACCTTGCTTTCATACTTTAAGCCACTTTTAAAATTTAACTTCTAGACAAAGCTTCTGACCATCTAATCTTATATGCCACGGTGCGGCTTGGTGCCAAATTTTGTTTGATAACATTCCTCTGAAGGAACTTGGGGCTTTACTTTGTTAAAGGCACTATAAAAACACGTTGTTACTGTTATTTTACTATCTTTATATATCAGAACCAGGATCTGTTTATCACTTGTACACACAAGGAGGAACAAGAGACTTGCTAAACATGATGGGCAGAAGCTACTTATCAACTTAAGAGATGGATTAATAGATTGCTTAGTACTTTATTTATGGTGGATCATTAACATTAATATTCTTCACATTTTAATCAAGGGTCATTTCAGTATCTTCCAAAATGTAAAAATGTGGGAACTAAAACAAAGATCATTCAATATTTATAAAAATCCTCATTATCAAACATTTCTGCAGAATAGCACAAAAATATCTATCATGTGATAGCAAACAATAAAAGCGAGCTCTCTTTTAATAAAGAAGTGTAGTTGTACAAAGGATCAGTCATGATCCCAGTATTGGTAAAACAAGCTCAAAAAGAACAGGAATAGAAGTGTCAGCTTGTGTTCCTAATATTAAATGCTAGAGTCCTGCTGGCATGGAACTAAGAAAACTCAGATTCCAACTTTAACAGAACTTTCAGTGCTTGCTTTCAAATGCAATGTGGACAGTTTCTATTTATGTGTACAGCCTCAAAAAAAAAAGCTTACCCATGTGAGGAAAAGTCATTTTACAATAAGGAATTATTCACAGGATAGGAGTCTTCCTTGCGAGGGCAGCATTTATTGTACTTTCCAACTTGAAAAGGAGACGGTAAGCCACCTTCTTAAACCTCTGCAATCCAGGTGCTGTAGGTATACCCACAGTGCCTGTGAGAAGGGAGAGCCAGGATTTTGACTAGCAGCAAAAGAAAAACAGTGGTATAGTTGCAGAATGGCCTGTAGCTTGGAGAGGAGCTCATTCCCACGCACATTCCACTTTTGTTCCTTTAGGTAGCAAGTCATTGGAGTTTTGAGTATATTGCTCTCATTAAGAAAATATTTAAATATATTTCACTACTAATGACTGTGGAAAGTTAAAAATCACACAACACCAGGTTATAGTCCAACAGGTTTAATTGGAAGCACACTAGCTTTCGGAGCGACGCTCCTTCATCAGGTGATTGTGGAGGGCTCGATCGTATTCTGTGTTACGATCGAGCCCTCCACAATCACCTGATGAAGGAGCGTCGCTCCAAAAGCTAGTGTGCTTCCAATTAAACCTGTTGGACTATAACCTGGTGTTGTGTGATTTTTAACTTTGTACACCCAGTCCAACACCGGCATCTCCGAATTATGACTGTGGAAGCATTGGGTGAAGTGGTGAAAGATAACTAGGTTGCCTCAAATGTGGTATGGATTTGTGTTAAGAAATGCATAAAATGCAATCCCCAACAAACTATCAAAAACAAATGATGTTTACCCAAAGGATACTCAGTATACTCATGGACTCGCTGCCAGGATAGATCAGGCATCCTTCTTCTAAACTGGCTTCTTTGGAGAAAGGACAGTATACCAGAGCACCACCAGTGGCAGACTGATCAAACAGAAGTTTGTTTCTTTGAATCTTCATTTCTTCATGAATGTTTTCTGCCAACAAGCTTGGTGGAATATCAAAAATACACTCCCGCAACAAAGTATTTAAAAGTCTTGCTTGCATACTTCTACAAGAAAGTGGGCACCTATAAAAATTATGAAGTGCATAAACAGAAGAATGTGAAATATAGTCACCTATACATTTTTGCAGGTCCTAATATTTACATGCAGTAGGACAAGCAATACAATGTTACAATTATACTTAACCATATATTACTTTTCAAACAACTTTGGTGAATTCTTAAAAGAACCTAGATCAAAGGCCATTCTGAATATTGATTTTTATATTTAGAAAATCTAATCCTATAACTCAGCAAATGCAACTTAAATGTTCATACATACCTAAAATATTCAATACTCAAAGGCTGTCATTTAGAGCTAATGTATACGGCATGTTTACTTTTTACATTACTCTGTATTTTGTTAAAATGAATTTGATGACATCAGTAAAATGTAACCTGGGCAAATCATTCAGCATATCTGGCAAGGGATCTTTTTTTCTAGAAACCAACATTACAATATGTATCAAAAACAGAAATTCCTGAAGAAACTCAGGTCTAGTAGTATCTGTGCAGAGAAAAGTTAATATTTCAGGTCTTGTGACCCTTCTCCAGAACCAGTAAAATGTGGTATATATCCTGAAGACTGGGGGATGGGAAAATTTTAATTTTTTTTACAACATGTATACTGAACAGGATATAAATTCTAGTGCCACTTACTCATTTTGCTTTACTTGCTCTGTGAACGCCCTCAGATGGCTTACATTTATTGTGGTCTGTCTTGCTTTTCCCTTGAAAGAAGAACATTGTGATGACAAAAGTATTTAATATCCAAGCTCTCTATACTTACTATATTAAACATATAAGGTCTAACAGACTAAAGCTGTTCAAATTTGGTGTGGTCCATAACACCAAGATAGCTGAAGAATAACAAGAGATGTAGGCTACAGAGGCTGAAATGCCGAAACTAGTCAAACCACAGAGCCAGACTGGTCATAGTATTAAAGCCTACAGTATTTAACTGACGTAGGTTCAAGGTTTGGTCAGATCAATGGGCTTCCCAATCCTCACCAATCTGTTCTTGCCTAATAGCCAAATACATACTTTCAGACTTACAACCTTGTGTAAGTACAGCAGGAACAAAAATAAATCATACAATTCATTTTGTTCATCATGAAATTGTTATAATTTTATTAAATTCTTGTAATCACTTTACAAAAAACAAAACCAATCCTTACCCTGAGGGGATATTCTCCAAAATAGAAGTTCTCCTCTAGAAGTTTGCCCATTGAACTGAAGGCATCATTACGGTGATCAAGAAAGAAATTAGCCATCTTCAAAATTATGAAAAGCAAGTTGACAGAGGATAAACAAATTTGCATAATAGAAGCAACTCAAATTGTTATACCTCTCCTGCTCATCAACTAGTTTATAGATTGTTTTACATGCCATTCCTTTAACATGTTGCAACTATTACACCACATTCCAGTAAATAAACAAACTAATTCATTTTAATAGAATGGAATATCAAATTTTGTGATATGAATGCATCATAACTCAAACCAAATAATGAAGCCATTGATCACAAAAAGATCCATATAGCCTTTATTAATAGAAATTGAAACAGGTGTAGATTTAACACAGACTATCACTGGTCAATTATCATGAGAATGAAGGGTCGTAGAGAATCATGGTTTTTATAATGAATTATAGAAAATTGTTCTTCAATTTCTGAACTATATCTCAACATAAAATAAAACGTTTCATGCAACATACCTGTAGCGTGAAATTAAGTGCACCCATTGTCATTTCATCCCTTCCTCCAGTTGTCATTAGCCTCCCAGTATAAGTTAGATCTTCCAGGCTTGTTGGCTGAAACTTGCAAACTTAAGTGGAAAGAGAAAATATAGAGTTTCAGAATAAACAACAGGAAAAAATACATACAGAAATTAGACTTTCCATCAGAGGTCACTACATGAACAAAATATCTTTAAAAGGAAATTGGAATTTAAAAAGTAATAGAGCATTTAAAACTACTTTTTGTTTAACTAACAATGCTTATTTCATGGATAGCAAAATGATAATAAGACCATACTGAGAATGTGCACAGGGTATGAGCAGGTAGGGAAAGAGTTAAGTTTTGAGTTTTGTGAAACAAAAGGTCAGATCAGTTAAGAACTCATAATAAACAATGAGGTGCTGGAGGGACAGGTAGTGGGCTGACAAGGTGGAAAAGCATTCATTATGCAAAACCATTTAACAAGATCAAGAAGCATTCAGCATGTAAAGTCATTTAACAAGGTGAAAAGCGAGCTATTCATTGTGTAACAACAGATGGCTTAATCTTTACTATTGACACTCGCTGATTGTAGTGGCCACCCAATGAATATGTATATTGCCTTACCTGGATGCTCCTCCCTGCAAGTGACTATATTACTCATTAAGAGAAGACAAAGAACTCCTGTTCTCTGTGCACGTGGGCGATCGTTCTCTCTCCCTTCAGGGCCCAGAATAAAAATGAAGGAGGTAAAACTATACTGTGTCGCTGAGCGTTTTGCTTCGACTGAGACAGGAAAGGGACAATATGATGTAGGACCAGAAACTGGCCTTTTAGCCATTGAATCTGTTCTACCATTCATGAGATCATGGCTCATCTATCAATCCTCAGCTCCACTTTACCATCTTATCCCCAATTTCACTTAATTCTCTTACAGATTAAGTATAATCAAGGTTGAGACAGACAGATTGCTACTGACCCAGCTCTGAC
This sequence comes from Chiloscyllium plagiosum, assembly GCF_037043375.1. Taxonomy (NCBI): domain Eukaryota; kingdom Metazoa; phylum Chordata; class Chondrichthyes; order Orectolobiformes; family Hemiscylliidae; genus Chiloscyllium; species Chiloscyllium plagiosum. Next base: position 109,392,457 of record NW_028270139.1, read on the forward strand.
TGTGCTCTGTGGTAGAGAATTCCAGATTGACTATCCTCTGAGAGAAAAAAATTTCTCATCTTGGTAAGATTAGGGAGAGGTAGGTTGAGATTCTAGGGCATGTCAATATTAAGGAAGTAGTGGTGTTAGATGTCTCGAAAAATATTGAAGTAGATAAGCCCCCAGGGCCTGATGGGCTCGATCCCAAGATCTGACAGGATCAGAGGTTGAGGGGCGACCTGATAGATGTATATAAAATTATGAGAGGAATGGATAGGGTGGATAGTCGGTGTCTTTTCCCAGGGTGGTAATGTAAAATACTAGGCTTTAGGGTGAAAGAGAGAAAGCTTTCTTTTTAAACAGAAGCTGTACCTGTCTAAAACACGCATCCAGAGAAAGTGGTTGAAGCAAGTACGATAGCAACGTTTGAGGCATTTAGACAGACACATGATCAGGCAGAGAATAGAGGGATGCAGAAAATGTGTGCAGATGGGATTAGTTTAAAATGGCATCATGGCCAGCACAAACACAACGGGCCAAATGGCCTATTCCAGTCCTGGACTGTTCTATGTTCCATCTCTGCTTTCATGGTTGACCGCTTACTCTGAAATTATGCACTCTGGTGCTAGACTCTTCCACAGGGGATACAACCTTTCTGCAACTACCATGTATGTTTCGAGGTCACTTCCATTATTCAAAATTCTAATGACTACAAGTCCAACCTACTCATCTCTCCTCCTAAGTCAATCCCTCCTAACCTAGAATCAACCTGGTGAAGTTTCTCTGGACTGCCTCCAATCTTTCCTTAGATAAAGGGACTAAAATTATTCATGGTAATCCAGGTCTCTCTGCCTAGAGCTTTAGCAACATCTCCCTATTTTATACTCCAATCTCTTTCAAATAAAGGCCATCTATTTGCCTTCCCTATTATCTGGTGAACTTGGATCATGTAGAGTGAACACACTTTTATGAAAGAAAATTTGAAGTTTTTTAAAGTGTATAAAGTGGGTAGATAATGGAGAATCAGTGGATGTTGTATATTTGGATTTTCAAAAGTCATTTACCAACAATAGGTTATTATGCAAAGTTAGGGTTTCTGGGATTTGGGGCAATGTACTTGCATTCTTCGAAGACTGGTCAATAGACAGAAAACAACATAGGAACAAATGAGCTGCTTACAGAATACAGACAGTAATTAGTGGAATGCTTCAAAGATTGGTACTTCGGTCTAAATTATTGGGTGTTAACCATGACTCAGTTGGCAGCTGTGGGTTTAAGTAGTGTTCCCTGAACAGAGGAAAGGTGTCACTTCAGCGCAGTACAGAGGCAACATTGCACCTTTAGAGGTGCAAATTTTAAGAAAAGAATGATGCCAAGGTTCTGTCTACCCTCTCAGGTACATATTTGAAATAATGTCATGGAACATTTTCATAAGAATGAGGGAGTTATCCCCAGTGTTCTGGCCAATATTGATCCCTCTATCGACATCACAAAACAGAATCAGGTCATTATGATCTCCAGTATGAAGGGATTACAAGCAAAAGTTCAACAGGTTGGCACTCTACTCACTAGAGTTGAGAAGAATGAGAGGTGATTGCATTCTAATTCTACACTCCCCCAAAAGGCAAAGTCGCAGAATTAAAGAGCACTAATTTAAGACTGCAATGAGGCAGAGTCTTTGGAATTCCTTGCCCCAGAGACCTGTGGGAGAAGTGTTCTTGTGTATAGTTGAAGCTGATTTAGATTCTTGATCAGCAGGTGAATCAAGGATTATGGGAAAGTGGACAGGAAAGTGGACATGAGGAGTGTCAAAGCAGCCATGATCCTACTGAGTGGCAGAGCAAGTTCGAGGGGTCAAATAGCCTACTCCTACTCCCATTTTGTATGGTCTTATTCCTAAATTGCTGTCACTGGGATTAGCTGAGCACAAATTACCTGCCATGTTTCTATATTACAACAACATCTGCACTTCAAAAAGTACTTAATTGACTGCAAAGGACATTGGAATATACAGCGGTTATCGAAAGTGCTACATCAATGGAACTCTCTCTTCTTTTTACAATCTATGCCAATGACTTACATGAGCAGTCCAAGTGTAATTTATCCAAGATTGCTGGGAAAGTAAGCTCTGAAGAAGATCTAAAGATCAAGATGGTGGCAAATGGAGTATAACATGGCAGTGTTTTGTCACCTACTTTGATAGGAACAAGAGAAATCAAAAAGATAATTTTTTGGTGGGTAAGGCACTGGCAAATATTTGATTTGTGTGGTTTACTACACTAGCTCTTCCATGAGGCACTGGTTGGTACATTGAGATATAGTGAGGACTGCTGATGCTAGCGAGTCAGAGTAGATGAGTGTAGCACTGGAAAAACCACATCAGGGGGAATCTAAGGAGCAGGAGTCGTTATTTCAAGCAGGAGCCCTGATGAAGGGTACTGCCTGAAATGTCAACTCTCCTGCTTCTCAGACGCTGCCTGGCTTGCTGTGTTTTTCCCAGTGCCACACTCTATCTACATTGGTCATACATTGCTGACTTGATCAATTCACAGAAACATGATCACACCCATCTTTGCAACACCAGAAACAGCTGAGTCTTGGTAAGTATTGAAGCTTATTCATTCCATATTATGGGTCTCTGCACAGATTGAAGCAGCCACATACAAAGGTGACTGTCAGGATAAAAGCAGTGTTGGGTACATTTTTTCAACTCTTAATAGAATTGTATATCGTGTTTCTGTGAATAAAGTCCATTTTCAATGTATGGACAATGAAGATTACTACTCAAGCAATCGTCACAGCACAGCAGCGGGTATGACGAAGATAACGCCGTGTACGGCAACACAAAGAACAACTTGCACCCGATGACCAGGATCTTACCCCAAATGGACAGGGAGCACTGCTCACGTCTAGTTTTTGTTTCACCATAGCTATCTGGTCTTTCCAAAGAAATGTACTTCTAACCACAAGCTCATCATGGAGTGGTCTGCATATAACATCTGAGGCCCTGCAGGAAAAGGAGATAGTAAATTCTGTTTGATGGTTTCTCGAGATGACTCAAAATCTTTTGGCAAAATGCCTCATCTCCAGATTTTTCAAACAATCAGCAAGAAATAGCTGGCCGGTGGTGAGAAAGGCCCTTCCACTTCACAAACCACCTTCAGGGTGGCTGAAATAGGGAAGATCCCATTAGATGGAAAATGCCTCTATAAAGAAGGTCTCCTGCAGGGATGCAGTGGTTTGATCAAGCTTCATCACAAGCAGGACAATGATGCTGTTCCCAGAATGTGCACTGAGACAAACAGTATGTACAGCCATAGAGTCATCAACTCAGTGAAAGATGCTCTTTGGTCAGTTTAAAACTTGCTAGCCTTCCAGTGCAAGGAGCAGTCCATATCCAAGTGTTGCAGACTGGCACATTCCAACATTCACGTGTTAAGGGACCCAGAAGAACTTGGGGCAGCTGCCATAGAGGTGCATTGAGGAAATAACAGTTCAAGGCCTTTCAGTTATAGTATAATGTATAGAATCAGTCAGGTTAGATGCATCACATGGAAAATATATTGTAAATATCTATTGTGCGGCAACTGTATTGAGGCATCTGTTTGCAACATATTGTAGGGAAAATTTTTTAATTTTACTGCGCTTTGCTCAACTTGAAATGTTTTGAATATACATTTGAAATGTTGTGAATATTTTTGGAAAAAGATAGATTGTGTGTCTTTGCATATGAATTGTTGAAAATTAACAGAAGTACAGTAAGGAATTAAGAAGAAATAAGATCCTTAGTTTTATATGGAAGGCTCTGCAATAAAGTCTTGCTGCAATTATATGGGGCTTGAGGGATTGTAGTTCAGAGTGTGGTGTTGGAAAAGCACAGCAGGTCAGGTAGCAGCCGAGGAGCAGGAGAATCGATGTTTCGGGCATAAGCTCCCTAGAAAGGGCTTATGCCCAAAACGTCGAGTCTCCTGCTCCTTGGATGCTGCTTGACCTGCTGTGCTTTTCCAGCACCACACTCTTGACTCTGATCTCCAGCATCTGCATCCTCACTTTCTCCTCCTTGAAGGATTGTAAACAATCTTTAGTGTCTATTCTTAAGGAAGGATACAGTTGTAACAAAGGGGAAACAAACATTTATGTTATTTTTTCCAGGAATGTATAGGTTGTCCTGTAAGCAAGAGTTCAATAGAAATGGCCTGTTTAAATATGGGACATCCACTGAAACAAACGAAAAAGTGGAAATATCAGAGGTCGTTTCCCTGGCTGGAAAATATAAAATTAGGAATCGTAATCTCAGAATAAAACGGTTATCAATTTAGAACTGGGGTGAGAGGAAATACCTTCACTCAGATTGTGAATATTTGGAAAACTCTAACTTAGATGACTGTAGATTACTAGTCACTGAGTTGGTGAATACACGTTGCTGCTATTGAGTATTGGTGGTATGAGAAAGGACTGTCAGCCAACATACAGGGGTGCCCCAAGCCTTCTATAGGCGTATAAACAATTAAAAGGTCAAAGGAGAAGTACAGTCAATGAGGAACCAAAATGAGGATTTACACCTCAAGACAAAGTCTACAGTTGACGTGTTAAACGAATACTTTATGTTTGCCTTTACTTAATCAGAAGAACCTACCCAGACCATGATGACAGTCACTAGAAGGGTTCCAAATTGATAGGGCAAAAGTATTAGACTGACTGTCGGTACTTCAAGTTAACAAGGTACCTGGACCGATGAGATGCATCTGACAGTTAGAAGGAAGTGAGTGTGAAAATTGCAGGGACACCGAACACAATCTCTGTCTTCCCTAGATTTGGGGGGAGTTGTCAGATTGGAACATTGCAAACATTATAAGCTTTCTTGAATATGGCTGTAAGGATGAGCCCAGTAATTACATTCTGGATTAGTGGTGCTGGAAGAGCACAGCAGTTCAGGCAGCATCCAAGGAGCTTCGAAATCGACGTTTCGGGCAAAAGCCCTTCATCAGGAATAAAGGCAGTGAGCCTGGAGCGTGGAGATATAAGCTAGAGGAGGGTGGGGAGAAAGTAGCATAGAGTACAATGGGTGAGTGGGGGAGAGGATGAAGGTGTTAGGTCAGGGAGGAGAGGGTGGAGTGGATAGGTGAAAAAGGAGATAGGCAGGTAGGACAAGTCCAGACAAGTCATGGGGACAGTGCTGAGCTGGAAGTTTAGAACTAGGGTGAGGTGGGGGAAGGGGAAATCAGGAAACTGTTGAAGTCCACATTGATGCCCTGGGGTTGAAGTGTTCCGAGGCGGAAGATGAGGCGTTCTTCCTCCAGTCTGGTGGTGAAGGAGCGGCAGTGAAGGAGGCCCAGGACCTCCATGTCCTCGGCAAGGTGGGGTGGTGGGGGGAGAGTTGAAATGTTGGGCCACGGGGCGATGTGGTTGATTGGTGCGGGTGTCCCAGAGATGTTCGCTAAAGCGCTCTGCTAGGAGGCGCCCAGTCTCCCCAATGTAGAGGTGACCGCATCGGGAGCAACGGATACAATAAATGATATTAGTGGATCTGCAAGTAAAACTTTGATGGATGTGGAAGGCTCCTTTAGGGCCTTGGATAGAGGTGAGGGAGGAGGTGTGGGCACAGGTTTTACAGTTCCTGCGGTGGCAGGGGAAAGTGCCAGGATGGGAGAGTGGGTTGTAGGGGGGGGGGCGCGTGGACCTGACCAGGTAGTCACAGAGGAAACGGTCTTTGCGGAAGGCGGAAACGGGTGGGGAGGGAAATATATCCCTGGTGGTGGGGTCTGTTTGGAGGTGGCGGAAATGTCGGCGGATGATTTGGTTTATGCAAAGGTTGGTAGGGTGGAAGGTGAGCACCAGGGGCGTTCTGTCCTTGTTACGGTTGGAGGGGTGGGGTCTGAGGGCGGAGGTGCGGGATGTAGACGAGATGCGTTGGAGGGCATCTTTAACCACGTGGGAAGGGAAATTGCGGTCTCTAAAGAAGGGGATGCTGCCTGAACTGCTGTGCTCTTCCAGCACCACTAATCCAGAATCTGGTTTCCAGCATCTGCAGTCATTGTTTTCACCCAGTAATTACAGTCCAGTCAGTTTAACTTCAGTGATAGGAAGCTTCTGAAGACAATTATTTAAGATAGAATTAATAGTTACATGGAAAAAGATGGGTTGATTAGGAAGAATCAGCATGAAGGGCCTTCTTGTGGTGCAGTGGTATGTCCCTGTTTGTGGACAAAGAGCCTGGGTTCAAATCTCACCTACTCCAGGGTTGTGTAATAATATCTCTGAACAGGTTGGTTAGAAAATTAGGTTAAAATATTTTCCTTAGACCATGTATATATGGGGTGTGGGCGTTTGAACTCCCTTTTTGATTTTCTTAAAAACCTCCTTCTCTGTTTTTGATTGCACTTCAGTCCCACGCTCCTGATCTTCGGGCACCTGGTACAGAGGGGTGACGGCAAGTCTGAAGACCTCCTCGTGGGTCTGCTCCTGAGCCTGGTCAAACTGGCCATAAACAGGTCCAGGCAGCGGGTCGTGGAGGGAGCCGTTAGAGCTGACTGCCTGCCCTTCTTCCACGGTTACGTTAGAGCTCGGGTGTCTCTGGAGAAGGAGCATGCGGTGTCCACCAACACCCTTGAGCTGTTCAGGGAGACGTGGGCACCGCAGGGAGTGGAGTGCATTATTTCCCCCTCCAACTCTAATTTGATTTAATCCCTGCCCTCCCCTTCACTGTTTGACCACGCAGCATTGCCCTTTGATGTGAAGGGCACTGCTTGTCACTGACCACTTGGGTGTTTCTTTTCTTCCTGGTGGTGGAAACTGAATAAAGATTTGTATACCTTGTGTCTTTCACGGTGTCTCAAACCTGCACACACACAACATGGGTGCTGGGGAAAAAATAATAAAATAAGCACTACCGCAGTTAGGCAGTAGTGTGGGTAATTTTTAAAACAATAAACAGGAGTGTCATGGGTTCTGAAAAAAAAGAATCAGCATGGGTTTCTAAGGCAGAAATCATGTTTAGCTAAAGTTATTGCAGAATTTGAAGAGGTAGTAATGTTCAAACAGGTAATGCCATTGATGTGGAGTACATGGACTTTCAGCAAGTGTTTGGTACACAACAAACCTGTGAGGAAAGTTGTAGGACAAGGCATAAAGGGGTCAACAGCAACGTAGATGCAAATCTGGATGAGTGATAGGAAGCCTGGAATAATGGTCAACAGATATTTTTTGGGATGGAGAAAGGTTTGTAATGGAGCTCCCCAGGGGTTAGTATTGGGACCCCTGCTTTTCTTGATATCTATCATCTTGGTGTGCAGAGAACAATTTAAAGTTTGCAAAAGATGCAAAACATGGTAGACTTATAAACAGAGAAGAACAGTTTAGAACACCAAAAAACACACACACTTGTTGGTGCAGTGGGTGAGTAGGTAGCAGATGCATTTCAATGCAGAAAAAAGTGAGGTGATGCATTTCATAGAGATGTACAGGGTGGAAACAGACCCTTTGGTCCAACTCGTCCATGCTGACTAGATATCCTAAACTGATCTAGTCCCATTTGCCAGCATTTGGCCCAAATCCCTCTAAACCCTTCTTATTCATGTATCCAGAGAAAGTGAGGACTGCAGATGCTGAAGATCAGTCGGGTGTGTGGTGCTGGAAAGGTATAGCAGGTCATGCAGCATCCGAGGAGCAGGAGAATCAACGTTTTGGGCATAAGGACTTATGCTGGAAACGTTGATTCTCCTGCTCCTCAGATGCTGCCTGACCTGCTGTGCTTTTTCAGCACCACACTCTCGACTATTCATGTACCCACCTAGATATCTTTTAAATATTTTAATTGTATCCACCTCCACCACTTCCTCAGGCTGCTCATTTCATACATGCACCACCCTCCACGTGAAAAAATTATCCCTCAGGTCTCTTTTAAATCTTTCCCCTCTCACCTTAAACCTATGCCTTCTAGTTTTGGTCTCCCCTCCTTGCAAAAATGGTGGATGGGAGAGAATCGTGGTAGTAATTGCTGCTCCTTTTTTTGAGGGCTTTTTTTCAATGCTGGAAGTAATTTCCTTACTTTCTTGGAGCAGTAATTACTGTTTTTATAAAGTTTGCATTTTTTGATACTTTTAAGAAGAAAATCAAAAACAATGAAACCTTAAATGGGAGGAAATAGAGAGAGAGAGAGTCGGAGACGAACTTTCAGGATAGCGACCACGTGGAGAGGGTGAAGGGCTGAGGCGGCACGGTGGCTCAGTAGTTAGCACTGCTGCCTCACAACACCAGGTACCTGGGTTCAATTCCCACCACAACCACCTGTGTGGAGTTTGCACATTCTCCCCGTGTCTGCATGGGTTTCCTCTGAGTGCTCAGGTTTCCTCCCACGATCCAAAGATGTGCAGGTCAGGTGAATTGGCCATGCTAAATTGCCCATAACGTTAGGTGCATTAATCGAGGTAAATATAGGTTAGGGGAATGGGTCTGGGTGTGTTACTCTTCAGAGGGTCGGTGTGGACTTGATGGGCCAAAGGGCCTGTTTCCATATTGTAGGGAATCTAAACCAAACAGAAGGAGCAGTGCACTTTCACAGCTGACTAATTGCAAATACTTGGTCAGAAGATCATTGAAAAACAACATCAAATAGAGCATACAACCATTGTTCCATCTAATCTTTGCAGCTACACTGTTGTTCCGTTGGATTCTGAAGTTGCTGCTGTGCACAAACCTTGGAGGTCTGCACGACAAAAAGAAAATAAACTGAGCATAGGTACAATTCTAAAGGGGTTGCAGCAGCATTCCATTTGCAATTCCACTGTCAATGAATTTCGGGGACAATAACGTTAAACTCGCCTTCCATCACATTTGCCTCTGTATCCATTTGTTTGTGCAAGAGTCTTTTCCTTTAACCCACCTCCAATACTGTCCACCTAGATCCCACCCTCTGGCCCTTACATGCACTCAACCTGTTCATTGAGAACTGTTCATGTGACATGGCATCTTAATTTCTCTACCCACTCACCCATTCAAAACTATCTGCCTCTGAACTGACAACCTCAAAGAAAAAAGGCCTGAAGAGTCAACATCGTCCTCTGCCTGGCTGAGCTCATCCTCATTTTCAGGAACTTCTCCTTTTACTTCAGATCAAAGGGGTAGCCATGGATACACACATGAACCTCTGTTATACCTGTTATGGTATACGTGCAACATTCCTTATTCCATTCCTACTCAGGTTACTCCCCACAACTGCTTCTGTTTCTCATGCAGAATTGTAAAATGTTAACAATTTTACTTTTAATTTCCACATGCTCTCACATTCAACTGGTCCATCTGACTCCTCCTTTCCCTTTCTTGACATCTGTTTCCATTTCCTAGGATAGGTTGGCCACTGATATTCACTACAAACCCACTGACTTCCACAGTTACCTGGACTATAAAACCTCACACTGTGCTTCTTCTAAAGACTCTATTCCATTGTCCCAATTTCTCTGTCTCTCACATCTCTATTGATGATGCTACCTTCCGCAGAGTGGGGGGGCCTCAGAAACATCCACCTTTTGCCTCAGCCAAGAATTCCCCACCACTATGGTTGGAAATAGATGGGAGATATACATTGGGGTGTCAAAACTCATACTGGATAGATGCTTTGCAGAATACCGACACTCTATCCACAAAAATGACCCCAAGGTTGCAATTGTCTGCCTCTTCAATACACCACTATGTTCCCTAGCCAACATTTCTGTCTTGGGCTTGCTGTAGTGTTTCAGCAAGGCTCAGCACAGGCTGGAGGAACATCTAATTTTCGGCTTGATAACTCTGTGGTCTTCAGGGCTCAATATAGAGTTCAATAATTTGAGAGCCTGATCACTTTCCTCCAATAACCTAATCCACCCCCCAACCCAGTCATCACATGGGCTGCTTTCAGTACAGCCAACCCATTTCCACCTAATTATGATCCCTGTGATCACGTTTTCTTTATCCCTAGCATATTATCATGCATTAGGTAAAAACAATGACTGCAGATGCTGGAAACCAGATTCTGGATTAGTGGTGCTGGAAGAGCACAGCAGTTCAGGCAGCATCCAAGGAGCTTCGAAATCGACGTTTCGGGCAAAAGCCCTTCATCAGGAATAAAGGCAGTGAGCATGGAGCGTGGAGAGATAAGCTAGAGGAGGGTGGGGTGGGGAGAAAGTAGCATAGAGTACAATGGGTGAGTGGGGGAGAGGATGAAGGTGATAGGTCAGGGAGGAGAGGGTGGAGTGGATAGGTGGAAAAGGAGATAGGCAGGTAGGACAAGTCCGGACAAGTCATGGGGACAGTGCTGAGCTGGAAGTTTAGAACTAGGGTGAGGTGGGGGAAGGGGAAATGAGGAAACTGTTGAAGTCCACATTGATGCCCTGGGGTTGAAGTGTTCCGAGGCGGAAGATGAGGCGTTCTTCCTCCAGGCGTCTGGTGGTGAGGGAGCGGCGGTGAAGGAGGTCCAGGACCTCCATGTCCTCGGCAGAGTGGGAGGGGGAATTAAAATGTTGGGCCACGGGGCAGTGTGGTTGATTAGTGCGGGTGTCCCGGAGATGTTCCCTAAAGACATCCATTCCTTTGTCTGTCTAATTGTCATCCTGTCTCTTCGAGCTCACTTCTTTCCTCCATCTCTCTATCTTCAGTATATTTGCCACCATTTCCTTGCTATTATTGATTCTGAAGAACAGAGACTGGACTTGAAACGCTAACTCTGCTCTCTCTCCACATATGCTGCAAGTCCTGATCAGTTTCTCCAGCAATTCGTATTTTTAGAACATAATACCCAAGTTAAAGTTTGCATTGCAGCTCACTGACCTTTTTGTTTCTCGTTATGATGAAAGGCTGTCAGTCTGAAACTCAACTCAACCTTTTGGTCCAGGTACCTGACCATAGAGTCATAGAGATGTACAGCATGGAAACAGACCCTTCGGTCCATCCAGTCCATGCCGACCAGATATCCCAACCCAATCTAGTCCCACCTGCCAGCACCCGGCCCATATCCCTCCAAACCCTTCCTATTCATATACCCATCCGAATGCCTCTTAAATGTTGCAATTGTACCAGCCTCCACCACTTCCTCTGGCAGCTCATTCCATACACGTACCACCCTCTGTATGAAAATATTGCCCCTTAGGTCTCTTTTATATCTTTCCCCTCTCACCCTAAACCTATGCCCTCTAGTTCTGGATTCCCCGATTCAATGAAAACGACTTTGCCTATTTACCCTATCCATGCCCCTCATAATTTTGTAAACCTCTATAAGATCACACGTCAGCCTCCGACGCTCCAGAGAAAACAACCCCAGCCTGTTCAGCCTCTCTCTATAGCTCAAATCCTCCAACCCTGGCAACATCCTTATAAATCTTTTCTGAACCATTTCAAGTTTCACAACATCTTTCCAATAAGAAAGAGACCAGAATTGCACACAATATCCCAATAGTGGCCTAATGAATGTCCTGTACAGCCGCAACATGATCTCCTAACTCCTGTACTCAATAGTCTGACTAATAAAAGAAAGCATACCAAACACCTTCTTCACTATTCTATCTACCTGCGACTCCACTTCCAAGGAGCTATGAACCTGCACTCCAAGGTCTCTTTGTTCAGCAACACTTCCTAGGACCTTATCATTAAGTGTATAAGTCCTGCTAAGATTTGCTTTCCCAAAATACAGCACCTCACATTTATCTGAATTAAACTCCATCTGCCACTTCTCAGCCTATTGACCCATCTGGTCAAGATCCTGTTGTAATCTGAGGTAATCCTCTTCACTGTCACTACACCTCCAATTTTGGTGTCTTCTGCAAACTTACTAACCGTACCTCTTATGTTCACATCCAAATCATTTATGTAAATGACAAAAAGTAGAGGACCCAGCACCGATCCTTGTGGCACTCCACTGTTCAAAGGCCTCCAGTCTGAAAAACAACCTTCCATCACTACCCTCTGTCTTCTACCTTTGAGCCAGTTTTGTATCCAAATGGCAGCGGAAGGTTTTTGCACCTTGCTTTATTCCCAAATATTCAGTATCTGTTGCATCTTGCTTCTGTTCCCACTATAACCATCTTCTCACATGGTGAGAAACTGCATAGCAAATGCCTAAAGTAAAATGGTGGCGATGAAAAGATAAGCTAAACAAACTGTTTTCATGATAATGCTTTCATCCATGAGCTCTCATAAGTTTTTTTACTCATAAATAAAGCTACTGACAATGTAGCTGATAAATGAAACCAACTGTGCATTACCTGTTTTGGCTGGAAGAAGTGGAAGTGCAATGGGTTCCAATGGCTCCCAACTCTCTTGCTTCAGACTTTTCAGAGCTGACCATTTTAATTCAGTTTCCTGCAACAACAGTTGTGTGCATATATAAAGGAAACATTCAAAGGCTTGATTCAAAGAAAATGTGATTTTAAAAGATTTAAATAGTTGCTTTCTAGTGCAGAACTTGAATTTTGCAGACAAATGACATGTGGCTGAAGATAGGCAAAAGTAGGCAAAAGTGAGGACTGCAGATGCTGGAAACCAGAGTCTAGATTAGAGTGAAGCTGGAAAAGCACAGCAGGTCAGGCAGCAGCTGAGGAGCCCTGATTCCTGATGAAGGGCTTTTGCCCAAAATGTTGATTTCCCTGCTCATCGGATGCTGCCTGACCTGTTGTGATTTTCCAGCACCACTCTAATCCAGACTCATGTTACTGAAGATGTTCATCCTGCAGTCATCAGGACAAATGCAAGAATGCAAATTTCAAATGGGTACAATAATTTATTCTACAGGAGATAAAGAGTGCTGACTGATTGGAAAATCAACTTGTATGACCAAATGATTTTTAAAATTGTCTCTTTTAAACAATACGGTCTATAGGTATAAGTGCAGAATTAGGCCATTTGGCCCATCAAGGCTGCTCCACTATTCAAACATTGCTGATACATTTCTTAACCCCACTCTTCTGCCTTCTCCTGGTAACCCTTGATCCCCTTACTAAGTAAGAGCCTATCTTCTCTATCTTAAATATACTCAAATGACCTAGCTTCCACGACCTTCTGTAGCAATGCGTCCCACAGATTCATCACCCTCTCACTGAAGAAATTCCTCATCTCAATTCTAAAGGGTCATCCCTTCACTCTGTGACCATTCCCTATTCTCTATAAACATGTTCTCTATGTCCACACCATTCAGGTCTCTCAGTATTCTCTAAGTTTCAATGAGATACCCTCTCATCTTTCTAAACTCCAACAAGTACAGACCCAGAGTCCTCAACCACTCCTCACATGACAAACCCTTCATTCCCAGGATATAAAAGACAAACTGAACTAATACTACACCCTTGAGCAGTATTGCTGATACAGTAAAGTTTCACCTGATTACCTCTACATTGTATCTGAACCTGAGTGGAATCTAATTTTATGAGTTTTTTAAGTTAAAACAAATAATTGATAGATTTGTACTACCTTCTCTGCATCTACCTCTTCTCAGAAATATAATTGGGCTCTCTCCTTATTTTCACTTTCCACTACATGAGCATTGACTCATCTTCCAACATCTATGAACATATGAATATAGGATCAGATTATGCCTTTCTGCACTCAAGCCTGTTCTGCCATTTAATGAGATCTAGAACAATGTTCAATTTCCTTTCCTAACAAGAATGCATCCATTTTAAAGTCATTCAATAACCCCACTTCTACCACCTTCTGAGGCAGAGAGCCTCACAACCCTACTAAAAGAAAACCTTTAAATCTGTCTTTTAAAAAAGTGTCCCCTATTTCTGGACTCAAGTCCACCTTGCTAAGACCATTCAGAATCTTATAAACTTTAATCAAATGACCCTTCACTCGTCATCTCTAATATGCTTGATCCATCAAGCAGCTTCACCTCCCTTGTCAACTATACCCAAAAATAAATCCTTTCCTGACATCCCATGTAGGTGCAGATGAGTTCTGTCCCTTCAGCCTCCCACACGAACATTTAAGATTTACAAAACACTCCTGCCACATGAAATGACAATTGCTGTTGCTCTAACCTAGCAAGTAGTCTTGAGTATTCCCGGTGAGGTGAAGACACATCTGAGTGTTTTGCTGATTAAGCGTGCTGTATGCTGCCCCTGTCCCTCCTCAAAGGGAGGAGCAGCGGCGTTTCCCGCTTAACCATCGAGAAGGATCATCCCGCTCCCGCAGTTCAACCCTCACCTGTTGGTCCCCGCTCTCCGCACAGAACGGCTGGACATGTTCATACTGCCCCCAGCCACCCGGCTCCCGAGGGTTCCTGACGGAGGGGCCGGGATTGTAGAAGCTGGGATACAGGGAGTAGGGGAAAGCGCTCTCCATTCGACCATCACTGACCCCACATGGCATCCCTACGGAAACCAGCCCCCTCACCCCCGGCCGATGCCTGCGCGCACGCGCGCTCCCTGGAGTGAGGACCGCCTTCCAACTGACTTCCGTCTGACACGAATGAGGCCCGGAGCCTTTGCGCCAACCGCCAGGGATCCCGGCAGCTCGCGACCTTCTGTGGCTGCTCGAGTACGCCATGTTGGTGAGGGCGAGCAAATGGCCCCTGCGTTACCCAGGGCAACCAGACGCTCTCTGGCAGAAGCCGCTCGATAACGGATCTGTGCTTGTTCCGAGAGCACCAGGGCTTGCCCACTCTGCCAAGAGGCGATCTAGGAGACTTGAAAGCATGATGGACTAATCCGGGACTAAATTAATTGTTAGTTTGAAAGCCATCATGGATTTGATACAGGCAAAGTGTGCTCGACCAACTTTGATTTACTCATCCATACTCATACATTGACTTTACAGAAATTCATGTGGTTACAATTGCCAATAAATCAATAATACCACAGACAAAGTTGCACTGACAATATCAGTCAATTAGAATAAAGAGAAAACGAAAAATAAAATGGAAAACTTTAATGCTCCTTCTGTAGCACAGATATTACCAACGAAAATTGAACGAAGGTAAGTGAGAGGTTATCCAGCAGGTTTGGAAGAATAGAAAGGTAACTCATCTAAATGGAAGCCATGATGAGGAGGTGCCTGTCTTGGACTGAGGTGGACGAAGTTAAAAATCGCACAACAAACAGGTTTACTTGGAAGCACTAGCTTTCGGAGCACTGCTGCTTTATCAGGTAGCTGGTGGACCGGGATCATAAGACATAGATGTCATGCAACTGATAGGATAAATTGAACAAACCTAGATTGCTGTTAAGTCTTTCATCTTTTAGAACCCGTTCTAATGTGTGATTGTGTGATTTCTAACTTTATCTAAATGGAGAAAAACTTCGGAGTGCTTCAGTGTGAAGGGATCTCGGTGTTCTGTATGAATCATTGAAAATTTGGATGCAGGTATAGCAGATAATAAGGAAGGTGTAGTGATTGTAACAAGGTCAGCCAGATGGATCTCACAGAATATAAATTCACTGAGCTTGTTAACCTTGTCCAATCAAGGAGCCCTGGCTGGCAGATCTAAACAGGAGTATCAGAAGTTCTGTTCATTCTGACAGCTGGCTTAGAAGAAGCTGGACCAATATGAATACAGGGTGACTGGGTGATGGGATACCAGCCCCTGTGGAGATATTTCAGTGGTGATAAAAGAAAGGAATATGCTCCTGAAGAAATTCACTCACAACAGTCGTCATTAAGTTGGGATAAGCATCATGCCGTTATTTGGGAAGCTTGACTTGCTCGATCTTGTGTTCAAAGACTTGGCCCAGTATGTAGAAATAATGCTCTTTTTTTCTGGGCAAATGGCATTGGGACAGATAAAAATCAATGAGTGATTCTCCTGATAGCTAGTGGACCCCTAGCTTTTTCATTTTTTTAGGAGCTTAACATTTCCTGAGGCACCAGCTACTAAAGTCTTTCAAGAATCTTGATCAGATGGGCCAATGGACTGAGGAGGTGCGGATGGAGTTTAATTTAGATAAATATGAGGTGCTTCATTTTGAAAAGGCAAATCAGGGCAGGACTTATACACTTAATGGTAAGTTCCTGGGGAATGTTGCTGAACAAAGAGACCTTGAAATGCAGGTTCATAGTTCCTTGAAAGTGGAGTCACAGGTAGATAGGATGGTGAAGAAAGTGTTTGGTATGCCTGCCTTTATTGGTCAGTGCATTGAGTATAGGAGCTGGGAGGTCATGTTGCAGCCACTACTGGAATACTGCATGCAGTTCGGGTCTCCCTTCTATAGGAAGGATGTTGTGAAACTTGAAAGGGTTCAGAAAAGATTTGCAAGGATGTTGCCAGGTTTGGAGAGTTTGATCAAAACGGAGAGGCTGCCAAGGCTGGGCCTATTTTTTCTGGAGCATTGGAGGCTGAGGGGTGACCTTATAGAGGTTTATAAAATCATGAGGGGTATGGATAGGATAAATAGTCAAAATCTTTTCCCTGGATTGTGGGAGTCCAGAACTAGAGGGCATAAGTTTAAGGTGAGAAGGAAAAGATTTAAAATGGACCTAAGGGGCAACTTTTTCACAAAAGGGTGGTGCATGTATGGAGGTAGTGGAGGCTGATATAATTACAACATTTAAAAGCATCTGTTTTGGTGTATGAATAGAAAAGGTTTAGAGGGATACGAGCCAAATGCTGGCAAATGGGACAAGATTTATTTAGAATATCTAGTCAGCATGGACAAGTTGGATGATAGGGTCTGTTTTCATGCTATATACCTCTATGACTCTAATTGACGGATTTATTTAAGGAATATTATGACCCCAAATCTCCTCTAAGTCTGAGATGCTAGCAGTTTTACTCGGCAATTCAAGAACCCGGGGAATCTGTGTTTGACAAGATTAAGATGATTGGCAGAGGCATGTGATTTTGCTTTAACTCTTAATGAAGTGATTAGAGACCATTTGTATGTGGGATTAATAATAAGGTGTAATGTGGATATTGCAGGACTGATGCAGTTGGCTCAACAATTTAGTTTTAAACAAAGCTGAATTTAATTGCAAGATTACCGAATGAAACACAAACAAAAGAGAACAGAATATAGAATAACTTAACCTATCCAAAAACCCAACTGATTACCCCAACTTAATGATTCTGTTCCAAATACTTGCAACAATCCCCATATATGCTTCTTGGCGCAACAGGTAAAATCAAACACAGGGCCTTAGAAGAGAGATGTCGGAGACAGGTACAAATGGATCTGTTTCTTTGGGTGCAGCAGCTTTACAACTTATTTCCTAAAACCAAACAAAACCACAGCTGCAGAAAATGAGATCTTCGAGGACTGTTTGTCTACAGTCAGTATGGGTGGAAGTCAGAAACAGGAAAGGAGTAGTCACTTTATTGGGAGTTTTCTACAGACACCCCAATAGCAACAGAGACATGGAGGAGCAGATTGTGAGGAAGATTTTGGAACGGTGTAGAAAAAGCAAGACTGTTGTCATGGGTGACTTTAACTTCTTAACGTTGATTGGAACCTCCTTAGTTCAAAAAGTTTAGATGGAGTAGTTTTTGTCAGATGTGCCCAGGAAGGGTCCCTGACCCAATATGTAGATAGGCCAACTAGAAGAGAGGCCATATTGGATTTGGTGCTTGACAATGAG